>NW_008648989.1:1093710-1094504 GCF_000247585.1 Phytophthora nicotianae INRA-310 | reverse complement strand
TCCCACTTCCACATTCTCTTTCTTGCACGTAGCTTCCGCCAGAAATACCATGAAGTACTCCCACTGAGTGCGCACTTTTGTAAACGAAGCATCGCCTAGGTGCTTTGCCACAACTACCAGGGAGTCTGGCACAGAGTCAGGTTGCCGCGAAGCCATCGAGTGCTTGCGAATTGAAGCAAGTAGCTGTCGAATAACTGTCGCTTGGTGAGCTAGAAGTCCCCCAATTGTCGCATCAATACGGGGCCTTTTACCGAGGAGCAACTTCACCTGATTCCAATTGGACTCAATTCGATTGGTGGTGGTATTGCCTGCAGAGAAGTACTTCCCACGGAGATAATTTGCCCACATCGAATCGCACGTTTTCCAATTCCGCAAAAAATAAGCAAGTAGCTTGGGGCACTTCTCCTCGCACGTTCTTGTGAATGTTGCTAACTCTGTATCGAACGCTGTCTGCGTGTTGCTACATTTCGCACAACATATATAGCAACACAATAAAGCAACATAGTAAGCAACATATCATTATCAACACATGAAGCAACATACAGATTCGTACCAGTAGATTAGCTTTGCAAACGCGTCCTCCATCCTGTCGCGCTGTGACATTGTCAGGTCAAACTTGGGCCGACGGAGCACCTTTCTCCAGTATGTGAGCGCGTGAAATTGGCACAGAATAACCTTGATGCTGGGGAATGCTTTTTCCAGGACCCGCCACTCCACGAAATCTTTGTCAATAACGACAGTCTGGATCAAATTCCAGGACGGGTTCTTCTTTTTGAAGAATTCAATGATACGGT
>NW_008648989.1:1091134-1091885 GCF_000247585.1 Phytophthora nicotianae INRA-310 | reverse complement strand
GTATCTTCCTGGTAGATTCCAACCAGCAGGCGACTCAGCAGCACCAAAGGCGGGAGCATACAGCCCACAACTAGTCCAGCGTCGCGCTCTCGTCTACAAAATGTCTGTAATTTTCTGGACAAAGCCTGTGGTCGATAGATAGACCATAGCACAGCGGAGAAACCCAGCACATGCAGGACGAACAACACGTGCGACATCGTGGCGGACTGCAGCAGCCGCTGTTCCGCCTGGAGCGACGCCGCCACACCACTCTCCTGTTGCTCCTCTTTCTGAACGAGGTGCGTGATCCATGCAGCCGTCAGCAGCAGCACCAGCGCTTCAGCCACCTGCGCGCGGCGGCTCTCGACCGCGCACTTTCGCACCTTGGACATGCAATCGCGAAAAAAATATTTATGGGTAAATTACTATAAAGAGATATCACCATTGATATTAATAGTATTTCGACGAAAAGCTTCTTTGATTCGGACGGCGTTACTGCAACTTGGCAACGACACGACAATAGCTCTTACAGCAACACAACAGACCACATCACCACAAGGAGAGCCACAGAGAGCAACATTTGCTAAATAAAATACGTTCATGGCGTAATTTATAAGAAATATATGACGGGAACCGTAAAAGTTCCCGGCCACTTATTGTGAATTTCTTAGCAGATCGCAGCCGGCTGTTCAAGAATGAGCGACGACGACATCAGCCATGCCAACCTTCTCAAGAGTGCTACTGCTAGCCCAGCGCCTTCAGGGTATCTAGA
>NW_008648989.1:1087108-1089654 GCF_000247585.1 Phytophthora nicotianae INRA-310 | reverse complement strand
TGCGCGCGGCGGCTCTCGACCGCGCACTTTCGCACCTTGGACATGCAATCGCGAAAAAAATATTTATGGGTAAATTACTATAAAGAGATATCACCTTTGATATTAATAGTATTTCGACGAAAAGCTTCTTTGATTCTCCAAGGCAATTTTGAATGATTATATTGCCACATTTGAAAAGATAATGAACCCAAATTACTTCGCTTATTTCAATTTTCTCCGGCGTATTAAAATACTATTCTTTATCTTTCCAATGAGGCAATTTATTTTAAAAAAATAGTTTTGAAAACAATATTCCTTTTTAATATTTTCAAAATGTACTATTATTGATTTTTGCGGAAATATATTGCTGAATGCTGGAATTCTAAGAAAAAAATACAGCAACTGCATTTTTTTCAGGAGGCCCATCGAGAAAAATATTTTTCTGGGAGAAGAGCTGTATGGACAGCCTCACACAGATTAATTCGTTCCAAAAATGTTGCCTGTAGCGCGAACAACTCTCAGATCACATCACGACACACTGCATATACACAACTTAGGGCGTGGTCGGGAAAGGATCAGCTCGGTTCAGATCGTCTTGTAAAGCCTAACCCTAAGCTGAGGTGGTCGGTTTGCCTCGGACTTCGAACATCGACTCGAAGTCATTCTACAAAAAAAAACCATCGCTCAGAAACTAGCGTTTGATAGCTGAGTACCATGACATTGGTGGTAGAAGTTGATACTGGATTAAGCAGCGTCGATGGGGGGGGGGGGGCAAATACGAGGTCAGATGTGATAGGAGCTGGAGTCTCCTTAGTTCGAGAAGCAGCAACAAGAATCACAGCTGCTCGCGGCCAAACGCCACGTGGAGCGACGACGACGTCGAAGAGTTTTTCAGGCTTCGTTCAAAAACACGAAGGACACGAAGAGGATCAAGTACGCCTGGTCCGTCCTGGCGTCTACGCTCTCCGTTAATCGCCACAAAGTGTTTACCGATCAGCATTATCAAGCCAAGGTAACCGGAAGCTTAGTGTCAAATGACATACTTGCTAACCTAACTGACGATATGTATGCTTTGTGGGTTTCATCATGGTGAAGAACATGAAGCAGAAATGGGCTTCAGCTCGGGAAGAGGAAGGACAAACAGGCAATGGAGGCCCTGTCCGTCGTTCCAATCATTTTTGCATTATGGAAGTCTACTGGGGCGATGCGACGGGCATGAACAACAGTCCTCATCTCAGCACCGAGGACATGGACACTATTGCAGCTGCATGAGAAGCCAGCAGAGCAACATCACTGCCCTCGTCCCCCGATTCCAGTTCAAGACGAATTCTCGTATCGGAATTGCGCGCGGGTCCCTCTACCAAGCGCTTGAATCGCAGCCAAGGTGAATGCGTTGAGGCCGGGTTAGGTGCCGTTGCCAAAGGATTTAGTGAGGGGATGGAAGCACTTGCAAAAGGGCTAGCCCAAGTGCGAGACGATGGTAGTGAAGGGCTTACTGCAGCTGTAGGAAAAACAGACAAACGCGCTACAGGAGCAGAGTGACCGCGCTAATACCCAATCCGAGCAGCTTGCAAACTTTGAATGAACAGCTCAGAGTGCAAAACGAAACCTTTTTTTTTCGAGAGCTGCTGCAGTTTATTCATCACGAGTACTAGCAACAGACAATAGCTACTAGAGTTAATTTGTCGGAAATACGAAGCTAGCAAGCTACACAGAATCAAATGATTCAGTGAAATCCAGAATTGAATCGCGCTTGCTTGTTGCAACTGATCTTAAAAACAAGCAGTCGTATCCAACACGTTCGAACTCGCCGTTTCATCGTCGTATGTCTCCCTTCTTCTTCGAAGACTGTGTCATCCTTGGTGTCCAGCAATATATTGTGCAGTACCATTGTTGCAGCTATGATGTCTTTTCAACACTCCGCGTGTTCAGACAGCAATTGACAATTCTAAATCGGCCCTCCCAAAGTCCGAAGGCACGTTCTACCACCATTCTTCTCCGTGAATGCAGATAATTGTAGCGAAGCTGCTTGCGTGCCAGACCAGCGCCATCTTTCTCCACATAATATGTCATAATTACTGGACTGAGAGCGTACCCAGCGTCACCAAGGAAGGAGTTCCAGTGGGTAAATACTTGTCGTACGTAGATCCCAACGCAGCAGCACGCCATATCTTCTGGTCTGACCATAAACCTGGCCGAATCTTCACGCTAGTAAAGCGCATACGGTGGTCCACAACGGCCTGCACGTTCAACGCTGGGAACATCTTCCTACAGTAGTAACCTTCGAAGTCGACCGACCTGTTAATCTCCACTAACGAGCCGTCTATCGCTCCAACTACACCTGGTATCCCCTCTTTGCTTGAAATGATTCTTGCACTTGAGCCCAGCTTTCGATGCACCGAGGAAAACGGATAAACTTGTGCACCGATTGCCGTAATACACGTAGAAAGACAGCAATTACATCGATTGCCCATGATATCAAAATAGCGAAGGCAGCAGTAGTTTCTCGGTATCCACCCTGAGAACCCAAGAAAAAAAGTAGACAAGCAACCTTCTCTTCGAACGGA
>NW_008648989.1:1066405-1068194 GCF_000247585.1 Phytophthora nicotianae INRA-310 | reverse complement strand
CTGTCGACGGAGTCCGTCACGGACATGTCGACGTCAGCGAATTTCGGCTCCGTTGAGATTTGCACTAAATCTTCTTCATCCACAGAGAAGATGTCGGACATCGAGTTGATGTCGGCGGACACATGGACGACACATCGTCGGCTTGAACGAAGTCCGGCTTCGGCACCATCAAAGCCTCCACCGCTTCGATGATGTCGGAGCCCTCCACGAGTACCCCGGTGGTGTCGACCTGAGCGAAGTCGGTCTCCAGCGAGGCCTGCACTGCTTTCCCGAGCCGCCTTTTCAACTGCCTGAGCACAGGGCTCGGAAGATACCATATCTTTTTGTACGGCCTACTAGCATTATCAGTAATAAGTTATTCAATACGCTCACGAACAATAGATAATTATTGTCAAATACAAAATATATTGGCAGCCTTACTTCTTCAAGACACAGAAACATCTCACATCTACTCGTATACGTCCTGCACCATACCCACATCCCAATTGCTTCTGTTAGCACGTAGAAACATTAGCTTTTCAAAGTTCACAGGCAACAAAGATGCTCGTTGCGGCGTCAGTACTAGCTTGGCCTGGGAGAAGAGCCTCTCACAGCGGTTGCTGGTAGGAGGCAGCTTCTCTAGGAGCTTAAGGAAGGAAGCCGATGTCTGTCTCCCGCTCGCCTTCTTTGCTCTCAGCACCGACGTAGCAAAGTCATCCTCCTTCTCATCGTCATCACGCCGCTTGCGCTTTCTGCCAGAGCTTGCCGACGCCGTCTCCACCTCGAAGCGCTTGATTGCCTTCCGCTCACTGGCCGTCAGACTGCCAACCTCTCCATTAATGACCTAATGAAGCAGATACAAATATTAGTAGCGTTAGCATTTCCACATATGATAGTAGTATTAAAATTAAAAATAGTACCTTCACCGTGGCTGCTTCAAAAGTAGGAGAATGGACGATAGTAGCAGTCGCACTCAACTTAGCCTTGGTCGTTGGGAAGCGCTCGATGATGGAGTCAAACAAAGCTCGTACATCGGCTAACGTTACGTCCTCTAGCTGTAGCTTCAGAGTTACACTCTGGAAGACACGTAGATCTTTTAGAAGCGCCTCAATGCGTCGATGCATTGCCGCCTTGGGAATGAGGTCGAACACGGACTCCACATGCTTGATGTCGTCCCGAAAACGGACAAAGCGAGCTACCATCTCGAACGTGGAGCTCCAACGCATCACGTTTGGCCTTAACGGCAAGAGGGGTGTGTGTTCGCGCAGAGCGGCACGGCTGTTGACCGTGCGCAAGGCCGCCACGAGTGCGCTGACTGCCTCGATCTCAGCCTTGTAGCTTTCCAAATACGCATTTACAGCCAAATTAAATCGGTGCGACGCACAACCAATCAGGGGAACGTCGAGACGTGTCGCAGTAGCTTGGTTAGTCGAACAATTATCACCAATCAGAAATGCCATATTCGACTCTGATAGGTGGAAAATCTCGCAGATTTTCTTTATAAAGGAACAATTTGATTGGACCGTCAGGTCGCCTTCTTCCATTGGGGCGATAGCGAGCAGCACTTGCCTCAGCTGTTCGTCATAACAATACACAGCGTAAAGAGCCACGTAGTTCTCCAGATAGAACGTAGATGCATCATACAAGTAGCCATACTGCCCTGACATCTCGGCAGTAATCTTAGCCTCGACAGCAGCAACAAGTAAAGTCATGCATCGCTTGAGCGTCTTTGAACAGACAGGCTGAAGTTTCGACATGCCTCTAGTGAGTGGATCATCGACCTCGCTTAACGGCATGTTACGGGCGACGA
>NW_008648989.1:1058052-1065295 GCF_000247585.1 Phytophthora nicotianae INRA-310 | reverse complement strand
CAACTGGACACAACTGGATGGATACACTTTTTAATAAAAACCACAAGAATGTATCAGTTTTGATGGGGTTTTGTGACACAAATCTGTGCTTTATCGAGACGAGTTTATCGGATAAAAAGGTATTCTTTATTCGAGGCCAACCAATGACTGGCCGCCACAGTCAACCCCCTCAGTTCTAAAGGTTCCTTGCAGACATCATGGCGATCTCGGGCATGCGATGGGGCGATGAGGAGGACGACCTGCTGCCGCAGCGTGTGGAGAGCGAGCCGGACTCGAATGGCGTACGTCAGATCGTGGAGTGGAAGGTGAATGAGGCTGGCGACAAGGTCAAGGTCACCAAGAAGGTTAAGAAAGTGACGGAGGTGGAGCGCATCAGCAAGCGTGCTCTCGAGCGCAAGAAATGGGCCAAATTTGGTGACGCGCTAGACGATGGCGATGGAAGCAACGTCACCTACATGTCGTATGAGGAGGTGAAGCTTGAGGACCCCAACGCTGACCAGGTGTTGCCGGGTGAGAAGAAGGAGGAGGAGAACATCTTTGCTGGCGTTAAGAACTCGTCCATTGTGGTCTGCCGCCACTGTGGCATGGTGGGCGATCACTGGACGCTCAAGTGTCCTTACAAGGACACACCCAAGGAGGAACTGGAGCAGGACATGGCCAAGCGCGCCGAGTCTGGCGAGGCCGCTGCCCCTGCTGCTGCATCCGCGGAGCCTGCCGCTCGTGGTTCCGCTCTGGACGGCGCCTTTGGCTCCAGCAAGTACGTACCGCCTAGTCTGCGTGGCCGTGCGGGAGCTGGAGGCGACGCTGGTGGCGACAGCTCGCGCGATGACAGCGCTACGCTGCGTGTGACCAACGTGTCGCCCGACACGCGCGAGGATGACCTTAAGGAGCTATTCCGCGCCTTCGGTCCCGTGTCCCGCGTGTACCTGGCCAAGGACCGCGAGACGTTCCAGTCTCGTGGCTTCGCCTTCGTCAGCTTCATGTACCGCGAGGACGCCGAGAAGGCTCTGAACAAGCTGCAGGGCTACGGTTACGACCACCTGATCCTCAAGCTGGAGTGGGCCAAGCCCTCCAACAAGCCCACGCACGACGATGCTGGCAGCATGGGCACTACATTCCGCTCCGGGTACGGTAAGGCCTTGCCGCAGAACGTGGCTCCGCCTCCGCGCAAGTAGATAGCATGGCATGATGAGCTTCTTGACTGCATCTAGTAATAAGTTCATGTTTTTTTTGCTTTGGTCTTCTTTCGTGCCGAGTTGAGGTGATGTCATCGAACTGCTTTCGTCACCCACATCAACAATCAGAACGAGCACCTCGTCTTCTACATCGCCACAATTCCCGATCTTCCATCCGGTGCTGTAGGAGTGCATTATCCAGCGTAATACTCAGAATGTAAAATTTATCGAAAGCGTAACCTATCTGAAATCTTATTAATTCCAAGAGAACCGTCAACATAATCAGACAACTCTTCCACCACTTCAAACTGCTCTATCCCATTCTATCCTTCATTATTCAAAGCGTCGGTAGGAGTTCACTTGGACTTACCTCGCTAGAACAACCTACCAGCTCATGAGCGAGCAGCAGTTTCCCGAGAGCCTGGCGTGGGTGGAGCGCGGCTCCGTGCTCATCCGCCGCATGAATTCGGAGCGCATCGCTGAAGATCCGCGCGTGCGTCGCTTTCTGCTCAAGCTATCACTGCCTCCGTCGCCCACTGAGGTGACAGCCATGGAGGCGATTGCAGAAGAGAATGCAAATGGCGATAGTGAGGAGAAGATGCCAGTGTCATCACCGCCTCCGTCGCTGCTGCTGGACGCCCAAGAGAGCTTCGAGGCAATTGAGGCAGCAAAAGATGCAAACGACATCAAACAGGAGAGCGAGAACACCGCTTCCAACACATATAGGGTATTGCTATGGACATACAGGCTGCAGGCGTCGCTGCAAAGTGCAGTACAGTATGCACTGTTCGCCAAGACCAGCGAGGACGGATGTTTCATTCAAATTGCCCCGAGGTTAGTGACATTCGAGAAGACAACGAGAAATGTTGGTACTAAAGCGTTTTTTGTCATTGTTTGAAGGGTTTATTGCGTGGCGCCACCACATATTACGACGTTCAGTCGACTCTTAGGTGCGTACTCATCGGCGCGCAATTGGAACTCGGCAGTGAAGGTGTTGGAGCAGTTGGACTTACAGATGTCGAAGAGGTACGGAATTTCTTCAAGCTGGAATCACCCGAATATCTGATTATAATTGCATGTTGGTCCCACAGGTTTGAAGACGGCGCGTGTGTGTTTGACTGTGGACTATTTGATGGCGTGAAGAGGATGCACCACAAGCCACTGGTGTTCGACGAGTTTTGCGGTACGTTGTATACTGGTTATAAAAGTATTTGGCAGAGTTTGCAGTGCTAACAGGTATTGCGTTGTACTTATGGTTTGTTATGACAGATGGACGAATTGCTTCCATTTCATATTGCCGCGGGCCGATTCCGTCGATGCATTCCGGTTTCGTGGTTACGTCGACGGTGGCGGCCTGGCTGGACCTGAAGCCATCAAATGTTGCAATTTTGCTGGCTCCAAACAACGAGCAGATGAGTGTATTTGCAACGTGCTGCACGCTCTACTGTACCGACGCGTCGTCATTCCCTGAAAACTTTGGCAACGAGCTGCTCAGTGCGTATCTACACCATATTAAACTCGCAGAGACCTGGCCAGCTAAGCTTCAGCGAACATTTAGTGGCAATGACCCGAAAAACGCAGCATACACCGGAGGATTACCGCGACCTCAAGCACGATACATTGCGGATTTTGGAAAGTTGCTGGAGATGCGTGACAGGAAACTTACGGAGTGTGCCGACTCGCCAGCTCTAGAGGAGAAAAAGCATAAACTGACGGGTATCGCTGTAACTCCCGCCGCTCGACCGATTTACATCCGGCAGATTGATTTATTGTCAGGCCCGGACTGTGCCGATGACGCTGCTAGTTCATCCCCTGCTGCGTTGTCGCCGTTGGCGGACATTTGTCGACCGTATTTCGTTATTCAAAACGAGAAGGGCGTTCTCTTTTCTAGCATGGTGAACGGAGTTCGTGATGTGGATCTTCACAGTGGAATGCACATTTTCCGGGTGGGAAGACAATTCAAAAACTGCAGCGATCTCATGCTCAAAATGTACCATTTGCCTTTCGGACGACAAGGGGAGTTGATTTTTGAGTGCCGACTACACGCCAGTATTTTGTTAGAGTTACAAGTTGTCGAGGGAGAAGCTGGACTGAAGGAAGACGATAAGGGGGTTGTCACGTTAAGCCTTGAAAAGGGCGACTTCGACTGCATTTCGTCCACTTTCTCACTACCCAAACAGTTCACCGTTCGCATCTTGTACGCGCACGATGCAAGCGCGTTCCCTGCAATGGAGTCGCCGTTGCCCATAAGACAAATGGACGAGATCACATCCGCTGGTGCTTCGTCGGTAGCTGCAAACGGTAACGCAGCTCATGTCAGCAGCTCCTTTTCTCAGCAGCAACGACGCGATAGCAGCGCGAAGGCTCTGCGATACGATGGGCCAAGTGCTGTCACGTTCCTGCTGGGCCAGCCTGATGTCCGAACGCCGTTCGGAGACCTCACATTAGAGAAAGTTGATGTGATTCGGAAGGCGCACAGAAATCGTGTGGACATCTATCTTCTCTTTCAGGTGGATGCGGGTCATGGTCAAACGAAAGTACTGCCGTTACGCCACTTGTTCCGCTTTGCGCTTCCTGATGCTATACGCGAAAAAGTGATCATGATGGGAGCAAGTGAAGAGTCGTTGGACGAGAACGCGCCATCTTCATTCGACATCGGCGCAGGTACGTCTTTTATTTCGTTTTTCTTGTTTTACACTGGAGTTCTTACATTTCGTGGGATGACTACAGGAATAATGCCTTTCGACGAGGAATATGCACGATGGCTGCAGCATTTGTACGAAACTGATTTGGGTACGTATGTTCTGCGAGCTATGCCTAGTTGATGGCACTACTGACTTGATGGTCGTTGTTATTGTCATCGCAGACACCCCAGGAAATAACTATGATGACGAGGTGCGTATATACTTACATGATTTGGTATCATTTACACAGCTCGTTCATGACTGACATGCTGACATCCTTGTTGCAGTTTGTAAGAGGAATTCCAGTGACAGACGTTCAGCCAAGTCTGGACTATCGGATCGGTAAGCACCACCCCGCGCAGTGTTGTGTACGATACGGCATCGCTTATTGAGTTTTCTTGTGCCTTGCAGTGAGCATCGAGACTGAGGTTAACGAGCCTCCTCCCCCTGCCCGAGACCAGCAAGGCCGTCGTCCTCACACCACGAAATGGTAAGTTGATAACTTATTCATATCATATGAGCAAGACATATCTGACCAACTTGCGCTTTTCACTGTAGCCGTGGCGCATCTGCTTCGTTGATAAGCCAGCTCCCAACATACACCTTCAGTACGGCGAAAGAACACAACGACCAAGGAAATCCAGAGTACGTGTGATATGCACCTCGCTAACATGTCGTCACACGCATCTACTAACATTGATCTCCGCTGTTCATAGTTGCTTGATTTGCCGCTGCAGCTTCGAAGTCGGCGAGGAGATCAAGTCGTTGCCGTGCTTTCACTCGTATCATTCCGACTGTGTCGACTCTTGGCTGTCTCTGAACAAGGTCTGTCCTGTTTGCCAGTTCAGCGTCGACCAAACTCAGCTCTAGAAGACACAAGTTGCGAGTTGAATTTGGAAGAAGAAAAAAAAAGAGCGAAATCAAATGAATACACGTGAATTGATAATTTATCCATCTCAAGCATCAAAGTACCTTTTAGCCATCGCACAACTTGTCGGTCTGAACGGTCCTTCATCTACGACAGAACCCATGCGTTAACTTAAACAAGGGGCTTGTTAGTGATTGATCAGGAAAGCTTGGACAACGCCGATCGCAACGCCTAGCACGCCGCCCATTACCACGAGTTTCCACTCATCCTCCTCGAAGATGGGGTGAAGCAGATTTTCGAACTGCTCCGAAGTCAGCAGCTTCATCTTCTCGCGGAGTGTAACCTCCAAATCCATAGCGACCGTAGCGTAGCTCTCGATCTGGCGCAGACTGTCCGGGAAGATTTCGACGATGTGGTTGGTGACATCCTCCTTGATATTGGCGTACATCTCCTCACCAATACTGAAGTTAATGATCTTTTGCGTAGTTTCAGTGGCAGCGTTGACTGCTTCTTGGACGTTGTCGTACACAAGCTCAAAGAGGCGATCAGAGTACGGGCCCTTCAGAATGGCCTCGAAAATGTTGCGTGAGTTCAGAACGTCACGAGCAACCATCTTTCCGTAAACCTCGGCAACTTCATTTTGACGACGGAGGAATAGACCGTGGAACGTGATACCGCAGTATCGCTTGGGGTTCACCGGCTCAAAGATCATCTTGAGAGCAAGCCAGTTGGTGATAGTACCAACCAGTAAGCCAATGACCGGGAACACCACGATGCGGTCCGAGTACACGAACCAGATACCCATCTGCATGAGACCAAAGATTCCTCCCATGTACGCACCTGAGTTACGGATGAAGGCCAGCTCCGAGTAACCGCAGGTGACGAACATGTTGACGAGAAGCTGCTTGTCCTTGCACATATTGGTCACTACCATGTCTTCCAAGTCGAATACATCTTCAATATTGTTGCGGATCTCGTCCATAAGTGCCTCAATGTGAGCGGGTGATTCTTCCTTCACCTTCTCGACAATCTCCTCCTTCACCTTAGTCGGCAGTACAGCCCACAGCTCGGGACTGTACTTCAGTGCCATGTCTTCCACGACCGTATGAATTGTGTTGAACAGAATAGGCTCCAGTTCCTTAACCACCTGTGCTGGTTCAATCTTCGCGAACACTTCTGACACCTGCAGAAGCTGATGCGTCATGATCTGCACAGCCTGTCGAGCCATTTTTTCTCCCTTGTTCGGGACGATTCCTTGCCATCCGAAGCCCGTATTAGTGTCTGGAATCTGCAAGCAGCCTGTGTACTCGAGCGGGTAGAAGGTCATCCACAGAGCCACCCAAATGTGGAAGTACGTGAACACCACACTGACGAGCGGGATGGATCCATATTTCACAAGATTCTCCGAGTCAATGCCGATATCAGCGAGAGGCCCACGCAGAACCGTGAAGCAAAGAATTGTTAGAATAACAAAGAGCACGGTACAGATCAACACCGGAACTGAGGGAAGCTCCACCATCGGCGGGAACTTGACTGGCACCGTCTTTTGGGGCGATTCCCGTTTGACTTTTCCGGGCGAACTAGCGAGCGGCACAAAGTCCGTCACGATGGCCAGCGTATCGTCGTTCGTAGCCACTTGTACCATGCCCAACAGCGTGAAGCGGAGGCTCGTAGCCAGGTCCGGCGGGTTAAGTTTTGCCCAGTCGGCGGCCGTAAAGCGCACGACCTCTGCCCCTTTGCGGCCCTTTAAAGGGCCAACAAAGCGCGCATATCGACCGTCCTCGAAACGTTTAAGCCACTCTTCGAGCTGCTTGGGCGTCCAGAACTCCGGGTTCAGCAGTAGAGCCTGCTTGGTATCGCTCGACCGTGCCATGTGGGTATACAGATTTGATCTGGCTGTAACTTGGTGAGTATGAGGCTAATAGCGAACCGGGAGGTGGCAGACGGGAGAAGACACGCGTCGAATTGCACTGCAAGAGGGGTGAATACCGGGGAAGCGCAGATGTACGCGCTAAAGCTGCCGCAAAGGGGACCGGTGAGTGACCGCAATAGGAGATGACGGTAAATGGCTGATGAAAACTGCTCAGCGCCTTTGCGGTTGACGAGGGGAAGGTGACCCGTTTCTGTCGCAATGGGATACTCTAATTAAGCAACGTTCTTTACAAAGTGAAAGAGATACTTTTATTCTGCAATTTGTGCATCTCAAGTAAGTCAATGCTCAACACTTGCTCTGGCCTTCTAGGGTGTACAGAAACACTTAAACAGGAGTTCATGTTTAAGAGTTCCGCCCCATTTGTGTCTGCGCGATTGACGGTAAAAACCATTTGTGGCTGATTACGCCAGTTTTAGCAGGAAACTGCTAAAATCGAGCCTCTCCTTTGTCGCCAATACCTGCTCTATTTTATGAACTAGAGTGCTGGTCAATAACCCTTTAGATTTTATAAATGGGATGTGGTTTTGAATTCCGCAAGCGCGGTCATTGTCCGCCCATCAGTGCTGTTGGGATACAAAAATGG
>NW_008648989.1:1054311-1055277 GCF_000247585.1 Phytophthora nicotianae INRA-310 | reverse complement strand
CCCAACACTCTCGCTCTCGCCATCCAAGGTCCGCTAGTGCTCTTGATGTTCCGTCTGATCACTCGTTCGCTAACTCGTGTTCGTTCTTTCATGTTTTAGGCCTCCGAGCGGCCGAAGTCGATCTTTCATCCCTCGGCCTTGACCAGGACACATTCCTCGCTCTCCAGCGATTCCAGCAAGAGGCCGGCGACCAAGAAGATCCATTCGTCCTTGCTGAAGCCTTGGCCAAGACTGCTCAACAAGTTCAGAACAGCACTTCCAAGCGTAGCCGCCATCGGAGTGATGATGGTAACTCCGAGGATTCATCTGAGGAGAAGACTCCGGTTCCATCTGGTCGAGTTAGTAGAGCAGGGTCGGTGGCTGCCGCTGGCGAAGAATCGGCTGTGGCTGCTTCGAGTCCGACTTCCAGTCGTCGAGGTCTCCACATGCCAAAGGCTTGGAAGAACAAGCCGAAGTCCAAGCGTCAGAAAACTGCTTCGCACTCGCCGGCATCCGCTCGTTCACGCTCCAGCCTAGCTTCTCACCGCTCGACGTCTCGGCCGCCTGCGCGTTCACCTTCGGCGGCCCACGTCAAATCGCCCGCGAGTCACCCGAGATCTCGTTCGCATTCTCTGTCCAGTCGTCCGGCCAAGTCTAAGTCTCCCGCATCTCCACCGTCCGGCCAAGTCTAAGTCTCCCGCATCTCCACCGTCCGCTCCTGCTACTCCTCCCAAGGCCGAGCCGTCGAAGGACGACCAACCTCCTGAGGTCGTGGACTTAGCGAAAGATGAGAGTGACGAGGACATGGAGAAGGAACCAACTGCGGTTCCTACGGAGCCCGAGGACACGGAGGTGACTCGCCCAGCTTCACCGACTCGTCCGGCAACTTCCCAGCGCAGTAACGTGGCTTCTCCCTCGTCTCGCGCTCCTTCGCCGCCGGCTGATGCTTCCCCACAAGCTCCTACCTCTTACGAGCTCGAAATGCAG
>NW_008648989.1:1009568-1034593 GCF_000247585.1 Phytophthora nicotianae INRA-310 | reverse complement strand
CAGTAAATTGTCTTAAGTAGACTAAATCATACAATTACTGAATTCGAAACGTACGGTCATCTGTTTCTAAACGAGATTAGAAGTGATTTGCTTTTTCAAAAGTTGGTACTTAACCTATCCCAATAACAGACGTTAACATAAGAAAGTGTAGCAGTGGTGCACCGCTACATGTATTGTGGTTTCATCTATTTTGGCAAAGGGATGGTCCAATATATTCGACCGATTAGCTGAGCACCTCCGATATAGAACTTAGTATTACAATAAGGTGACTCTCTCGGGCCGGATATGCCACTGGACACTCAGAATTGTGAAGGGTGTGCCAAAACTACCGCTTTTGGATGGCAAAAGTGAACTTCTCGAAATCATTGGCTAGGACACCACCTATTAACGTTTATGCCTAATCTAGCTGCCACACGCAATCATAGTATTGTTTTACATGACAGTCGTGCTACAATATGCATAGTATTAGTGGACATTTACTCTCAATATCCTCATACTAAGCTCGGCTGTAGTCGCAGAAGGCATGGTTAACTGTGAATGAAAGTCTGATTAAATTTAGCTAAATCGGACCTATTTACCCTAATGTTGGTCCGTTTTCTTTAAATCGGTTCCGAGATAAGCATGCAAATCGGGAGGCAAATTGATGAAAATTTCAATCCATTTTCACCACAACACGTTACAATCGAGCAACATTTTTTTGCTTTTGACACGTATATCCGCTTGAAGAGGATCTTCATAGAACACAAGTTCGTGAGAATTATGGGTGTGGTTTCGGTGCACGGCGACTCGGACTGGAATGCGCAGATGCAGCGCGCGGGCGGCAAGCTGGTGGTGGTTGACTTCTCGGCCGTCTGGTGCGGCCCGTGCCAGCACATCAAGCCCGTGTACCATCAGCTGAGCGACCAGTATCATGACGTGGTGTTTCTCGAAGTGGATGAGGCGCAGAACCGCTCGCTCATCGGCGCTCTGGGCGTGCGCGGGTTCCCCACCTTCCACTTCTACGTGAACCAAAGCAAGGTGGACGAACTCGTAGGCGCCGACCCGAACCAGCTTCGCGCCAAGATCGAGCAGTGGCGTCAGTCGGCTTTCAACCCTTTCGCGTCTCCCGGTGTGACACTTGGTGCCAGCTCCGGCAGCTCAGCCAAGCCCCTGTCAGCTGCCGAGGCTCGTGAGGCCAGACTTAAGCGATTCAACAACGTGAGCCTGGTGCCCAACGTTCCGACGCCGGCTCCTGCCGCTCCGGCTGCTGCCGCACCGGCGGTACCGGACTCCAACGTGGTGTGCGACCCTGTTACCGGTGTGTGTCGTTCTAAGGACGACGATGTGGAGATGAAGGAAGAAAGCGGTGAAATGGGGCCTCCGCCTGTGAACGAGGAGCTGTTGACGCAGCTGAAGGAAATGGGCTTTGACGATCTTCGTTCCCGCAAGGCGCTGCTTGCAACGGATAACCAGGGACTCGAGATGGCTATTAACTGGCTGGGTGATCACCAGGACGATGCGGATATTGATGAGCCCATCAAGTTTGTGGACTTGTCAAAGGCTGCACCGAAGCGTGAGTTGACTCCCGATGAGAAGGCTGCCAAAGTGGAGGAGTTAAAGGCTCGGATTGCCAAGAAACGTTCGGAGCGCGAGGAACAGGAGAAGCTGGATCAACGTACCAATGAATTGAAGCGTCGTACCGAGGGACAGGGAATGCAGGAGGCCCGTGAAGAGATTGAAGCCATTCAGCGGAAGATCGCGGCGGAGAAGATGAAGAAGGACAAGGAAGACGCCAAGCGAGAGCGTGAGCGTCTGCGTAAGCAGCTTGAGATGGACAAGCGTGAACGTCAAGCTCGTGGTGGACGATTGGGTGGTCCTCCTATCGACGTTGCACCCATTGACGTGAGCTCGAAGAAGGAGGAGGAAGCGGAGAAGAAGAGTCCCGTCCTGACCCCCAAGGAGCAGATCGTGAAGAACGTGGGCATTCTCAAGAAATACCGCGTTGGTAACGATGGTCTCACGGCTCTCAAGACGCTCAACGTGTATGTAAAGAACCTGATCGAGAAGCCCGAAGAGGAGAAATTCCGCATCATCAACCTAGAGAACGCGGCGTTCCGTAAGCGTGTTGCCAGCCTCGTCGGAGGTGTCGCTTTCCTCAAGAGCCTTGGCTACGAGAAGGATGAAGCTGATGGCAATCTCAAGCTCTCGGTGGAAAACCGCGACATGGAGTTGTTGCAATACGCTCGCACTCAGCTTCAGGGCGCTATTGCGGAGCTCTCCAACTGAGAGATTAAATAACATCACGATTAGAGCTCACTTGCTCTTTTCTCACCTGTTTTTGGCATCAATTTCATTCAAATATTCTTTGAAAAACTCCATCTTTAAAGCGAGAAAAAGCGACCAAACAATCCCTTGCGTTGTTCGGTTGGCTTATCTTCTTCATCCGGCTTGGGCTTGACAACGAATTCCCCAGTCTCAGCGCGTTTATTGGTTTCCTGCAACGGAACATGGGCACCTCCAATAGGCGGAGAGATGACGTCGGTCTGGATGCCACTAACGATAATGGACACATACACAGAGCCCTCCAGAGACTGATCGTAGCATGTGCCGAAGATGATGTTGGCTTCGTCGTGTACACGGCTGCGGATGATCTCCATGATTTCATCCACTTCGAACAAAGTCATGTCCTCTCCACCGCGAATAGTGACTAGCAGACCATGCGCGGACTCGGTGGGAAGGTCACCAAGCAGCGGGTTCACTAGAGCCTGTTCGGCTGCTTTCCGAGCACGACCCTCCTCGCTTGAGATACCTGAGCCCATAATGGCACGACCTGCATTCGATAGAATCGTCTTGATGTCGGCAAAGTCCAGATTGATAAGTCCCGGTCGAACGATCAAATCCGTGACACCCTTAACTCCTTCCAGTAGCACATCGTCCGCATACCGGAAGGCTTCCAACATGGTGGTACTCTTGTCTGCCAGAGCCAATAAGTTCTGGTTGGGCACGACAATTAAAGTGTCGACGTACTTGGCCAGTTCTTTTACGCCAGCATTGGCCAGTCGAGTACGGTTGGGTCCTTCGGATCGAAACGGGGTGCTTACCACCCCAACCGTTAGGATGCCTAACTCCCTGGCTACACTGGCTACGACAGGAGCTGCTCCTGTGCAGGTTCCTCCACCCATTCCGCCAGTAATAAACAACATGTTGCTGTCCTGTAGCATCTGCTGGATTTCACTTTTCTGCTGTTCCGCAGAGCGTTTGCCAAGCTCGGGTTTGGATCCAGCTCCCAGTCCCTTGGTGATATCTTTGCCCAACGTGATTTTATGCGGCGCCAACGAGCGTCCCAAAGCCTGGCAGTCAGTGTTGGCCACAATAAACTCGACACCTTCAAGCTGCGACGCGATCATGTTGTTGACAGCATTGCTTCCAGCTCCACCAAGTCCCATGACCGTGATCCACGGCTTCCCGTCCTTGAAGGAGGACATCAGCGGACGCTTCTTACCTTCCTCCTTATCCGCAGCTTGCGTCTGGGTCGAACTTGTCGAAGCAGAGGCTTTGGCAGCTGTGGCTGCACGCGCTGCTGGCGTTGACCGCTTCCGTCGTTCACTAGTGCGCTTTGAAGCTCTCCGCGGTGCCGGGGAGGAGGCTTCGCTGCCGTTCCCGTTGAGTTTCGCGGAGTCGAACGTGACGCTGGGCTCATGCAACCATCGCGCGGACTGTAGCAGTGGCGACGACCGACGAGCCGAGAGCGATGCCACTCGTTGAGACTGGAGCAGGAGTGACGTGCAACGCGAAGTCATGGAGGAGGAAGATCCGGGGAGGCAAGGGGAACGCTGTTACCACCACCTGGTCACTTGGTCGACACGAGGGTTCTTTTTGAGAGCCACAAAAGGCATGCGAATTTTGACCAATGAGGATGATGTAAATGTTGCAATCTTTATTATGGATATGCGTACATGTATTGACTGGGCACACACTTGCTATTTGGACATCCTTCTTTAAATCCATCGTTTTAATCCTTTTCCCGAAAGTCAATGCATTCAGTCGACAAACCTCATAGATTCTGTTTCAGAATAACGTAAGGCTCAAGAATTTTACAGAATGAATGTTGACATCCTTGGAATCTTGGAGTCCATTGCCAACGGAAACGGATAACAACCTGTTCGCAATAACGAATGAATTGTTGAAATATGTTTTTCAAATGTTACGGGCCCATGTCCAGCAGCAAGGTACTGCGGTAATAGTTACTGTAGTACTGTACAAGATAACAAGAAGTCCAGCAGTTTTTACTACAATGTGTACATGTACATGTATTGTTCACGCTGTCGACCGTCGACAGCTTGACTCGACGATCCTCTCCTGTGACAGGACTTCTGTTCTGACGATCAGTTTGTTTACTTTACGACTTGTGACGGGCGCTCGGACTCCAACTCATGCCTAATAATTAGTATCGGTAAATATAAATTTAACTAATAATCATTCATTATTGCCTTTCATATATTGAAATTACAGTATTAAAAAAACTGTAAAACAAAATAAAAGGCCAACCCATTCAAGTCTTCTTGTCTAATAACGGAGCCAGGACTAGGACTTTCAACTCCTCATTTTTTTTCTTTACCAGTAACCCGATCGACTTCTTCTACAGCATACAATCACCTCGACTTCCTACCCCAGCCGCTTCCCTTCCTGTCTGTACATTTTTAAACTCTTAATTAAAAGGGTTAACAGTAATACGTAGGTAATAGTAAGGGATTTGCAGAGGAATTAGGACTTTGTAATTCGTCTGCAAATCCGTTTCTATTGCTTACCTTAAAATTAAATTATTTAAGTAGAGTTTAGGCTTTTTGCACAACGTAAGTACAAATAAATGTAGTGAAGTTGCGCGGCTCGAAGAATGCTAATTATGACAATGAAAAGCAATCGAAGGTCGCACAATAAAGCGTGCAATGCAACGTCCCTTATCTAGTCCTGTTAACCTGCAAGGCAATTCGCAGGTGTTCTACAAGTAAACCTACTACTGTAATATAGTTTAGCTTTTCCCTTCGAACCGCATGCTGTTGCTCATCGCTCAGCATGGGATGTGTTTTTGGCGGCCGCTCTCAGCTCCCGCTGGCTGTTGTGACCAACAACTGTGTTGTAAACACTGCCTTCATTCCGACATTTCCCTCGTAGGACACAAGTTCGCTCTGGTTTGTGCGGCCGGCAATAGCTGCTCAAGATCACTCATGCGTGTGCTGTACGTATTCCTCGCCGCCACCGCAGCCCTCCTTGTGAACAGCGCTGTTGAGTCGGCGACCCCTGCCGAGACTAAAACTTCCAAGCTGGTTAGCGGCGGCAACGAAGGCAATTTACAGAAGCGTAATCTGAGAAGACAAATCGGTTTTCTCGAATGGCCGGAAGAGCTTGAGGAGTTCGTTCATCACCACCACCACATCCGAGAAGTGTTCACGAGGTGGTGCCTGGAAGACCATGAACCGAAAGAAGCAATGGAGGACTTGAGGGAAGAGCGCGATCCGGCGGCGGAGATGGCATATAAGAAGTATATGGTAAAGAGATCGCATGGTAGAAAACTTGTTGTTGCTGAATGCAACATTTAATGAAGCGGTAGTATGAGACTGGCCGGTGAATGTTATATTTTATTTTTGATGGTAGCAGCGAATTGAAGCTCCAAATATCCAGCTACGAAAGTATAACATTGGTGAGGCTCGCAGTTCTTAAGCTCAATTTTTCATTCAGCTTTACGTCGCATCAACTAGCGATCCATCTACTGATGCTTCACTTAGTGTTGTACTCAGCAACAGTCCATTTCCTACTGTGCGATCTCCTTGACGCCATATACTTCTTGTAGACCGCCACAGGATTGCGCTCTTCTCTAATGTCTTCCTTTGCTTCTTTCGGCTCGTGGTCTTCTAGCCACCAACGTGCGAAGACTTCGCGGATGTAGTGGTGGTGCTTGACGAATTTCTCAAGTTCTTCCGGCCACTCAAGAAGGCTTTGGCTTCTCAGGCGCCGTGTCTGCAAGATGTCAGCGTTGTCATCGACGATCAGCTTTGAACTAAGACTTCGTTTAGCCTTGATGATATGACAGAGTTGCTCGCGAAAAGGGAGGCAGCCGCAGCTAGAAGAGCGTAATGCACACGCATTAATACTGTCCGGGTGTACTTGAGTTTGCCCGAAAAATTGCGAAATGCCAGAATGCCCACAGCATCAACGCACGTCTTCATGCAAACCAACAAGCAGTAAAAACCAGGGAATTGATATGCGATTACTGTGACCGTTGACAGGTAAATCCCTCGGATCCACGTCTAGGAAAAGAAGGATTAACTTCGGTTCTCTTTCTGCCATGAGTGCATGCAGTAGTAGTTGGCTTCTTAGTTCAACAGAACTAATATATTTCAGAAAGACTGACTTATCCAAGAACAGGAAAACAACGTTTGTATTACGTCGAGAATGCCTTTACAAAGTTCAGTTCACAAGCATTATCATCAGAAATTCTTCCTTCCAGTAACCAAAGGCGTTCACTTGAGAAACTACTACTCAAGTATTTCATCTTGATGTTTCTGGTATCCTACAACAACGAAGATCTCATGCGGTCGTCTTTTCGAGCGTAAGGAATAACATTTACTTACATCACATGTAGGCTATTGACATACTGACAGTAACGCTACAGTATGATACTGTAGGGCTGCTCAGAGTTAGCTTGGGATGTGCCCCTGTGGCTGCTCTCAGCAGCGTGAACAAGTATGGGTCTTGCTTTCCCCGTTTGCTTCATCTTCTTCTCGGTGACCAATCTAGTTACTTTATCTTTTACATGAAGAGGGAGACGGCTGAGGAGATGTCTGGAAATCGTCGGCCCATCGGGGCGTGACAGAACTGAAGCTACATGTATTACATTCCATAGAGGTTCGGCGACGAGTAGCGGATCTGCGTGTGTGATTACTTCTGGAAGTACAAACCCTCGAGCTCTACCATTTGTCATGAGTAGATCTTTGATTCTGCTTTTAATGTATTCCACTGCTAGCACATTTCGGACCCTTAGCTCTCATCAATACGTGCAACGTGGAGAAGTGTTGAAAGGTCGACATGCTTCTAAAACGGCATTGGGAAGTCGATACTACATGTAGTAACACCGTCGTCTCAAACTGTACGACGGCCATACTTGCGACCACGAGGCTATAAAACTCCAAGCATCACAACGATTGTTTCTGTCATATGCTAATAAATCACCTGTTGGTTGTTAACGTCCTTCGCTTTCTTCTGATCCCGCTCCGTTTGCTTGTGTCTTCAAAATGCCAAGCAAGCCCCTCTACTTGGGGGGTCTACTTGACCTGCCATGCATGGTTGACTCAACTCACCATTCTACACCAAGTCTACAACTGCTTCATTAATCTGTCCTTGGCCAATCTTCTCCAGCATTCTAGCAACGACAGCTCATCTAGTCGCGTGGCCGATGGATATGCCATGTTGAAGTTGTGCCACCTTTGAATGCAAAGTATCAAGCAAACGCCACATATCAATTAATGAACCAGTTTGCACAATTTAATCAGAAAATAATACTTACGAGTTGCAGCGAGTTGTGCAGCGGTACGACGGTTTCTATGGTCGAGGAAGCGGATATCTTTTCTTCCCTGTCCGTTGCCGCCGGGTCATCATTTTCATCAGCGACCACCTTACTGATCACTCCACGGTCCTCGGCTGGAGGCGTTAGTGACAATATCGAAGGTGGCGGAGACGTCTCTGTTGCCTCTGTTGACATCTGGATTGCTGACAATTGGGTGCTAACCGGCCCCAAACTCACCTCACTTTCTCCATTGCCATCACCGTTTTCACTCAGGCTATTCCGTACCCACTCTTCGTATGTCTGTTCGTCACCCTCAACGTCTTGATCGTCGTCGACAGGATGCAAGTACGCGTACTTGCCAATGACTCCCACGCCCAAGATCTTCTCTGGAATAAAGTCACCACATGCCGAGTAATTCTGCATCAGCAGCTTAGTGCATTGTCGACCATTGTTCTCCTGCAATACCCTTACAGCCTCTGCAAACTCCATCGCATCAATGCGAATGTCATTCACAGCAACGATGTGGTTATCTGGGCGGATAGTGACCCAGTCGATGTCCTCTCCGACGACAATACCGATCCGTTTGAGTACAATCAATGGCTGATCTATGAACTCGAACTCCGGAATGCTCTCCACCTCGACCACACGTTCATATAGGAACAATTCATACTGGAAGATCTCCCCCACTGAAGCCTGTACAACTGCATTGCAGCCACTAGCGACCACTTCTCGGGACATTGTGTTGATATCGCTCTTCACGTACACAAATCGAACCGTGCTGGCTGGTGGGATGTCCTTTGTACTGATAGTAAGTTGCCCATGTGCACCTGCAGGCACATAGTGATACGAGCCCGTCTCAATCTCTGCCGAATCTTCTTCCGAAATGAGTACCTGGATATAATCCTTCACAGAATGACTCTCCGGGACGTCGTACTCCACTGCACAAAAAAATGACATTAGTGCCAACCTCTCCTCCTCATATCAACAATGTCCTTACATGTAACAAACGACCCTTTTTCGACCTGTCCGCCCATATCCAGTTGTACAATTCCACTCGGACGAAATGCCAGTAGTTTGATCGCGTAGGCGCTCTTGTCAGTGATCTGGTCCAGAGCTTCTTTTAGTTCCTGCGCTTGGGCCACCCACTCGGACATGTGCCCTCTCTGTAGTAAATCTTGCGGTAACAAACCGTAACTCTCTCGCATGGGTTTTGCCCCGGCATGGATCAGCATCTTTATAGCCACTGCGTTCTGCACGAAGCACGCGTGGTGTAGTGCTGTCCATCCATTCTCGTCTTTGTGATCCACATTGACTCGCCGCTGCAGCAGTAGATGCAGGATCTCGGCCTCTTTGGGCATGAGTTCCAGATCGGTGTCATCTCTGACCTCGTTCACCGTTTCCTCAGTCTCACTGTTGCTACTTTCCGCCACGATCTGCTCATGTGTCTGAGTGTTGGTCTCTGTCTCCTCGTCGCTTTCCACGAAGCCATGTAGGTCGTCGAAGTCGTCGATCAGCTCCTGATGCTCTCGCAGATGCTTCAAGCTCGCGACAGCTAATAGCAACGGCGTGCGTCCACTGTCGTCCGTGGCTTCGAGCTCCTCGGCCGTCGCCGTCTTAAGTAGACGATGAACTTCCGCCAAGTCCCCATACTCGCACGCGCTGTGCAGCGTCACGGTGTTCCCCATGGCCGTTGCACGTGAATGGGGGATCGCTATTGAATACGGTAAAACGTCCGACGTTCAAACCTATCACATATCATATTTGCCACGTGTATGAAATATATCAGGTTTGACCAGTCTGGAACACAGGGCAAAAATCGGTACAGGTATCGGGAGAGCGGATGCTGCGCGTTCATGACAAGTGCGTAGGTCCTGCTGTGTATTAGTGTGAACGAGAACGCTAACGATGGTGTGGTGTATAGTGTGCTGCTTCGTTCGGTGTCGGTATTGCCTGTGCTGATGGTAGCAGCGATCATAACGCTGGAGTACTATGTGTTCATGACGGAACACTGGGTGAAGGAATTCCAGCGGTCCGTGGGGCTCTTCGTGCTGCTGCGGATACTGGAGGCAGCGCTTTTCCACTTCGTGACTGGTTGCATGCTGGTGGCGTATTATAAGGTGGTGTTCACAGGTAAGTGCGTGATAGGAGAGGAAAAATAGAGAGACTGAGCCTACGGATGCTCTGCTGAAACTGCAGACCCTGGATATGTCACGCCTGCAGTGGTTCAACGCATCAGTGACGCCATGCAAGAAGCGATGGAAGGTGGTAAGAGCCCACCGATGGTTAACACTTGTCGGAGATGTAAACTGCTCAAACCTTTTCGGGCTCATCACTGCAGCTTCTGTAATCGTTGTGTGCTGAAAATGGGTAAGGCGCTTTTCTCTTTTTCAGTTTGCATCCACGTATTGACGTCATTTTTACCAGATCATCACTGTCCCTGGGTCGCGAATTGTGTCGGCGAAGGCAACTACAAGTTCTTCTTCCATTTTGTCGTGTACGCCTTCTTAGCTCTGTCAATGTGTGTGAGGGCACTGTCGGGACCTTTCCAAGCGGCTCTCTTCAGTGAGGATGCACCCCGAGGTGCTGCGAACTTCTCGGCGATGGCAGTTGTCGGATTTGTACTGGGTGGAGCGCTGGCTATTAGTCTGCTGGGATTTATTGCTGTCCACTCGTACCTCTTGGTCCACGGTGCTACCACGATCGAGTGCCATCAGTACGGCCGTGCCTTCCCTTTCAATCAAGGCTGGCGGAAGAACTTCAACGACGTGTTTGGCGATACGACAAAAGACTGGTTACTACCCACAACACCAGCACGGAAGCAACGCTACGTTTTGCATCCAGCGGAGCTAGAGCACCTCACTGCAGACAGCTGCTTCGGCGACTCCAGTGACCAAGAAGATGACAGTTTGCTATAGTAGAAATCGCACTCATGCGCAATATCGATTCGTTCATGTTACCTTGGTGCCTGATGTGCTTTGCTATCGCGAACTTAACCCTGCTAACCACTACTTAAGATCCAAGCTCGTACTGCAGCAAGCACGTATCACCTGACATCTTACTGAGGAGGAATCTCGCCGGCGTGGAAAACGAGCGAGACGCTGTTGACACAGTGACGCTCGTCTGTTGGCGTCTTGAATCCCTCGCCCTTGAACACGTGACCCATGTGACTGCAAAGCAAAGTGTCAACACAATTCGTCAAGTTAACTAACCAAATACCACCGCTTAACAGCTTTTGCTTTCTCACCCGTCGCATTTGGCACACATGATCTCCGTGCGATGTCCGTCAGCGTCAGGTACAGCCTAGAACATCAAGTATATTAACATAAGTACTATAGTAACAACCACACTGCTCTCGTAGCCCAGCTATTATGCAGCGCACCTTGATGGCGCTCGGGATGGCGTCGTAGAAGGCAGGCCAACCGCAGCCAGAGTCGAACTTGGTGGTGGACGTGTACAGAGCCGTTTTGCAGCCAGCACAGACGTACACACCCGTTTCCTTGTGCTTGTTGTACTCTCCAGTACCGGCGCGTTCCGTGCCCTTGAGACGCAGCACCTGAAACTGCATGGGCGTCAGACGCTGCTTCCATTCCTCATCCGAGAGTTTCACGGCGTCACTGCTGGACATGTTACTGGACGCAAAAGCGGAGACAAAAGTTGGAGAGCTTCTACTAGAGACCGACGGGGATACGAAGCGTGAGCGCAATGGAAGCGACAGCAACGAGCGCACCCACTTGTTCATCCACGGCACAAATTGAAGAGTGAAGGTCATGATGCAATTAATCTTTTAGACCCGCGGGCTGGAATGACCCGTGGGTCGGGCGCGACACATACAAAAAGTTATAGAAATGAGCCCGAGTCTACTCTTACAAAATGCAAGTGAAGCTCCCTCTTCAGACAACAAGAAGGCAGGACAAGGACGATCATGGTGTTAGCGGAGTTGGGGTCGAAGCTGCAGGGCGCGCTGGCCAAGCTGAACCGCACGACTGTGGTGGATGACGAGGTGTTCAACGCGCTACTTAAGGAGATCTGTGGTGCGCTGCTCGAATCGGACGTGCAGGTGAAGCTCGTCCGTCAACTACGTGACAATGTCAAGCTGGCTGTGAACCTCGAGGACGCGAGTTCGGGCGTGAACCGCCGCCGCCTCATCCAGAAATCGGTGGTGGATCAGCTCGTGCAGATGCTGGAGCCCGAGGCGCAGCCCTACAAGATGAAGAAAGGTCAGAGCAACGTCATCATGTTCGTCGGACTGCAGGGTAGCGGTAAGACCACGAGTATCGCCAAGTTCGCGCATTTTTACCAGCGCAAGGGCTGGAAAACGTGTATGGTTTGTGCCGATACCTTCCGAGCCGGTGCGTTTGACCAGCTTAAGCAGAACTCCACCAAACTACGCATCCCTTTCTACGGTAGCTACACAGAGGCCGACCCGGTCCGCATCGCAGAGGAAGGTGTGGCCCAGTTCAGGGCCGAGAACTACGAGCTCATCCTCGTGGATACCAGTGGTCGTCATAAGCAGGAGGCCGACCTATTTGCCGAGATGAGGGAGGTCTCAGCGGCCGTACAGCCCGACGATGTCGTGTTCGTTATGGACTCCACTATCGGTCAGGCCGTGTACGACCAGGCCAGTGCCTTCCGTGAGACGGTGGATGTCGGCAGTGTGATCATTACCAAGCTAGACGGTCACGCTAAGGGCGGCGGTGCGCTCAGTGCTGTCGCTGCTACAGGCTCGCCTATTATTTTCTATGGTACGGGAGAACACTTTGCGGACTTCGAGTCGTTCAACGCGCAGAGCTTCGTGAGTCGTCTAATGGGCATGGGAGATATTCGTGGACTCATGGAAGAAGTCAAGACCAGCGGCATGCTCGACAACCAGGAGGAGATGGTCGAGAAGTTCCAGAAGGGCGTGTTCACGCTGCGTGACATGTACAAGCAGTTCCAGAGTGTGATGAAGATGGGGCCGCTTAGCAAGGTCATGTCCATGATCCCTGGTCTTCCGCAGGGTATGAGCGAGATGATGAACATGGGAGGAGGCGAGGAAGAGGCCTCCAAGCGACTCCGACGGTTCCTCTTTATGATGGACAGTATGACGGACGCTGAGCTCGATGGCATTGTACCGCTGTCGGAGTCGCGCCAGACTCGTGTTGCACGTGGTTCAGGCTGTCAGTTGTATGAGGTAGAGTTCCTACTCAAGTGCCACAAGCAGTTTGCAACTGTTGTGAGCCGCATGGGCAAGAGTGGCCTCATGAAGACTGGCGACGCGGCACTGGGCAAACAAATGTCTCGCAACCCGAACGCCGTGATGCAGCAGCTCTCGAAGGTTATGGACCCCAAGATGATGGCGCAGATGGGCGGTCCACAAAACATGATGCGGATGATGAAGCAGATGCAAGGAATGGACCCCAGCGCACTAGGCGACATGGCCAAGATGGCTCAAAGCATGGGAATGAAGATGCCTTTTTAGATTCACCCAGCTGCCTTTTCAACCGTGAGGAAGGACTTGGCAATCGAGACGACAATACTACGAGTGCTCACTTACATTGACGAAGTGCATTTTCTTTTTTTTTAGTCATTTCGAGGAGAGTCCATTATGTCAAGTATAATTAGGCTAGCTCTTTGGAAAACTATGGCACGCTGTTCGTGCTAAAATTGCAGCGCTTGCAGCACGAAACGAACATTTGCCAGGTCTTTCCTGAGCAACAAACAGCCCACCGTAGGTCTGTGTTTCCATCTACGAGCGGCTCGACCTGGTAGACGGACGAGGCGAGGGTGTTCGGAAATCGGTGGATGCTGGTATCTTGGGCAGCTGTATGGTCGTGAGAGGGCTTGACGTGCCGCCAGCTAGACATTTTTAAGGGCGGACCCTCGGTCATGACACGTACATTAATCCATCCCTGGCATAAGAAAGTTCACGACACAGCGACGGTGCGGTTGGGTCCGCTTGCAAACTCACCTACACGATCGAGTATCGAAGGCTCGCGTACTACGACTGCATCATCTTCGGATAACAACAGTCCACATACGCTTGGCTCACGTACTTTCCACCGAGCTACTACTATGGCGAATTTCGTTCATGGTAATGCTATCTCCGTCGTGAAAGGATTACCTCGAAAACGGAAGCTGCAGCAACAGAAATCATTGCCAGATTCTTCGTTATACACAGCACCAAGACGAGTTCGAAGAAATGACCTCGTTCCGATAGTACAGGCGGAAAAAATAAAGTACAGTCGGTGGTTCATCCAACCGCGTGCTACGTGGAAAGTAAGATGGGACCTCTGGATTGGATTCATTATTGCTTACAGTGTCGTCCTGATCCCGTATCGAATCGGCTTCGGTATTGAACTCGCGGTAAGTGTTTTTTTTACGTTAATGTTAGCGTAATGTGGCTAAATCATGTTGATTGTGCTGGTTTTAGGGGTGGGAACAAGTTATGAACTATTGTTTTGATAGCAGCTTCGCCGTGGATGTGATATTCAACTTTTTTACCGGGTATTACGACGAGGATGTGTTAGTCTATGAGCTGCGCAGAATCCGGCACCGCTATCTTCGCAGTTGGTTCCTTTTCGATGTGGCATCGACAGTTCCTCTAGATCAATTTTTGCAGGTGGTTACTACCGCGTCATCCTCGCTGCTCACACTCAAGCTTATCCGAGTCTTTCGGCTGTTTCGGTTGCTAAAACTCATGCGATTATTACGATTAAAACGGACGATGGAAGCAGTTCAAGTGGATGCGCTTAATGCGCACGTGCTGCAGACTATTAAGAGCTTACTCACAATTATCTTCATTATCCATCTCGTGGCATGCGGGTGGTATATGTTTTACACTTGGGACCCCACGGGGAAGAATTGGGTCACGAATATTGAACCAGAAGGCTTCAAAAATCCCTATCTTGTAAGTTTCTATTGGGTATCGAATACCATGATGTCCGTGGGTTATGGAGATATCTACGGGGTCACCGATGGAGAGCGATTATACTCAATTTTCGTAGCATGTCTCGGTTCAATTTGCGTCGGTATGATCATTGCGAACATCCAAATGTTAACAGAGAACTACAATCCTCGCGGTATTATGCTCAAGCAAAAGCTCCAAGACACCAAAGAGTTTCTTATTAAACGCGGTATCCCACGTCGTCTTCGCCAACGCGTTATCTCGCAATTTGAATTCCACTGGAGCCATCGCACAGTATTTGACGAAGAGAACTTGCTGCAACAGTTTCCTAGAAGTCTGCAATACGAGATTCTTGCTGCCTCCATGGAGTCATTTGTGAAAAAGTTCCCATTTTTCGGCAGGACCTCTGTGGAATTTTTCGTGTTCGCAATACCTCGACTTCGACCCATCGTCCTGGGCCCTGGCCAAGTTCTTGTCGATGCTGAAAGTGTGTGGGAGGAACTCTATTTCTTGACATCAGGCACCGTGGAAACTGTGCAATCTAATCTGGTTGTAGGATCTCTCTCACCCGGTGAAATTTGTGGTATTGAGTACCTTGTAAACGCTCGTAGACGGTATACCCACACGTATCGCTCGATCTCAAAGACAGAATTGTATGCAATGTACAGCAGTGATCTACTCGAAGCGATTAACAAATGTCCAGTAGCGCACAAATATCTTGAAGATTTGGCTGTCATTCTTGGAGAACGGTACGAAGAGTCCGCAAGACGGGGAAAGCGAGCACTTCTACGACAACGTTCCATTCGCGCAGTTCGACGAGAATCGTTAACGAAAGGAGAGCCTTATCTGCACAAACGGCATCGCAAGTCCATTTCAGCTGGAAATATAAGCACGATGCCATCCGACTTCATTACTCGAATGGACATGAGCGTTGCCGGCGATGAAGTAGTGACCCACTGGTCGGTAATTCGTCACTATTCCAAGTTGCGAATAACGTGGGATATTGTAATGGGTATCATGGTTTCTATCACAGCCGTCACTGTGCCATTCCGAATCGCCTTCGACGTGCAGGATGTACTTGTCTTTTACGCCACCGATCGTATCTCGGACGTTTTGTTTGTGATCGATGTCATTCTCAGCTTTTGCACCACATACGTCGATGATACTGGAGTGGAAATCGTTGATCGCTACGAAATTCGTAGACATTACCTGAAAACCACATTCTTCGTAGATATTGCATCAACAATTCCTTTTGACTTCCTCGTGGAGGCGGCGGCGACAGGCAACATATTCAGGTCGTTACGTTTAATCCGCACTCTCAAACTGATCAAGCTGCTTCGACTCATGCGGTTGTCTAAGTTGCTTAAGATGAACTCGCAATGGATGGCTGAATTTGATATTAACGTTGATACCGTTCGACTTCTAAAGCTTCTCGCCCCAGTGATGATCATTGCGCATTACGTAGGATGTTTCTGGTACTATATATCTGCAGATCGTGCTGCAGACGATGCTTGGTGGGGGAATCCGATTCTGTATTTCGAAGATCCTGAGTCGATTCTCTCGAAGTACATTGCCAGTATCTACTGGGCAATTACGACTATGACCACTGTGGGATTTGGAGATATCTACCCGGTTAATGATTTCGAAAAGGGCTTCTGCATTTTAGTCCTAATTGGAGGCACCACGTTGTTTGCGTATGTGGTGGGAACTGTCATTGAAGTGGCAAGCAATTCGAAAAGTTTAATGAACCGAGAGCACGAAATGGTCCAACGAGTAAATGCGTACATCAAAGAACGCGGGGTATCGTCCGAATTCATCGTGGCTTGTCAAGAACACTTGAGATTCGTGGATGCAGAGAAAACATTCTTTGTCGAGAACTCACTATTTGATGCTCTCAGTTATTCCTTACGCAGCGAGCTGATTTTAATACTCAACGGAGGTGTAGTTTCAAAAATTCGCTTCTTTGACAAAAAACCAAAATGGTTTCTGACGTTGATTTTACCACGACTGGTACCGCAATTTTTTCTCGAAGGAGACATTCTAATATACCAGGATAATCCCGTAAGCGGCATCTTTTTCATCATGAACGGTGCTGTTATTGCCAAAACACGCCATTTTGCACCGGTGCCAAACACTCACGCCACAATGTCGAGCGGCAGAAGTCACTCATCTTCGGAGCCTATTTTTGCGGACCATCAGGGTACGATTGCCAAGATTTTTGAAGGAGAATTTTTCGGATACAAGGAAACTTTGACGGAAACTGTGGCACGGTACAATTTATTCGCAATGCGAGCTACAGGGACTTATTTACTATCACGAGAGTGTTTGGACGAGTTTGAGACCCAATATCCGCGAGTTATGGACGAAATCCGGTCATTGATTGTTCAGTCAATCACACGACAGCAGAAAATAGTCCCTGGATGGCAAAATAATGACGCTATCAGTCTCACACCCTCGGATCGAGACCGGGTGGCTGAGATAAATATCGCTCGTCGCGGAGGCGACTACGACTCTATCCGAGCAAGTGTAAGTGGGGCTGTCATGCCTAAACGAAAGTATTCATCGTTTGCCGCGCCGATTGGGTATTCCTTTGGGGATATAGCCAACGCTGCGGCCGCAGCGGCGTTAGCTGCTCAGACTGAACCTGGTTCCGGTGCGAGTACGAGTCGCTCCGATGGACAGGACGAAGAAACAACTGTCCAACCTTTGGAGCATACCACCGATGAACGGGTACCAAAAGTAGCACGACGTTCAGGCACAGCTCCGCAAAAAAAACGTCCTACTCTGTTGCCAGGTCTAGTGGAGCCGATGGAACCGCTATCAAGCGAAATAAATACGACCGGCGCGATGTTCGTTCCAGCTACTCTCACTCCGCGACGTCCGAATAGTGCCACGTCGTTGTCGACGGTGCACCCTTCAGGAGCTGACCATACGCCCCCAATTCGACTGCGACCTGATGGGGCTGCTAATATGCGGTCCTTTCATAGTGCTCACAGGTCAAGTGTATCGATGCGAGATATCGGCAGAAATCAGCGCCGACCTTCGGAAAGATACTTATCCATGCGCAAAAATGACGTGACGGCACTTGTTGACGAGCTATTAAGTGGTGAAGGGTTCGACATCCAACGTACTGTGTCAGGCCGAACCCAGAAACCGACAGTGACAAACTGAGGTGCGCTGATTAACGTGAGCAGAAATCCCAAAGTGTTTCAAACTAATCGTCTTCATCATCTCTCTCCTCGTCTTCGCTGTCTTCTGCATCGTAGACAGTCAAGCGGCTGGGTGGTATAATGATGCACAAAACCCCTCGAGAAGCAGTCGCAATGACGGAAGTTGCGTTTTTGTTGGAGTGCACAGTAGCAGGTAACGAAGCAACCATTCTGCCTTGAAGTTGAGCAAGTCGAAACGTGTGGCTCGGTCCATGAGCTATAACCGCCTGGAGACAACAAAACATCGTCCTTAATCAGTACACCCCTCGTTGTGTACGTCAGAACAAAACGATAGCATTTTACCTCAAGTGAAGTGGCAGGAGTACAGCGTGAGAACTCAATGTTATCGTACTGCTGGAGATATAGCCATTCTGTATCAAATCAATAGCAGAAAATCGTCAGTCTTGTAATAACTCATCAACAACACTGTCAATTCCTGTGATCAGACAACGTGTACCTTGGTGTACTTGGCCCTCTCCAACACAATCCAGTACGAATGCAAGCCGTTCTGTCTTGTTCGTTGGTGCATCGCCGTAAAAGTCAAAACACTGACAGATGAGTGGACTCGACGAAGATCCATGTGAGAACCTCACAGTTGCGGCCTCCCATTGCAAGCGAGAAGGGTGATCACGTCGTAGCTGTGAAGTTTCCCCATCTTGAAAGGCTCGCAGCAGTAATAAAACACCCGATTGTAATCGAAATCCAAGCAGTGTCATGCTGCAATTGTCAAGACCATCTTGAACTGGTCCATAATGTTTTAAAGCGTCCCAATCAACAGCGTCATCATTTTCCTCATCTTCACTCTCGCCGTCAATATCATCGACATCATCTGATCTATTCGAGAAAAAAGGCAGTCGAAAGCGAACATGGCACTCCTCCACGATACTGCCGACAGTAAAGCACCCACTCTCTTCACGAAGAACGGACTGTGCGAGAGTTCCACCTATCGCATCCAGTATAGTCGACCACTGTTCTTGAAGACTTTTAATGAGGGTAAGGCATCCTACCGTTCCTTTCTCAGTGCCATCACTCAATAGTTCTGGCCGCGTAGATAGCTGGAGCGACACTGGATTCCCAAAACTAGTCTCGACTTTGTAAGCATTGTGATCTGGTTGCTGCTTTTTGAACTGTTTAGCAACTTCTGCAGCTTGATGTAAGAAATCGCAAAGTCTTCGCAAGTTCAGAAGCGATTTTGTGCCGTGTACAGCGCTACCAGCGTCTCGAGCAGACGCATTTGCTCCTCCAGATTGAGGAGAGTCCGAATGAATACGGATGCGTTCAAGAATCCACTGGAAAAATAACGCGAAATCTTGGCGAGTCTCGTGTAGCGCCAACGTAAGTGACTCCACTTCCATGAGAGTATCTTGTGCTGTTTTGACAAGCTCATCAAGGGCATCCACAGTGATCCCCATTGTTATTGCATAAGTCTGTGGGTTCCATTTGACATGACCACGTAACTCCGACACGAGAAACAACAGGTCGACCAAGTCACGCTTCAACTTTTCGTCAACGAGCTTTCTAAGCGTCTCGCACCCACTGAATAACGCCTTCTGCATGCGATGTACGCTCTAATAGGACAAGAATGACAAATACAACGTCAACAATTACGCTATCTTATCGTAATGAAGAGGCTTACCATTTCTTGGATATCTTGAGCAAAATACTGAGCCAACGCAGGCGCAGTAATACCCGTCACAACCACCGACAGCATGTCTACCTGCGGCGGATCTTCGCAGGCATATTTTTCGTAAAGTGACCCGATGAGTCCCATCTTCAGTTCAAAAATACGCGTAGCATTTTTCCATTCCGTCGTCATTTGTCTGCTAGTAGTAGCAATCTGATTGAGTATCTTGTGCACTCGATCTATAGTATTCGCCACTAGAGCCACATCCTCATGGATGTACTGAATACTTGTCATATCCAATGCCACTATCCGGTGCAACTTCGTTTCTCCCTGACCTTCTTTACCAGCATTCTGGCTACTCCTTTTACTCGAGAAAGCAAGCAGAACGAACAGAAGCGACAAATCCGGCGAAAGATCTGCTCGCTCAATCCGGAAGCAATTGATATCATCCCGCTGATGATTCATAGACTCCATAATCTTAAACTCTTCCTCAGCAAAATGTTTGCTCACATCAATACGCGTCAACAGTACTCTTCCCATCCACCACAGTGCGATATATCCTCGCTCGTCCGCAGTGACCAGCACAGTATCATCTATAGCATGATCTTGCGTAAAACCTTTCAGAAATCTCGATGATCGATGGCGGAACTGTAGTTTCGACTGGGATATCAAAGCTGGAGCTTTCCAAACGTCACCAGATGCCTCGATAGCCTTTTGATGTCGTCTTTTGCTGTTAGTACAAGAGATCGAAAGCTCCGCCTCACTGATCTGTGCCCAGTGCATCGCGGTGATGCAATTTTCATGACGAAAATTGCTTTGTCTTCCGGGTAAAATTTCTCCCGATTCGATCTCGAAAATTGCTACATCTCCTTCGTCACAGCCAACTGCGAGCTGGAGACCGTCTGGTTTCCAGGCTAGCGTCATCATCTCGAAGCCGACGTCCGATGGTTTGACGTGCAACAGTTTCTGCCATGACGTTGTTCGCTATTTAATAAGTAGGAAAGTTACAATTAGTTCGTGGATCAAATGAAAAATAAATGAAGTAGAGGCCGATAAACTCGCACATGAACGAGAAGATGATGGTCGAGTGTCAGCACGGCAACTAAGTCCATGGTGGGGCAACAAGCCACCGCCAAGGAGCTGACAAAGCGCTCCTGCAGCGTCACAAAGGCGCGTTTTGGTGGCATGCTTTTTTGCCGCTTTTTGGGATCGGATTTCGGATTGGCCAATAAGATCGACTATGAAAAAAAAAAAAAGAATAAATGGCGTTGGTTGGTTTAACCCACTGGGTTATTTTAAAAATTACCCAATCCATTTATATTGGAATAGTACTTTGCTGTTCTTTTTGTACTACTGTTGATTATCGAATAAAAGTAGTGATTCTGGCACTTTCGTAGTATCGCCGGAATACTTCTCCAATTTCAACGGTTGAGTTAGAGCGAGGATGCCTGAACTTTTCAAATCCAATTCTTTTGTCGATGTGGTCGCCACCACCACCAGATCTTGTTGCAAGCTACAACGACATGCGGTGATTATAAGTGAGAATACTATCCAGAGACCGTAACAGCATCAACGGCTTGTAGTTTCAGCCAATCACTTTTAGCCGACACTCCACCAACCTCGCAGTCAGTCAGTCATTCGCAATTGTGCTACCTGCATGCACCTCCAACTTCCGACGTTCAACATGGCCGTCAAGTCTACAATTGATCTAAAGAGTTCGTACCGCGTGGTGGTCGTTGGCGCTGGGATGGCTGGTGTGAGTGTTGCCAACGCTCTGCTAGTGTCCAACGAGTTCGCGGCAAGCGACGTTTGTGTGCTCGAAGCGCAGTCCCGCATTGGTGGACGGATCCGGACGCAGCCGTTCAGCGATTCATTGCCCGTCAATGTGGAGGTGGGAGCCGCGTGGATCCACGGCACTGAGGGCAACCCGTTTACCGATATGGCGAAAAAGTTCGGCATTGTGTTCAAAGAGGTGGCTCCGCGGAATCCGTGGCTGCATCCTGGTGCGTGCAAAAACTTTCTGTTCTTCGACGGCGATAAGCAACTACCGCAGGAGCAAGTCGATGAGACGTGGCAATGGCAAGATCTTCTCATGCACAAGCTGCAGGATCTGGCAACGTCGCCCAATGCGGTCGACCACCAAGATAAGGCTCTTTCGGCTATCGTCGACCACCTTGTGGCGTCGGACGAGGAGCTCGGGGAGGCGATGAAAGCCCCGAATGCACGCGCAAGACTGGATATGTGTCTGAAGCTGATTGAGGTTTGGATGGGGGTAAATGATGATGAAGTGCAGCTCGACGACTTCACCGACATCGAACTGATTGGGTACGTGCCCAATAGTTGTCTTATTGCTCTGTTCAATACTAACTTCGTATTGTGATATTGGTACATGCGCAGTGATGACGCCGGTGCGCACTGCATAGTTCCAGCAGGAATGGAACACTTCATCGATCACCTAGCGGAGCCTGTGAAGGAATCGATCCACACGAACGTGGTCGTCACTTCCATCAACTACGAAGATAAAGACGGTGTTGTGATCGAGTGCAGTGACGGACGTCGCGTATCGGCTGACCATGTCGTTGTGACTTCGTCGCTCGGGTTCCTGAAGTCTGGCAAGTTGCATTTTCAGCCTGAGTTGCCTGCAGCCAAACTTGGTGCTATCGAGCGCTCCAAAATGGGCCAGTACATGAAGATCCTCGTGGAGTTCCCGGAAATATTTTGGCCTGAAAACAGCACCTTCATCGCACAGATCAAGAACTCGTCGGTTTCTAGTGATGCCACGGATCGTCGCATCTACTTTCCGGTGGTATTCAACTACCAGTTTGCGAAGGGTGTGCCTATCATCGAAGGAGTCTTGGTCGGTGAGAATGCCAGCAAAATCTCTGCTACGTTTACGGAGGAGGAAATTGCACATGCGCTCTTTCTACAGCTACAAGAGACGTTTGGCCCGAACATCCCGCGTCCAGTGAACCACTTCATCACAAGGTAGGTGATCTACTTGCACATGCTGGCTTCTTTTGTTTCTAATGGAGCACTACAGATGGGATCAGGACCCGTGGTCGATTGGTGCCTACAGTTCTCTCACAGTGGACAGCACGGACGAAGACCCAGCGATCCTACGCCAGACTGTGGCAAACCGCGTATTGTTCGCGGGTGAGGCCACGGACTACAAGTACCAGGGCGCACTACAAGCTGCGTATCTCTCGGGTAGGTGTTAGCCGTCTGCTGAAGTCATTTATGTTGATTTCTAAGTTTATTTTGCGCAGGCCTAAAAGCTGCAGCGGAAATTGTGGACTAACTGCAACCCTGGTGTTAGCGTTTGATGCCGAGCTAAGCTCGTGCAAAAATTTTAAGAATGAAGCTGTTGTCTTGCTCTAAATCGCTTTTAAATCAAAGTAGAATTTGCTTTTATTTGAATGCCATTCCGTATTCTCCGAAAGATGTATCGCCAGGAATCATTCCTGGAGCTAATCTGTACGTGCGCGTCCTGTTGATGAAAGTCGCATCTCCAGGACAGATTCTCGTAACGTAAGCTTTGTTTACAAGGGTACAACCAAAAGGACACGTTCCGTAACATAAGCATCCTGAATTTGCCTTCATCGTTGTCAATGACAACTTGTTGTACAAGCACATTTGAGAGCGTTGCAATAGCAATAGCCAGCAGGCACATTGAAAGCGTTACGACTGAACTTGAAGATACCACGACAAGAATCCCCGGATTCAATCCGGCGGCTTGTATTATACTTCCCAGTGGTTTGACAGCGTTTACCGTTGATGCCACCACCGCCTTGTTGACGACAAAAGTATCCGGTGATCATCTTTGCGTAACGTAAGCGAGCTGGACGTATTTGAAGTGCTGCAACATGTCCAGTTGCTGCAAAGCTTATCAAGATGACAAGCTCGAGGTCACGCGCATATGGCATGAATGCGTGTCGTGTGGCGAAATCGAGGCCTCCCATCCCACCTTGAAGTGCCTCGTGAGCGGTAAGCTTTACCGGGTAAAGCCAACAGATCCCGCGGGAGCGAACGCACTGCGTTTGCTGCGTCGACGGCTCTTGAATACGAGTCTCCGTTACATTGCTTGTGTTGTTTTCGAGCGCTGAACATGTTACCACGTCGCTTATCGAGCTGCCGCGAAACATCATCACGACAATCTCCATGAATCCGCTCCAGTCTGCAACAGTTATTATGAGTGAACTCCTCAAACTACGGTTAACCAGAGCTAACCAAGCGAAGCTCATTCTGCAATTTGCCAAGCAACAAAGATGCCCAATATCACTCTTGAAACGACCGAGACTTCACTCGAAAGTAGCTATCGCGTAGTAGTTATCGGGGCTGGGCTTGCCGGTGTGAGCGCTGCAAACCAACTCCTTTCGTCTGGTCACTTCGACTCCAGCGACGTGTGCGTGCTGGAAGCACAGTCTCGCATTGGTGGACGTGTGCAAACTAAGTCCTTTAGCGACGCACTCCCCGTGAACGTGGAGGTGGGAGCTGCTTGGATCCACGGAACGGAGGGCAACCCGTTCGCCGCGTTGGCCAAGCAATTCGGCATCTCTTTCAAAGAGATCAGCCCGAGGAATCCATGGCTTCACCCGGGCTCGTGCCCGAACTTCCTGCTCTTCAACGGTAGTCACCAATTGAGCGAACAGCACACGAAGGACGCTTGGGAACTTCAAGAGCTGCTTATGTACAAGCTCCAGACGCTGGCGAGGTCGGACCTCGGTGACGATCACCGAGAGAAGACGCTATCTGCTGTAGTGGAACACCTCCTTGTCTCGGACCACGAGCTCGTCGAGATCATGGCCGATGGCAAGGCTCGCGATAGAATCGATTTATTCCTGCGGTTAATGGAGGCTTGGTTCGGCCTTACCACCGATGATCTCAACCTCGACGTGTTCGTCGATACCGATCTAATGGGCGACGACCCTGGCGCTCACTGCATCGTCCCCACGGGTATGGAACGCTTCATTGAGCACCTAGCCGAACCCATTCGTGACATCATTCACACGAACGTGTCGGTGGCGTCAATAAACTACGACAGTCCAGAAGGAGTGATCATTGAATGCACCGATGGACGTCGTGTGACAGCCGACCGTGTCATCGTTGCAACTTCACTGGGTCTGCTTCAGAGCGGCAAGCTCCACTTCCAACCGGAGCTGCCAGACGTGAAAACTGGAGCTCTCAAGCGATCTAAGATGGGTCAGTACATGAAGGTATTGGTGCAATTCCCTGAGGTCTTTTGGCCCAAACACGCTACGTTTATGGGGCAGCTTAAGAAGAAAGACTCAAGCGATGGTCGTCACATTTACTTCCCGCTGGTGTTCAACTACCACCTCGCCAAAGGTGTGCCTATCCTGGAAGGCGTCCTGATCGGCGACAATGCCAGCGCCATTTCGGCTTCATTCACTGACGAGGAGATCGCACACGCACTGTTCTTGCAAATGCAAGAGACGTTCGGGCCTGCAGTCCCTAAGCCCATCAACCACTTCATCACTCGGTAGGTTCTTTTTTTCGGTTGTGTCATTTTTTTTAGTTACCCTTGCTAACCTGGTGCTGTTGCTTGAGCAGTTGGGATCAAGACCAATGGTCTGTGGGCGCATACAGCTGCGTCACCGCGCGGAATGCACACGAAGACCCGGATCTATTGAAGCAAACGGTGGCAAATCGAGTGCTCTTCGCGGGCGAGGCTGTAGATCCCAAGTACCAGGGTGCGCTGCAAGCGGCGTACTTCACCGGCCTTGAAGCGGCGGCGGAGCTCGTCACCCAGAA
>NW_008648989.1:1004418-1006818 GCF_000247585.1 Phytophthora nicotianae INRA-310 | reverse complement strand
AACGAGTAGTGTGAACGCCATCAAGCTGGTCTAGTGTCTGCTAGTAGTAGACCGTCTACCATTGACGACTGATCTTGAGACACCTTTTGGCCCCTACCGACGCACGTGGGTAAACTCCCGTTGCCATCGTCCAAAGTGGCTTGCAAAAACAGGCTTGGCATTTTGACAATTCTCAAATTCACTTTGCAATTTCGACGAGAGCCGAAGCCGATCTTATCAGATGTCTTGCGTTGCTTCCGACTCGCTCCAAGCTCGACTGCGCCGCGGAGAGGTCCCGTGCCGCGGTGTTAACCTCGGCGGCTGGCTTGTTGCGGAACACTGGATGACATGGGACTCGTGCCTGTGGCATGGTGTGCCTGATGCGATCAAGAACCAAGGAGAATTCGCAACCATGAAGTTTTTGGGCCATGAAGAGGGCGATCGGCGCTTCGATGAGCACCGACGCTCGTGGATCACCGAGTACGATATCGCAGAGATGAAGCGGTTCGGTCTCAACACGGTGCGAGTGCCAGTGGGCTACTGGATCATGGGCTTCGACCCAACGGACTTCCCCAACAAGCAAGAGTGGACAGTGTTTGCTCCCCATTCTTTGCGGTACTTGGACGAACTGGTGAACCATTGGTGCGTGAAATACGACATGGCCGTGATAGTAGACATCCATGCGGCTAAAGGATCGCAGAACGGCCGCGATCACAGCGCTGCAGTGGACAGCGGCGTCAAGTATTGGGGTCAATACCCGGAAAATGTGGACAACACGGTATATTTAGCCAAATTTCTGGCTTCGCGATACCGTTTCTGCCCTTCGTTTCTTGGTATTGGCCTTTTGAATGAGCCTGAGCATCCAACCGAGCAGCATGTTCTTCGTGCATACTACGAGCGCGCATACTCCGAGATCCGTGCAACGGGGAACGACTGTGTGTTGACTGTAGCCCCGTTGCTAACTGAGCAGAGTCCCCCGTTCATGGAGGATTTCATGCGTTATCCAAAGTATTTCAACGTGTGGCACGAGTGGCATCCCTATTTTATTTGGGGCTACGAAGGGCAGAACCGAGAGCAAGTGCTGCAAGCTGTGCGTCGCTACGGTGACCAAATCTCGTCGTGGAGTGGCAATTGGCTTCTCATTGATGAGTGGAGTCTGGGAGCTCAAGGGTGTGCATTCCCGAGTGAAGATCGCTATGGACTGCAACAGTTTGCGTCGGCACAACTCGAAGCCTTCAGCAAGGCACACTCGGGATGGATCTTTTGGTCATGGCGCCATTCGGACGACGGACACAACCGTCCAACGGGATGGTCGATGCGGCAGTTGCTGCGTGATGGCGTCATGAGACTATATGACGTGTAATTGAGCTTAAACGCTCGACGGATTGATTCACCAAAACATGAATTGGTCTGGTTGCTACATTTTTTTTTCATTTATTTCGTTTCTTGGCACTACTGAATTTGCACTTACACATAGATCTCTTATCCGTCCAAGCTCAGATCCTCGAACTGCGATCGCGTGAACTTCTTCAATCGCGCATACAGGAAACCAGCCAGTGTGACTCCCAGGACGATCATCGCCGGTGCCAGCGTGAAGAAGACGTCCACAGCGATGTACATCAACAAGGCCGTCGGGATCAAGAGGCCAAGCAAAAGCATAGGGATGCTTCCAGGAACTGTGCCACGTCAACAGCAAAAACAAAATTATTAGACAAAGTTTTTTGCAGAAAAAACTAGTTAGCTAGGCATTGTGGAGATACAGTACCTTTGTACGGACGCTTAAGGTCTGCGTGCGTGTAGCGCAGTTTGATGAATGCAGCAAAGATCAGGATCTGGTAGAAGGCCGAGAGCGCATTTGTCATGTTGACGATGTCGTTGAAGTCGAACTCGATGAGTACCAAAATGACGATGAGACTCGCGAAGACGGCGTTGTGTGGCGTGTTGAAGCGTTTGTTGCGTCTATCGCAGATTGAACAGTATCTAAATTGTTAGAAAACAAGTACATGCAGAATCAAAACACAGCACAAAAACTTGCAACTTACGCCCCCAGGAACGTTGGTGCTAGCTCATTCTGAGCCATACCCATGATCTGGAACGAGTCACAGAACAGCTCCGCGATGTACATGCCTGCATTACTTGCAAACGATGCCAACATGATCCACGTCGAAAGGAAAGTACCTCCCAATGCCGATGCGATGCTCGAGAATGATCCGTCGTCCCATGTCGTCCAATTCGGTGAGTTGAACACAATTGCACCGAACAGCGGCATCAGATACGTGAGCGCGATCAATAGCACCGAAATCAGCATCGCGCGGGGGTACGTTTGACCTGGGTTCCTAACTTCACCACCAAAAACCGACATACCAACGGCACCGTTGAAATTCCAGAAGAGAGTGTTGATCAAGGTTGACCAGTCAATCT
>NW_008648989.1:961423-1003533 GCF_000247585.1 Phytophthora nicotianae INRA-310 | reverse complement strand
CGGTCAGTTGTCGAACCGGATCGTCTTTCATATTCTCCAGGTTCGACGGTCTCAACTGAACGGAGCCATTCCTCGAGCTGATAATACTTACGCACGAGTGATCATTTAATCTGCAACTCCAATACCAACAAGAACGTTACTTTATGCTGAAGTTTTAGGGTATCAAAGCATTTGAGATCTCTACCTGTCTGGTAGACGCTGCGGGGTCAGCAGGAGATGACCGTCATAGGCTCCGTTCTTCGGGATATCCATGACATTCAGCTTGGATGCTTTGGATTCAGCTGCGGCCATGTGTGGGGCAAGCACAAGAAGCTCAGGTTGGAGGTGCCTTCGACACGAGGATGTTAAACGGGGAATGAGCTTCAAGGTAGCATCAACAACAACCAAGCAGCAACTCAAGGATAGCAGTGGTGCGACCGGCACAGAATCCTTCAGCGCTCTATTGAAAAGCATTGCACTTTTGTGTGTATGTTGACTCTGATGATGTTACGGAGCCAACCCCATCTGCTTCCATCCTCGTATTCATTGCTGTATCCCTCGATTTTCAAGGCCGCATTCACGTACCCTACTGGTCTATTTGGGCGCGTCATGGCGTGGTCATGCGCTCCACATTAACCGAACACTACGGCTGAAACTACGACATCAACACCATGTTTGTGCGCAGTCAAAGCCAAGCCTCGACTATCGAAACAAAAGCTGTTACTATTTTTATTTAATACATGCTATGGAAATTCCGATGTTGTAGCCGGTCCTGCGCTGGTTCAATCAAGGATTTACAATTGACACCTTGTAGTGCAAAGTTGCACCAGGATGAGAATCCCTTTCGTTGAACGTTAGAGTGATGAGCACCGAGGAGCCAATATAACACGAACGCGTCTACAGCGTCGGCAGGTTGCTGTCGCTGCAAGGCGGCGGACGATTTTGTGTGCGTGTATTGAAAACAGTGTCATACTGCCAGTTTTTCATGGCCTGGTAAGGCTTTGGCAAGGCGTAAGTGGAAATAAAACTTGACGATCTGTCAAAAGTTCATGAAAGACGTGCTGATGATACTGCAGTGAGCTCAGGGTTGAAGTGACAATCACTCCGTTGTTGAAGTCTGGGGTTATCGTCAACTCCCTGATACTACCAGTACTAGCTCTATCACTGGTTGAACATGTATAACGAGCTTAGCTTGTTAAACATGTTCAACAAACCAACCGGAAAAAAACAGGCTAGTAGGCTACATTTTCGTTTAATTACATTTTTCTATGCGCTTAATGCCTCATCATCTAACGTCGAAATCTCTAGTTATCCGTCCAAGCTCAGATCCTCGAACTGCGATCGCGTGAACTTCTTCAATCGCGCATACAGGAAACCAGCCAGTGTGACTCCCAGGACGATCATCGCCGGTGCCAGCGTGAAGAAGACGTCCACAGCGATGTACATCAACAAGGCCGTCGGGATCAAGAGGCCAAGCAAAAGCATAGGGATGCTTCCAGGAACTGTGCCACGTCAACAGCAAAAACAAAATTATTAGACAAAGTTTTTTGCAGAAAAAACTAGTTAGCTAGGCATTGTGGAGATACAGTACCTTTGTACGGACGCTTAAGGTCTGCGTGCGTGTAGCGCAGTTTGATGAATGCAGCAAAGATCAGGATCTGGTAGAAGGCCGAGAGCGCATTTGTCATGTTGACGATGTCGTTGAAGTCGAACTCGATGAGCACCAAAATGACGATGAGACTCGCGAAGACGGCGTTGTGTGGCGTGTTGAAGCGTTTGTTGCGTCTATCGCAGATTGAACAGTATCTAAATTGTTAGAAAACAAGTACATGCAGAATCAAAACACAGCACAAAAACTTGCAACTTACGCCCCCAGGAACGTTGGTGCTAGCTCATTCTGAGCCATACCCATGATCTGGAACGAGTCACAGAACAGCTCCGCGATGTACATGCCTGCATTACTTGCAAACGATGCCAACATGATCCACGTCGAAAGGAAAGTACCTCCCAATGCCGATGCGATGCTCGAGAATGATCCGTCGTCCCATGTCGTCCAATTCGGTGAGTTGAACACAATTGCACCGAACAGCGGCATCAGATACGTGAGCGCGATCAATAGCACCGAAATCAGCATCGCGCGGGGGTACGTTTGACCTGGGTTCCTAACTTCACCACCAAAAACCGACATACCAACGGCACCGTTGAAATTCCAGAAGAGAGTGTTGATCAAGGTTGACCAGTCAATCTACATGGAATTCACGGTTAGCCATGAGTGATATAACCGTGTCCTATGTCGTGTCCTATGTAGTAAAATATCTTAAATACTTACATCCAAACCGCCTGACATGCTCACAAGGTCACCATTCGAATCGTAGACAATGTCGGAACGTCGCATTTCACCCAGCGCACTCCAGTCGTGTCCACTAACAAGACCCCACACGAAGAGTACGATGAATGGGATCATAACGAAAATGGACAATATCACCATTCCCTTGCCAACAATGCGAATACCCAGTAAATTCGGGAGTGTCAGAGCCACAGCGATGGCTGCTTTGATGAAGTATTCAGCTGTCGGTGAACCGATATCTCCGTACACTTCGGTAAAGGTCGATACCGCCAATCCAGGATAGAGGGCGTTATCGATCACACCTATCCAGATAAAACAGCAAGTGAGAGTTAAAATGATGAGCAAACGAGCATACGGCACCCGTAGTCCGTTCACAATACAATATATACTGACCTGAAATCCATGCCCAGTAGCCACACTGGAACCCCCAAAATGGTCCGAAAGCGTGAAGGACCCAAACCGTGTAGCCACCTTCAGTGTATCCAACACCATTCGATTAGTGTGTGAATTCTAACCTAGGACTGTGATTCGGCTCTTACCGTCCTCTGGATATGCAGTGCTCAGCTCAGCAGTGACGTACGCAATTGGGAGGCCGAGGATGACCGGGAACACCAGCAGCAAGATAAGTCCAATCAAAGGACCACCAGCTACAAACCACAACAGATACGTCAAAGGGTTAGCACGTATTCAAGACGTCGACACCAATCCAAGCTATGCAGTCTCACCAGAAATAATTGGCTCTGACCCAATGGGTCCTCCGCACACCGAGAAGTAGCAGAGCCCGACGATACCCATGACGGTCAGTTGTCGAACCGGGTCCTCCATCAGCGTCCCCAAATTCGACGGTCGCCATTGCACCGAGGTCTTCTCGTCATGGTCGTGGTCGGTGGAGCTTACGACACTCACAGAGTGATCACGTAGGCTGCAGCATGTACAACAACCAGAAAAAAACATTAGCCCTTTGCAATAGGGGGATGCACACGCCACACATTTCTCACCGCTCCAAACGTTTGGGCGTCGTCAACGATTGCTCGAAGGATGTGACTAGCGGGCTCTCGATTGCAGGCATGGCGTCGGGGCGATTCGAGCAGCGCACTGGGCGATCGATTCTGAAATGATGATTTCGCAGCGATAGTTGAGACTGTACGAAGTGTAGGTCCCCTAATGATGTCCGGCTATCACTGGTCGAACCGGGCGCGTCACAACCAGATGGTTGAGAGCGACTTTGCTGGGATTTAACGCAGCTCGTCTCCTGGTGAGTCGAATATCGCCCGAGTCGGATGCAGAGAGAGAGAGAGAGAGAGTAAAGCAGACATCCTAGTTCTGTATTGCGGCAGTAAATGTATCATGCTATGCTGGTACATGTACGGGTAGCAGCTACTGTGAGCCAAGTTATCCATATTGAAACCAGCAGAACTGTACTGGATAAAAGAGTTGCTGACACATACACTGTATCGGGGCGACTCACGAGCAATGGTGCGACAGCAGTGCAGTCACCATGGGCATGTCCGAGATGGGAGCGGGTCCGATCCATAAGATCAGTTTGAATGACAGCGTGACAAGGATGCGCTCAAGGATCAGTCCTCCGGTGACGGTCCGTAACTCGCGGAATGCCTCGCACCACTACGCTTCCACCGCTTCCTGCGCATCGGCGAGTGACGACTTCTTTCACTCCTTCCAAGACTCTCGCTTCAATTTCATTGTCTGCGCCAACTCGCGTGATTTAAACACAACAAACTAACAACCTCAGCACCAAAAAAGCCTCCTGATTCCGTCACACATGCCTTCACGCGACTTGAAGATCCTGCTCCTCGTCTGTAGTCTGCCATCCATACCGGGTGTTATTGCCATCAATGCCATGCTTGCGCCAGTTTCCTAACGGCTGTCTTGGGTAATGGGCCACTTAGAGCTGGAGACGTTGGTGATCTGATGACTCTCGCCTACTTCTTGGAAGTATATGTGAATCTACCAGTTCAACTCCATATCTTCATAGCGGATGGGTGCCGCTACAGCAGCGACGGCCAACGCTGCCGACGCAACGGGCCCTGATTGAAGTTGGCTGAATTGGGCACGAAGCAAGCAACAAGTACCTATTTGTGCAGTACCGTAGCTTGAGACTTCAGGTCCTGGTGAAAGAGCGAATGTTTCTCCGGAGCTCAAGTGCATGTATACTTATTCGTTATCAATCCTTCTCTTCCCACCAGTGTGAGTCTAAACTAGGCTCGGAAGCTGAAGCTTCAGCACTTCAGCCCAGTAGCTAAAATGGGATCTTTTAGTCCTTATTCCAAAATAAATGCCCTTTCTAGAATTGTTTGCACGTTCTCGGCACCACCAAATCAAAGCCTATTTCCTGCCGAAGTAGAGGACCGAGTTGACATTTGCCACGCGCGCAGGTGTCCACTCTCAGTCCTCGCCACCTTCACCCCGTTCCTCCACCGCTAATGCCGCAAACCTCTTTGCATCTGAAAGGCTTCTTGGCGCTGCGCCGACGCGGCAAACTCGCGCGTCTAGCACGTTCCCAATCCTTCGAAGGACATCGAACAGCATCCTTGACAGGCTCCCGGCAGCGATTTAGTAGCGTTCCACGGCGTTTCCAGCGCGTAACAGTGAACTCCAGCAGTTGCAACAATGGGGAGAGTAATTCTGGCAAAGCGTGGCGCGAAATGGCGGCTCTAGGCGCCGCTATGAGCGGTTTAGTGCTCGCCAGCGCATCATCGGATCAGGAATCAGATGCCGCCATGGAGAGCCAAAATACTCAGAAAATTAAACGCGGAGGTAACATCCACGATGACTACGAGATCCTGGACGAGATTGTGGGCGAAGGAGGCTACTGCGTCGTGCAGAAGGGCATCGATAGACGCACAGGAGAGCTAGTAGCCGTCAAGATGCTCAGCAAGAGCGAGACCTCCGCTAGAGAATTCTGGAGCGAAGTAGATGTGCTCCGTGTGGCTGGACTACACCCGAATATCTTGCAGCTACGAGGCACCTACGAGACCGATTGCTGCTGGTTTATTGTCCAGGAATTGGCTCAAGATGGCGAATTATTCGACCATTTGGTCGCCAATGGAGCGTATTCCGAACGACAGGCAAGCGATACAATTCGACAGCTTTGTGACGCGTTGCAATATCTGCATCGCAAGGGGATCGTGCATGGAGATATCAAGCCTGAAAATGTTTTACTGCACAAAGGCCGCATGTGTCTAGTGGATTTTGGTGTGTCATTTCGCATGGGTGAGCGCTTCTTCTACGATTCCCATTTAATGGGGACAGTGGCGTACGCAGCACCGGAGACACTGGAGCATGGCGCTCTGATCCATAGGAGGAATACCAGGGACGCACTCAGGAGAGCTCGAGCCAATGGAGAGGACGTACAGCTGGACGAAGATGACGAGGACTTGGATGCACAAGCAGGACCCGATGCAATCAAATTCGGGCCCAAATCCGACATGTTTGCACTGGGAATTGTGCTGTATATTCTGCTCTGTGGCTCACATCCGTTTGATACCTACAATAACCTGTCTGATGAAGAGGTACGAACGAATACATGACTATAAGCTGGATATTATTTATTAACACTATAAGTTGTGGTTGTATAGATCCGGAAACGTATTCTTAAGGGCAAATTTCGCACTCAGTCCCGTGCGTGGCACTCGATCTCGTCATCTGCTCGTGATTTGATCAAAAAACTGCTCGAGATAGACTCAAACAAGCGACTGAGCGCGGAGCAGGCGCTACAGCACCCGTGGCTGCGCAACCAAAGTCAACTTAGCCACGAGCCAATGAAAAACTCCGCCGAGCTGCTGGAAAAATTCCAACGTGGACGGCGTCGTTTGCGTGCAAGTATCTTGGCTGTTCTTCTGCTTGATGCGATGGCTGAAAACCTGGACGAGGACGATAACAAAGAGCTGGAAAGTGTGAAACGCAGCTTTGCATGGGGTCTCAGCTCCAGTGTTGAAGCATTGAACGAAAAGACGAACGCGTTGCTGTCCACTCTGCACTTTTTCGACAAAGAAGGCAAGGGATTTATCTCCAAGAAAGACCTGGCACGTGTGAGCGAGAGTTTGGGCAAACACATGAGCGACAACGAGCTGAATGAGATGCTGGTGGGAGCTACTGGAGACCCAGAGCAGAACATTTCGTCTGTAGACGCTGTGGACTACGATAACGTGAAAATGATGATCTCTACATTGCGATCAGCCACCTACCGCCCAGGAGAGGCCATCATTCGAGAGGGACACGCAGGTGCTCACAACGTGTACTTGCTGTTGGATGGTGAAGTTGAAGTCTCTTGCAAGAACCCGATCAAAAAGTCCGTGGCAGCTAATGAGACCGATGAAGAGGCTCCGATCACGAGTAGCTCGACATATGAACCCTCTGAAGACTTCGCTGGTTTACCGTCACGGCCGTCGTGGCCAGGTTTTATCCAAACTCGCCCCACCACGTCAGGAAGCGACGAAATGAAGCTCAGACGCTTACCCAAGGGAACATTTTTCGGTGAGATTGAGCTGGTACGTCCTGACGGGCGCTTCCTCCCACGTATCGCTACATACCGATGTGCTGAAGGCAGCGACACGCCGTGCAAGGTGTTGCAAGTTGTGGCGGATGATTACTTGAACTTGAAGGGAACGTACGAGTCGATCAACAACCGCCTTGAGAAGACCGCACATCGTCATATCCGACAGCATTTGATCAAGTGCGTGGAAGCTGCCAAGGGGTCTGTGAAGATGCGCACGTTTGATACCGGAGACTTTATCTACAAGGAAGGAGAACCGTGCGACTCGGTATTCATTCTGTTGGATGGTCAAGTGGAAGTGCTTAAGGCGATGGAAGGAGTGGTCGTGGAAGAGCTGCATCCAGGCGACTATTTCCCACTGGGGGTGTCTGGCCAAACGCGAGCCTGCAAGATTGTTACGCGTCACTCAAGTGTGCGATGTACACAGCCTGTGAAAGTGATGGAGATTGGCGGCGAGACTTTCCGCAGTTTCTTGAGCAGTAACAAGTTCCTGGCCGCGTATTTCCGCGAAGAAGTGATGACGCGAGAACAACAGCGACTTGATCGACTTATGACGGCGTAAGCGGAGACAAAAAAAATGAAGAAGGAATGTAAACATTGAGGCTCGACTCGAATCAATCAGCGGTTGGCAGGCGGTTTACTGCCGGCAGGTTCATTCGTCGCTTTTGTGTGGAGCCAGGTCGACTTGCTCCAGTTGTGCTAATAGGTGTGGGTTGTGGGAACCCAGTGGTTAACGGAAGCGCGCGATCAATTGCTGTTAGATCATCGCGCGTCAACAAACTGGAGTGCACTTTGTGTGGAGAACAAGAGGGGTGAATCCCAGTGAATGGGTGTGCTAACGGACCGAAAATCTCGCGCAGTGCTGCTTGCTCGTGTTGATTGTCAGGCTGCAAGTCATTGAAAACTTGTGGGATGACAACGAGACCTTTTTGGAGTAAATAACGCACAGCAATTTGAAGCGAAGTTTGCATCACCTTGGTGTTACCAAGTGCGTGGGATTCCATGTGATATGACGATGCTGTACCTTCATTCTCATGAGCAACGAGGAATTTAAACGGCCGTTCGCGATATTTTTCAGATAGATTCTCCGCCAGCAATTTCCATTCTTCATATAACTGGAGGTTATCTAAACAATAGAAGGGGAATCGCCCCAGCACATCGATACCATGGCTGTGAGCGAATGCAATGACGTCTTCAAGCGGTACATCACTGTCCGAAGAAGCTGTCATTCCTGGTAGTTGTATCTCCATCAACCAGGCTTGTGGTATGCTATTCGGGTATGCGGTTAGTAAAAAGTCAACGTCTTGTACACTTAAGTCGCTGATCCCAATGTGCTGCACGAGCCCAGCTTGCTGGATCGCCATCATGTGCTCCCACGCTTCTAGAACTGCTTGCTTACGAGCAAATAAACCGTTTGTTCCTGGTAAAGAGTGTGCATGAAGCAGCAACAAATCCAGCTGCTGGAATTGCAAAGTCAGAAGTGCTTGCTCCACACGCGCTGTGACTTCCTCAAGCTTGCAATTCGATGGTGTAGATGCCACTACAATAAAATGCGCTCTGAATAGCAGTGCGTTGCCCATACACGTCTGGTGAACTGCTCCCCGTACGGCGAGCAAACTTTCACGGTTGTTGAGATCCTCAATAACCATGCCCCTGCAGTTTCCATCCGTCGTCATCTCCATCAGCAATTGCCGTTGCATAGCTCTGTCTTCCTCGGTTCTAGTCTCTCCTCCTATAGCAAATAGAAGCCGCTGTTGCTCTCTGAACGCGCTGCTGCTCCCATGAACTCCCACGCTCCACATGTTGAAGTGAATGAAGCGTCACCTGTCATAGTCTATATGAGGTGTTATATGAGTGTAATTGAACCAATATAGTGTATTTCACACAACTGATCTGATTGGTCGAAAGTTTTCATGCAAAACGAGAGGCCATCGGCTGGCACAGATCAAGTGGCAACAGCGATGGTGATGGTTCTGGCGCTGGTGCGGACGGCCGCGAAGCAGGCTACACGGGGCGTGGGTTGTGCTCCGCAGTTGCAGACCGTGCGCAACTTCGCGTTCCGTTCGCGCCGCAATGATGACGATGATGACTCATTCCGCGGTCGCCGTCGCCGCAACCCGGAGGACTTTGAGCCCAAGGCAAAGGACGACGAGGAGACGGGCGACCTGTACGACCCGTACCGCGAGTACATGGAGACTACGGGTGAGCGTGGCTATCGGGAGTTTAACCCGGACCATGTGGAGGACTACAAGCCTGAGTGGAACGAGCCTGCTGCTATGATGGAGGACAAATCGTGGCCCGCCACTACTGGCTCGGACCTGTTCACGGACCTGCTCAACATCCCGAACGAACCTCCCAGTGGAGAAAAGCTGGACAAGATCCTTAAGGAGGCCTTCGCTCGCATGGGCCACACTGGTAACATTGACGACATTAAGCTGCCCGAGATGGACGTGGAGATTCCCGCTAACCACCCGGACAAGGAGGCACTTGAGATCATGAAGCTTTCGATGATGAACAATGGTCGCCTCAAGATGGACGACAAGAACGACCTTCTTAAGTCCATCATTGACGAACTCAACCACCTGCGCAATGACAAGACTAAGCTGTTCAAGGGCCTCGGTAACGAGGAGGAAGGAGAGCAGAAGAAGTCAAAGAAAAGCAAGAACTAGACTGGTTGTAGCGACGAGGTATATAGGTGCAGACCGGTGCAGCGCAAGCGGTCTAGATGGTATCTTATGCAGGTGTCGCCTGCATATTTTTTTTTTTTCAATTCAATTGTGCTGCATCGTTTCGTCGAGTACTTTTCGCGGATATTTTTCGTATAAACGGTTTTATCCAATCAGATATCGTGGTCTCTACTTATCTACCAATCACATTGCACTAACGTTATCTCCCCCTCTATCGTCACTTCATCATTATCGAGGGGCATCAATAATGGAGTCGTCACCTCCAACTTCCAGTTCTTCTTCTCCAAAGAGGCAACGCCACATCTGGTCCAGTCGTGTGCATCGCGAGCTGGAAAAATGTCGTGTCGCTGGTGCTCTACCACGTGGCGCTACATTGCGACGCGCGCAGATCTCAGAGACTCGCGGTGTATGCGAAGGCGAATTCCAGTGCTTCGTGCCCTTTGTTGACGGCTCAGACGCTTTATCACTAGTACCGCGAACAGATCTGGTCGTTCGTATGCCCTTTTCGGATGAGCAAGTAGCAGAAGGCCAAGCGCAGTACCCATTTCTAGCGCCCGAAGTGGAGATCCGTCATGGCGCCATCTACTTACCGACCGAGTTGCGCGAACGAAAAGTACCCAAACTCGAAGGAGAAGAACCCATTTTTCTACTCAAATTACCATTATTGGAAAACTGGAGTCCGTCCACCACGCTCAAAATGCTAGTACAAGAGTTCTTCCAGCGGGTGCAGCAGGACGACCCCGCTCCGTCCAAGTCCCCGTCGACCAAGAGCTCCTCGAAGCACGAACGTGGACACAACAATGGGCGCGGTAAGAAACCCATGAGGATGCGCAAAAGGGACGTGCGTGGAGCAGTATACCCTTGTCAGGAGGTGGACCCTACGACGTCCACATTGAAGCAGACACCCATGTTGTTGCAGTCCGGCAATATCGCATTGCTCATGCCATCGAAAGAAGTGGGTACCCAAAAAGACGATGACTATGTGTATGTAGGAGACTTGATCTCTCTCAATGACGTGGTACGCATCACTCCGCAGCGAGGCAAGTCCCTAACGCTGTTCTTTAAGAACCGATCACTTTCATGCCGAACGTTCTTAAGTCAGTACACGGACGAGATCGTCAAAGATCTACGAACCATGATCCGAGACCCACGAACGCAACGTGGTCAAACTGGAGATGCGGGATCGGCGCAGTTGTTGCCATTTTTGAGTGCAGAGCAGGCGGAAAAGGCCAAGGAGATGTCGACCAAGTTCATGGGCAGACTTGGGAAAGTTGCCACGTCCGTTTCTCGCTTCCTTCGCGGCGATGAAGATGAGGCAATGGAGCAAGTGGATCCTTTAGCCAAGGCGTTTGCAGAAATTGACGCGCAGAAAGAAGCATTCTACCGTACGCCGTCTAAAATCAGGGTAGGAGTGTTGTGGTATCGCGGCTAGCTGCGTGAAGAAATCTGATGCTGATGTTGTGTCTTTAATGTGTTGCAGATGACGGAAATCACGCGACGCTACCAGAATATCGCTGAGGAATACGCGTACCTTAACAACCAGGAGGGCCACGTCGAACGAGCCATTTCAGAGCTGCAGGTTTTCATCGAACACCCCAAAGCACAGCGTATTCTAATGGAAACCTGCGCATATGAGCAGTCGACAAAGGGTATTCGTGTCGGCCCAGCTTAGATTCAAGCCAAGACCACGTACCCAGGATATCTCTACCTGGACGTCAAGAGAGATACAAGCTAAGTACTCCTAATTCCTGTGAACCCAGGAAATGCGTCACTTACATGTTCCAGTCAAATTCGGTGAAAAACTATCAAATTCAAACCCATTTCCACTTTACTGGTCTTGCAGTGCCGGGATCGAGGACAAATATTTGACCATTTGCTTGATGACCTTCTTGTCCAGACGCTTCTTGTTTGCGTGCATTTGCTGCAGCTTCTTGTATGCGGCTACAATTTGTTTGTGTAAAGCACGCATCTTCTCTGTATCTCTGGTGTTTGTTGTGCTTGTGCCACCGCTAACACTACTCTTTTGTTGCACTCGGCACTGTTGATTAGCTTCCCAGAGATCTTGTTGTGCGGCGGTAAGATCACGACGCGCCATGTTGGCCACTCCACGGGAATACAGCGCTGATATGAGCTTGCCCCCGCGAAGAGATAGCGCGTGAGTAAAGCACTGAACAGCTTGATCATGATCACCGAGAGAAGTGAAAGCCTTGCCCATGTTCATGGAGCAATCCACCGCTAAATCATCGAATGCACTTAATAGCGTCGTGTTCATACGCAGTCGAATGCGAGAGATAGAGACCCACTCGTCTTCTCTATCGTCAGCATCATAAAGCACTTCGACTTGGCTGGTAGCGCCTCTTCCTTCAACATCAGAGACCATCGCATCATGCCATTCGTCACCTCTTAACGAACGAACCTGAACGCTTGCACCAATACTGCAGCGAGATAATAGTTCATCAGCAGATAGCGATCGCAGCGACGTTTCTTGTTGAAGCTGCGCGGCTCTCAGCACAGCAATCGCACGTCGATAAAACGCTCGAGCTGTAGGGTAGTTGCCATGGCGGAAGAACGCGTTGCCTTGTGTCTTGTAGTTCGTTGCCAACTCCAAAGCTAGCTCGCCTGATTTGCCATCTTGAAGAGTCTCGTCGTTTGGAGGTAATCCCACGACGCTCCCGTGCTGACGTTCATACGTATCGATCTCGGGACTCAGTACTCCATATTGTGCCTCGCATAGCTCCTTTAGATATACATCTCGTGAGAATTTGCTTTCCCTCAATCTCGCCAAAGTGTATGCTTTCTCCAATGCACCACGTAGATCTGGCACTTCAGGCAGCATGGCTCGGCACGGAGCATTGTCGATCAGCAATTGGAGCATACGGATGGTGTCGGCAAACACGAACGACACACCACTGAGCATCAACCTCACTACTAGCTCACAAACATTCCGTCGCTTCTCATCCACATGGTTTTTCTTTGTGTTTTTAAATGACAATTCCGACGTAGAACCGAAACAAACCAGCGAAGAGACCTGCACCCCCACCAAGGCAAAGTTATCCAGCAATGTCCCGTCAACAACATCGTTCGGTTGCTCCAATGCAACCTGCAAAAGACAGCGCAGCACACCAGACTTTACAACCTGTTTAGCCTGGTCCTTTGTCGTGATCAACTTCCTCAAAACTTTTGCTAATTCTTGTCGAAGACTGGAGCTTCGCAACGTCACGTACATCTGCTTGATCACATCCAAGTACGAATCTTCTTCCTCCCCATTCTCAAGCTTTACAACCAGCATATTGGCCTTGGTTGGGGCATTTTTGCTCTTCATCTGTACCAACCATTGTGTCATTGCAGCCAATACATCACTCGACTCGAACCGATCCTTCAGCATTAAGCTCAAAATTGTCTGTAAATCTTGTTCGGAAGCTGTAAATTCGATATCACCAACACGCAGTAATGCCGTCAGTAATTGCCATTTGGCTGAGTGAAGCTCCGATGCGTCGTCACTTTCAACGGCTTGTAATTGACCAGACAGGATATAGCTCTTTAACTGTCTGAGCAGCTCTACATCGGACGGAGAGAGCGAGGATGAGCATAACTGTGAGAGGGCGTTCAGGTGGTCGACATGGACGAGATCATCGCTTTGAGTTGCGTCAGTGACACCTGCTACAAGCTCAGCGACGGACATCGCGGCTGCGTGACGTTGATTCGGTTCGGTTTGCGCCATTTTTCAGTTTGTGACGGTTTTAAAGCAGCATGTATGTAAATATGCTCTGCAGATGAAATGGGTACAGATACAGACATTTAAAGAGGGCAACTTGTTACAGTTATAGAGCAGCACCATCTTGTTCAACCAGCAGTCCTATTTCTCGCTGGCGGTATTGATAGTTAAAGCCGTGGCACTTGCATACTTAGAAGAATGAGTGATCCGAGCCGAACGGCTGTGAGAATCCTCCACCACCTCGACTACCTCCTCTGAAACCGAATCCGGGATCCATGTCGTCGTCGCGGGGCATGCGCAAGTGGTCAGGTCCTGGACCTCCAAACGGCATTGTCGGTGCTGGACCACGTGAAGGAGGACGGAAGCCACCAGTGGGGCCCAGAGGGTCAATAGGCGGACCAAACGGGTCGAAGCGAGCTCCAGGAACAGGTCCAACGGATGGATCACCACGATGACCAAAGAGCGGATGGTTGGGTCCAACTAACATGTCCGGATTGCCGCCGCCAAGACCAGGAGGAAACGCGTCACCTCCACCCACCTACAACGTACAAAATATCAGAAATATCTTGCAATATAATGGCAGAAACTGAGCATACCGGAGGGATACGGGTAGGCGCTGGAACATTATGGCCTCGATCATCTCGGTCAGATGGACGCACGAAACCAGGGCTGCTTACTGCTGGCGTCGCCTCTTTCTTCTTTGTAGGTCGAATGCTCTCAGCGAACGGCGTGAACTTCTCTCGTAAAGTCTTCAGGTTAAGCAGCAAGTCAGCTGCAGACATCGGACCTGTTGAGCCCCCAACAGCAACGAATTGATCCACACTTCACCAACAAATAGACATCTTGGTGAGCACAACGACATTAACTTATCACATGGAATAACGATAGCTTACCTTAGTTCGATCGAGTGGGTGTGGTCCTTGTCGTCCGAGATGTACACTTCAAACTTGCCACCAACAAACAGACCCTGCACAAAACGTACGAAGAGGGCCACATCAGCAAAATACAAGTACCGCGGCTACTATGTCCGGCAGTCATACCTGGAGAGAAAACTTGATTGAGTCGTCGTTAGGGTGAATATAGGCTGCATTAAACAGCCCATTTGCACTATTGGCATCCCAATTCTCCGGCAGCACGAACTCGGAGCTCGCTCTCGCCGACAGCTCGTAACCTGCACATATTTACCACAGCGAGTATCAGAATCCTCGCCTTGCGTCTTTATTTAGTCATTTGACCCGTCAATACCAGCTTCAAGCAGCAAGGCGTGGATCACAACGAACAGAGCGTCTCGAGGCTTCTGCACTGTCACTTCCTTCTCTCTCAGCTTAATTGCAACTATGTCGTTCTTGTCACTCTCACTCTGCGCCCTTTCAGCTGCTGAACTTGATTGCACAAAGCTTGTGGACGCGTCGAACGCACTTAATGCTTCCAACATGTGTGTCTGGGCAAAGGACACGAAGATTTCTCAATGAGCTCGGCCCGGAAAAGATGCAAGACCACGCGGGAGAGCACTACATGCATTTAGTGCAATGCTACCTTGAGCGCCTCGCTGTAGACGTCGTTGATCGCAGCGCGAAGCTGCGCTTGGTCCCGTTGGAGCTGCTCGTCCGCCATGCTTCTTCAGATTGAAAGGAAAGTGACAACTTGCGCAACATAACAGAAAATAGCAAAGTTAGCGCAACATAAACCCTCTTATGTTGCGAATTCAATCTAACCACTTGAGCGGAGTAGTTTGCGTCTGGCGTCAGTGATACTGTGAGGGAGGCCGAACACAAACAAACCTCGAACATTTTTATCTTCATGGAAGGTTCTTAATTGACCTTGGGGATTACAAAATGCGTGAATGCCGCCGCTGTATCTGCGCTGCACCCTCATAGCAGCATTTTTCCCGTCTTCAAGTCAAGCTGAGGCCACCACGAGGGCTGGTACGGGACGGCGTGGAAGGCACCGTCCTGTGTCGAGAACTTCATGCTGGGCACAACCTCGACTTCTTCCGACTCTGACGGGAGAAGGTTGCCTAGACGCATCATGGCAATGGCGCAGCTCACGTCTTTTCCGACGTTAAAAATCGTTCCAACTGCTTTCGTTCCGCCGGTTGACACAATCTTGTCTCCGATTTCCGGCGCCTTGACGCCCTTCCATTCCTTCGAGGCTGCCAAGTATGAGCGCAACGCTCCATGCGATGGCTCCGCAAAAGTCTTGAACGCAAGTTCCGAGAGAGTTTTTACAACGTCGGTCTGATCCGATGGAATTAATGCCATAGGCACTAACCGTTTGCGAATGTTGCCTTTAAACTGCGTGCGAGCCGTGAGTTCCTGACCAACATAGCAGCCCTTACGGAAAGACACGCCATGCATCAGGTCCAAATTGCACTCAAGCGGGATTCCATCCACCAATTCCTTGCTGCATATCACAACATGGTATTAGTGACACGATATCTTCGCAGTTGTGTGTATTCCAGCTTACCCTTCTGCTACTCCGAGAGCGATGCGATGGTCCAAGTAATCCGACGTGTCCATCGTCTCGTATTCCTCCGGCACATTAACTACCAAAGGTAATAGCAAACATAATAAAACGCATCAGTAATTGCAAGCCACACCAAGCCAAGACAATCAACGCTGTGTACAGGTTTCGTCAGTGGGGACGATAGCCCTCACGCCGAAGTGGTCTCCTCGCGGGTCGGCATACACCACTGAGTTGTCTCCAGGATTCAGCGTCTGCAGCTCGTCCAACGTCTTGACCGACGGCGTCAGTGCCGCGTCCTCCTCGTCCACAAGTGCGGGCAGTGTGGCGTAGAGCGAGAAGGCGTCTGTCTTGTCCTCGATCTTGACTTTCATGCGCAGCTTGTAGCGCTTCCAGTGCTTCATAAGAGGTTCAGCCACTTCTTCGTCGTAGTCTAGCAGGAATGCGTCGTCTGCGAGCTGTAGCACGTTGCAGTCGCCCACCACACGGCCCTTGGAGCTCAGGAATCCACCGTAGATCGCGTCGCCGCGGCGCGTCACGCTCGTCATGTCATTGGTCAGTACAGCCTGGATGAAGCGCGACGCATCCGCGCCTTGCAACTGTGTTAGTCTACGATTAACCAGCTGCGCAACGCCCGAGCGGCGCAACAGAGACGCCATCACCTCTCGCTTCGGCCTCAAAATGTTAAATGGGCGCTCATCCATCACAGATTGCGTATGATTAGTTCCAAGTGCGATTAAGTACGATTAGTATTTTCAGCGAATCACAGTGCGTTTCCGTTGTCTTCCAGTCGAGCAGCATTAGCTAGATCAAGTATGGGGGAGCGCGGCTTCGCGATCAAGGCGGACGCGACTAAGACAGCGTGGGAGTCGGAGGAGTTCCCACTGCTGTGTGAGAGCTGTCTGGGTGAGAATCCTTATGTGCGCATGATGAAGGAGGCGTATGGTAGCGCCTGCAAGATCTGCGCCCGACCTTTTACGGTCTTCCGCTGGAAGCCGGGCAAGCGTGCGCGTTACAAAAAGACCGAGGTGTGCCAGACTTGCGCACGAATGAAGAATGTGTGTCAGACCTGTGTATTGGACTTGCAGTACCACCTGCCGGTGCAGGTGCGCGACACGGTTTTGGCAAAGGAAGAAGGAGGCGGCCAGGTAGCGGTCAACGTACCCGAGAGCGACGCCAACCGCGAGTGGTTCTCACAGCAGCACAGCCGCATGTTGGAGCAGGAAGGGGCCGTATCAGCCTATGGTAAAGCGTCGGGTTCGGCCAATAACGCACTGCTGCGTATGGCTCGTCGTGAGCCTTACTACAAGCGCAACCGTGCACATTTGTGCTCATTCTACGCTCGAGGAGAATGTAATCGAGGTGACGAGTGCCCGTATCTGCATGAGATGCCTCGTGATAAGGACGATCCGCTTGCAAAGCAGAACATTAAGGACAGATTCTACGGTAAGAATGACCCGGTTGCCATGAAGATGCTCGGTGAACAGAAGAAGAACCAACGTCGGGACAGTAAGAACGATGGCAAGCCTCGTGAACCACCGCCGAAACCTGAGGGAGCGTCCAAGCCAAAGCCTCCTCCACTCCCTCCTGGAAAGAAACCACCGCTACCTCCCGGACCTCCTCCAACTGCAGCGAAGAAGACTGAGGAAGAAGAGACCAAAGGCTAGACTAGACTAGCAGCCCAGTTAGTTCACGTTAGGCATTCACTCGCTTACAAATACAAAGAACTCTCATCACTACCAGCTCCACGTTAAAACAATCGTGCTGCCGCCCATTTCCTGGTAGGATAATTGCAAATCATGCTTAGTCGTCATGCAGTCGAACTCCGTAGAGCATGAGAGCTTTCTTGCAGGCTGCATCTTGAGCAGCGGCAACGGTGCGTCCAGCCGCACGAGCCACTTGGAAGTTGTTCACATACAGAGCCACTGCATGTCCCGGTGGCGCATTTGTCTTCGCCTTTTTACTCTTTTTTCCATCATCGCTGTCCTTCGGTACCAAGACGTTTGCTTGCGTGGTTGTACCAGGAGCTTTAATGGTCTTGAACTGACACGGGATCGGCTTCATGCTGGAGCGACTCCATTGTGAAATGTAGTGCATGAACACCTTGCGCGGGTTCATCCACTGTCGACGTCGAATGGCTTCAGTGAGTCGAGGGAACAGCAACCGCTCGAGGATAGCGCGTACTTTATCTAAATCTCCCGGGTTCTCAACAATCACAGCACCAAGTGTAGCTTCAAACACATCTGCTAGCACGTCTTCAATGTACAAGTTGCCATTCTCCTTGACAAGATTTCCCAAGCGGATAAACTCCTCGTATCCAGCCTTACGCGCAACGATCGCCAGCTTCGTGTTCTTCACGAGAGAAGACCGTACTTGAGTCAGTAGATGTTCCTGATGATACGGGAACGCATCAACCAGGAACTCGGAAGAAAGAAGCTGCAGCACCGCATCGCCGAGAAACTCGATACGTTCGTAGCTTGGATCATGACCAATGAACTCATCGTCATCAATCTGGGGCTTCTGGAACGAGGCGTGAGTGAAAGCTTGCAGCCACAAGTGCGTGTTGGAGATATCCACGCCAGAACGTGCAGCAAAGCGACGATGTAGTAAGCGAGCGCTGGTATACTTGCTCCACTTCTTGATTTCAGCGCGGTCTTTCTCCACATATTTTTTCGCCTCAATAATGAGTTGATCGGTAGTCAGATAGCACAGCTCGCGTAGTTCGGGATCGTGCATACCCATAAGTTTACCGAGTAGTTCTCGACATGGAACAATCCCTTGGTCTTTATAGAGCGCGCCTAGAAGCGCCTCGAAGCAGTCTGCCGTGATTTTAGCCTTGATTTCTTCATCCAGCTTAGCCAAGTCGAATGCAGTCAGCAAGAGCGACTCTAAGTTCGCGGTTTTCGCCATCTTACCGAGGTTTTCATTGTTCACTATGTCCACTCGAGTCTGGTGAAGGAATCCTTCGTCGGCTTCTGGCAGCTTCAGGAACGCCGACGATGCCACGAGAAAGCCAAGAACAGCATCGCCTAAAAACTCCAGTCGTTCGTAAGGGCACAGATAGCGTGAGTGGAATTCCTCCTTGAAATCTCCAGATAAATGCTTCTCCGCAACTTGTCGTAACTGAGAGGCGTTGTTCCCTGCTGCCTTGCCAGGAATGCGTGTGTCACCTTCAAGCAGCATACTACGGGATCTCTTAAGCGACGCAGTGTTCTCAAACACGTGTCCAAGACGAACACGCGATCGCGTGGCTTCAACAGTGTTGACATTCTGCATACCCACGTCGATATATGAACCGTGAGTAAATGCTTGACGTAGCAGTGTCTTGTCCTTGAATGTGAGCCCCATTGCGGTCGCAAAACTGTTCAGTAAACTGAAGTGCCGCACGTATTTGAGCACCATAGGCATGGCGCTGCCAACCTCGAAAAGATCAGTACGAATACCCGTAAGGTGGCACTCTGCTGGACGTAGCTCCTGGGAAAGAGGTTCAACCTCAGGTGACAGCTGCAGAAACACTCCTTGCTCCTGCCATTTGCGGATCTTCTTCTTGGACTTGGCACCGTCAAAGTTGCGTGCTCCTTCGCTGCGATGAGCTATCGCGCGAACGATATGACGTCCGTCTTTAGTGACGATGCCATGCTTCTCGGCGGGTGGAGGGTTGGCATCTCCAGTCTCTCGAGGCTCCATAGCCAGCTCATCGACACGGAAAACGCTTGGCTGGCCTTTGATGCGAGTGGAGACAATGCAGTCCACTAGCTCGCGGTGGTCGAACCGTAACAAGAAGTCACGAACGGTGAATCTCGCGCTGTTTTCGAGATATTCCAAGATCTTCTGTACGGATAGCAGTCGTCCGATAGCATATCCCACACGGTTGGGCGAATGCAAGTCTTCAACGTGAAGCAATGGCTCCTCGTTCACGGCTATAAATCGCGGTACCAAGTGGTAGTCGCCACAGACTTCGGATGCATCGCCTGTAGCATGAGCTGGGTCCGGGAAAACCTTTCCAAACAAATGCGCAGGTTGAATACCCAGCAGTTGCTGGAACACGTATCGCTGAAGCAGAAACAGCGAGTCGCAGAAAGATCGGTGGGCCTCTCCATTTACATCAGCGTCCACGTCGTTGCTGGTCGTTCCACGCACGGACGACGGTAAGTCTTCTGGAACAAAATGGACCTTGCACATGACGCCACCGCGCGTATATTCAAACTACGAAGGCAGATATAGCCAATTAGTCATAGCTCAAAAGAGTTCGTCAGCATCAGGTGCACTCACTCTCGGCATCTCAGGTGGTTCGCTGTGACACAATAAATAAAACCCGTCAAAGATGTAGACAGCGTTCTCGATCACAATCGTTGTTTGCCTTGGGCATCGCGGGTTCACTGCATAACGACAAGTTATGACACTTAACGTTAGTGTCTGCTTATGTGCTTCAATTCAGTCGGTTTTAACACCCACTTTCAGCTTCCCATTGGAGACGGAAGCACTTGATCGCTTTGCAGTGGTAGGACACGCGCAGATTCTCCTCTGCTGGGCTTGCAATCGGTGTAACGGGAAGAACAGGCGCAGCAGCAAAGGGGGTGGGCGATGGAGTGAGAGGAGCTGGTGTTGAGGCTGGAACTGGAACAGTTGCGGGCACCGGCACCGGCACCGGCACCGGCACCGGCTTGGGTGGCACGTCCTTTGCTGCTGTTGCAGACATGGATGCGTCCAGGAACGACGCGTTCTCTATCTCGAGCCCAATGGAAACGTCGTCCATAACTGGCAGCACGTATCTTGGTAGCCAACTTAAATGGAAACCTAAACTGGCAGCTTTTGACCAATGACAAGCATGAAGTGACGGGGTTTTGGCGAATAAGAAACTATTTAATGAAGCTCACGGTGAAGAAGGTGTCGGTGTTCGTCTGCAAAGCAGACATCTATATATTCATCTTCCTTAGACCTGTAAGCCTCAGTCTGATGTGTGGGAAGTTGGAACCCGTCATTTACACAAAGTACTTGCCCTTCTTAAAGCAGCTCATGCACAAACGGTGACGCAGCTTCTTCTCTCCGCACATGGGGCAGTCCTGGAAGTGCACGATGTTCTTGAGACGCTTGCTCAGGTCGTTGTTTCTAATCTTCTTGCGAGACGGCGTCACCTACAGCAGCAGCAGCATACAAAACAATCGTAAGTCCGTCAGTTTCCAGCAATTTTCATCTCGTCCTTCTCAATCGCCAGCAAAAACAGCTCTGTCGCTTCGTTCCTAGCACGAATTACTGTGGCTGCATGTTGCTGCTATAGTTGCGATGGATTTGATGTTAGAGTTCGTGTCTGTAACCATACCTTGGACTTGGGGGCGGCCAGCCAGATAGCGTCACTCAACGGGTTGGAGGGAAGCGCGGATGAAGCACCGTTGAGCGCCAGCGGAGCCAGGATCAGCGCTGGTGTCTGAGACGTCGGGAACATCTTGTGCTGCAGGAACGCCACGGCGCGCTGCATGGCGTTACGCACCAACATCGCGGCCATTGTCGCTCTTGTGTCAATGCCAAAGTCTTGTGCGGCCAACGAATAGCCGTCAGCTTTCTTACAAAAACCAAGTGTAAATCCTAGTTCCAATTTAAAGGACTGGGATTGGTCAAAATTAAATTTGCCTCGAACTCGAGATAGCCTTTTCAAGTTCATCAACTATGGTCGAGGAAATGCAACAAGACATACGGCGCCAGGTGTGCGAGGCGCAGGAGAGTTGGAGACAAAAGTGCGGTGACAATGACAACAACGCGATGCCCTTTGTGACGATGACCTATGCGCAGAGCATCGATGGCTCTCTGACAGCAGAGAGGGGTGCGCGTAACGGCGTAATTCTGGAGTGACTGCAGCATGGCTGACAGACTTGAGTCTATGATCAGGCAAGCCGACACTACTCAGCGGATCTGCATCCATGAAAATGACGCACATGCTGCGTACACTGCACGACGGCATTATGGTGGGAGTGGGGACTGTGCTCGCAGACAATCCGTCTTTGAATGCGCGGCTGGCGGAAGGTAACTTGTGATCCTTTTGGCGCAACAGGTTCAGATTGATTTCCTGACAATTGCTGGCGCCAATGAACAATGCAGGAAGCAATCCACGACCGATTATTATCGATACGCACCTGCGATGCCCGATGACCATTAAGCTACTCACCATGCCGACCTGTGAAAAGCCGATCATCTTCTTCGGTCGTGGATCTCAGGATACAGGTTGGGATGCTGTTGCAATGTGACGTAAAGTTGTTACCTGCGTTGCTCACATGGTTGTGTGTCTGCTGCAGAAACACTAGAGCGGAAACAAGCTCTTGAAGCACTCGGAGCTCGGGTCTTTGAATGTAACACTACGCGTGGGGAGGATAGTTGCGACCACGTCGATCTTCGGGACGCCTTCCGTACGTTGTGTGCATCTGGGAGTTGGTTTAGTTGCATAATTTCCAGATGCCTGCACAGCGTTCTAATGCTGTCTCATGCAGGTATAGTGAAGCAGCTTGGTATCAGCAGCGTCATGGTTGAAGGCGGCTCGGCGATCTTGACGTCGTGCTTGCAGGAAGCCACACACCGACACATAATCGATCTCGTCGTTGTCACCGTTGCCCCTACTTTTGTAAGACACAAATCCGGGTAATTGTTGAGGCTCTACTAACTATTTACTGGCAGATCGGAGGTCTCCGAGCGGTGGGCGGTTTACTAACCCCAAGCACACCATCAGTTGCAACAACATCGACCTTCCCGCGCTTAAAGCAGCCTCGTTATCACGTTCTGGAAGAAGACCTGGTCATACTTGGGCAGCTGGACAATTAGCTCGAGACACCACCGACTGCGACGGGGTGCCTCCCTACGTTCACGCACTTCAACATAACGGGGAGATCACGCCGCAAAACTCTGGAAAATGAGTGGCCGTCGCCTCGCATTTATCGGCAGACTTGCCTAAGTCAACCCATGAATAGTGACAATTCACATGTCAATAAGCGCAGTATTCCAGGATTTCTGTTTTAGAAATGCATTGATAAATTTTGACCAATCACCGACTAGACAGTTTCTGTATTGGCTGACGACAGCGAGGGCTCAGGGCATCGACTATTTCGGAGACTTGCAGAGCATGTGCCAATTGCACTCCTGCTAAGAGAAGGCCAAGCTCTTCCGCCACGTTGGCACTCGTTTGCTATCTGTCAATGGCTGCTACCACCACCGCATCTGCTGGCAACGAGCAGCCGCGGACGCCTCGTCGACTCTCGGTGACGAACGCGAACGCGCTGGCTAACTTCAGCCAACTACAGGCGCACTTCCGTGACCACCGCCTCGTGGTCTTCCTGGACTACGATGGCACTCTCACGCCGATCGTGAATGACCCGGCGCTGGCGCTGCTGTCGCCCACGATGAAGGATACGCTCGAGAAGCTACGCGAAAAGTTCATCACGGGCGTGATCACAGGCCGATCGCTGGACAAGATCCAAAAGTTCGTTAGCATTCCGCAACTATACTACGCTGGCAGTCACGGCTTTGATATTGAAGGTCCAGACGGCACCTCTATCAAGAATCAAGTAGCTGCGCAGTTCCTGACGGACTTGCATGGGGTCCGTGACGAACTTGGAGCGCAAATCAAAGACATAGCAGGCGCCGAAGTGGAAGACAATATCTTCTCAGTGTCGCTTCACTACAGGTGAGATTGCGCCTGGCATTGTTGTTGGGTTGATGTATGGAATCATTTTAATGTTGCATTATTGATATGTTTGCAGAAACGTCGATCCGTCGTTGAGGACACAGATCTCGAGTCTCGCGCACACTGTACGAGAGCAACACCCGCGCATTAGGTAAGAAATCGGGCCTCTCTATTATAGTATTGGGCGGAGATGCTCACTCTTTATCTGCAGAATGAACGAAGGCAAGATGGTTTACGAGTTCAAGCCCAAGATCGATTGGAACAAAGGCAAGGCGTTGTTGTGGCTCCTGCAAGCGCTTGGACTAGATGAGCTTGACGACATCTACACTATTTATATCGGCGATGACACCACTGACGAGGACGCGTTCCGGCTCTTCCAGGCGCACTACAACCGCAAGGGCGTGGGCATCGTCGTCACCGAGGAGAGCGTGTCCACGGATGCCTCCTTCACACTGCGAGACACCAACGAAGTCTGCGAGTTTCTGAACCGACTGATCGCTTGCGGTGACCATGCCAGGAGCACGCCTAGCAGCCCGCAGCCAACCGACCCACCTCCACCTCCTCAGCAGCAGTCGTAGCGATTCTAGCATTTTTTTTTTGTTGGAGCGGTTTGCTTTCTGCTGCTTTCGATTTTTAGGACCCCGATTTAATGTTTCGCGCTACCCATTTGTGCGCCAATTTTGATTATCTTGTCACTACGTGGATACTGCAGCAGACCAGCCTTGCATAATGCAATGCATTCGCATCGTCGTCACTTTTCCAATTGCGTTTCGGTCATATTCGCGTTTCATCTGTAGAGCAGTTTATCTTTAACGGCATTAAATTAAAAATAATTTTTATTGTATTGTGCTCGCCTAAAAGATGGTCTTAAAACGTACAAAGATGCTCTTAACCTGTTAGTTCACTTTGAACTTCAGCTGGCCGTTGCATCCGAATCGCGCTTCCCTCACACTCCTGTTTCTGCGGCGGGCGCTTCTAGAGCTGCGTTTACCGCTATGCGCCGCTTTTCTCGTGTCGTTCCTCGCGCTGTCACCGCCGCTGTAGCCTCACAGCCCCGCTCTGCAGCGCCGATCCTTCAACGTAGTTGGATACAGCAAGGTGCGCTTCAACTTGATTGATCCAGCATAGCTCGATTGTTGACGCATATCGTTGGGGTGGTCTGCAGTACCCTGTATGGCCAACGGCAAACAGTGGCAAAAGTTCTCGAGTGTGACGGACACTCATGACGAGCACTTGTCCATTACTCAAGATGTAAGTCACGCTGTAGGGTTGATATGCTGGATAATGGGGAGGCTGACGAGGTATACGTAAGCAGCTTCTTGGGGTGGACGTGCAACATCGCGAGTTTATCACGCTGCGCTGGCAAGATGGCAAGAGGAGCAAGTTTCACCTGCTGCATTTGCGGACGTGGTGCCCGTGCTCGGAGTGTGGCCACCCGACTGGGCAGCGAGTTATTAATTGCTCCGAGGTTAACCAGGACGAGCTGGATATCGAAAAAGTCTTTGGTACGTACTTTGTGCAAGCGTTATATGTATTTGTGATGATGAGGTTGTATTGTAGCTTACATTTTGCAATTTCTTCTGTACAGTCAAGGGTGACACACTCAACATCGTTTGGAACGACCATCACGAGTCTAGCTTCTCGTGCAAGTGGCTGCTTGAAAACAGCTACTCGGACTGGGCGCTGGACCAATTTGCTCATGATATGGCGACAACCCCGCTGGCACTTGAGGCTCCTGTCCCCTCGACGGAGTATGAACGAATGATGGACACAAGTGATGATAAGGGTCTGTACGAGGCGCTTCGCCAGGTCGTGGATCATGGTTTCACTGTGATTCGCAACACACCATCAGTTGAAGGTGCTGTTAAAACGCTTGCAGAACGCATTGCGCCCATATCGCACTCGTACGTCTACATACTGACGTCTTTTTAACCGAAGTTACCACAGTGACAACTAAATTCTTGTTTATACAGGTTCCAATACGGTGATGTCTTCGACGTGGTGGCGGAGCCGACGCCCGTAAGTCGCTACAGTGTACAGACTACTAGGTATTCAATATGACTGATCTGTCGTATATCTCGTCGCTAGGTCAATATCGCGTACACTACCGTGTACTTGAAGAGCCACGTGGACCTGGCATATTATGAATCTCCTCCTGGACTTCAGTTCCTGCACGCACTTCGCTTCGACGAGTCTGTCAAAGGTGGTGAGTCAACATTCGTGGATGTGTTTGCCGTTGCCGAGGAGTTCCGCCGCCTTCACCCAGAGCACTTCGCTACGTTCTGCCGTGTGCCTGCGACCTTCAAGAAGCATCACCTCACTCGTGAAAAGGCAACGATCATGGAGTATCAGCGCCCTCACATCCAGCTTAACCATCGTGACGAGGTGGTTGCTGTGCACTGGAGCCCTCCATTCGAGGGGCCACTGAGAGTCCCGTTCGATGCTGTCATGCCCTACTACGACGCGTATCGTATCTTCCACGAACTTGTTGAAGGCGGTAAGCATCGATACGAGTTCCGACTTAAGCAGGGCGACACTGTGATCTTCAACCAGCGCCGAGTTCTGCACGGAAGGAAGCAGTTTACGCCGTGCTCGGATGGCGTGCGCCACCTTCAGGGGACGTACGTCAACATTGACGACGCGCTCTGCCGCTACAATGTGCTGCGTACGCGCTTCGGCGCTAACGATCCTACCGCCAAGAACCGCCGCGTCGCCAACGGCAACTTCTCGTAGGTTTTAGCAGCTTTTTGTCAAAAGTTAACGAAATATCAAGTTGATGCTGATCTCAGATCTGATGCGGTGTCTGAGTATATGCTGATCTGCTTTTAAATTGTGTAAAGATTGCGTAAAATGGAGCATTTTGCGAGCGAAACATGTCGCCGACGCTGCTGCGTTTGCTGTGCTTGTGCGCTGGACTAGGGGCGTATCTGTGCTCTAGCGGCTTGTTGCGTCTCAACGAGGTCTTCTTCCAGAGTTCGACAGCACCGTCCTCGGACTTGAACACTGTTTTAGACGACCGTCAGGAGCTCGATGCTGCTTACGACCGGCTTGTCGTCGTGTTGATTGACGCGCTGCGAGCTGATATGGTGCTGGGCAGCGCTGCAATGCACGGTATTATTAATACTGGCGAAAACAAACAGCAGCCAAAAGGAGAATTAAACGCTCACATGCCGTTCACCAGCAGTCTCGTGACTTCTGGCAGAGCTCTGGGCTACGTCGCACATGCCAGTGTTCCGACGGTGACGATGCCTCGCCTCAAGGCGCTCGTGACCGGCAAACCTCCGGCATTTATTGACATTTTGAAGAATTTTAACTCGGCAGCTTTGGGTGAGGACGCTAATCTGGTGTCCTTGTTGGCGGCAAGTGGCAAGCGCATCGTGTTTTATGGCGACGATACGTGGCTCAAGTTGTTCCCGGAGACGTTCGAACGATCTGATGGCACGTCGGGGTTCTATACGAGAGATACTGTGGAGGTGGATAACAATGTTACGAGGCATTTAAAGGAGGAGCTAGACCCAACCATGCAGAACGAGAAGAGTGGTGATTGGGACGTACTGGTACTGCATTATCTGGGCTTGGACCACGTCGGTCATCTACGTGGGCCAAGATCGCCTTTGATGAAGGATAAATTGCAAGAGATGGATGATGTGATGAAGTTGGTGGTGGATTCGGTACGGGAACAAGATGTACAGAGGATGAAGAAGGATGGCTCAGCACGATCGTCTTTGATTTTATTGTGCAGCGATCATGGCATGTCGGAGGTTGGTAACCACGGTGGTGCTACATTAGAAGAGTCCTCGGCATTGCTGATGTTTATGCGGGGCGATGGTGAACCGATGCAGTCTTCGGGTGATGTCTCCTATGAGCAGAAGCGTAATCAGGAAGACCTCGTGCCTACGATCTCTTCGCTTTTCGGTCTCCCTATTCCACTGTATAGCACGGGATTGCTGTTGGATGATGTCGTACGTGCTGCTGGTGCTGCCGGTCACCATGGGTCTTACTATCTGCATGCGTTGTATCGCAACTTCCAGCAACTCTATGCTCTTGCCAAGATTAAGTTCCATGCCTCAGCCTTGGAGAGCTTTGACCAGCAATTTGAAGGACCGTTGAATAAGCTACACAGGAGTCTACAGAGGAATAATCACGATGTGGCGATTGATCAGGAAATTGCAGAGGAGGTTCTCAGAGCCTGTAAAACTCTGCGAGCTAAAGTCGCTCAAAGTGATGGATCGGAGTACGATTCGACCGCAATATTTTCCGGCCTGGTACTTCTGCTTGGCAGTGGTGTTGCTGCGCTGTTTATCGTCAAGATGGAGACAAAGCCGCAGCTGAAGAACAGTCGCCTGGTTGCAGTTCTTAGTGCCGGCAGTATTTTGCAGATTGCGAGTTTATCATCAAGCTCTTCGATCGAAAATGAGCACGCAACAGCATTCTTTATGATAACCTCTTTACTTGTTGCTGTCGGAATCATCCTGTCGAGGCGGAACAATTCGAGTGGGCCGAGTTACTCACTAGGAACGATTGGATTGTTACTGGTGATTACACGAATGCTGCGAGCACGCAACCAAATCATCAACTTCTGGCGCCTGAACGGACTTGATATCGATGCCAATTTGCCTGGAAACGAATTTGCCACCGATGATTCCGTGTCAATATTGTCAACAGCTCCTGTAGTGCCATTTAGCATTTTACCATTGGGTATCTGGTTTTTTTTTGTATGTGGCATGGTGCTGCGAAAAGCTTCACGGCACGTAAAACCAGCGCTGCAGAAGGGAGCTATGCTAGATCTCTCTGTCGGTGTCAGCAGTGGATTACTGTTTGTTGTTGGTATGGTGGCATGTCTACGAGTCAAGGAGCTCTCAGACCAGACTATAGTTGAGGAAGATGATGCGAAAACGTGGACATCACTGGATGCTGACTCATGTGCACGCGTGGTGTACACAACTGTCGTTGTCCTCGCGGTGTTAACGGTCCTAGCTGCTGGAAGTCTACGCCTTTCGCTGGTTGAAATGATCGTTTGGCTCCTGGTTGGACTACTTCAACGTGAAGCCAACTTCCCGACGCTTGCCCTTCTTTTTTTGCAAATGGAATCAATAGCGAAGCTACTCAAGAATGAACAAGCCATTGGGTTTCGGCACAATGGCGTTGTTGTGGCGGGGCTCGCGTTGTGGCTATCACAAGCAGCTTTCTTCGCACTGGGCAACTCACACTTGGTTACTACAATCGATATTAGCCAGTCCTATCACGGCTTATCATCGTATTCGCAAAGCCTTGTTGGTGCATTGACGTTTGTCAGCGTTTTCTCCGGTCCGCTAGTGTGCTTCGTGAACCTTTTCCAGTGGTTAGATGTCACACCCATCATCACATTGACAAGAACGACCGAAGCGTCAACATCAAGCGCTCCAAACACGAGACGAACTGCGTGTCTTACGATCTTCACTTACCAGGCACTTCGGTTCGCAGTTTACACGTACGTTACCTGTGGAGATCGTAGTTTATCATACGTCGATCTAACGTCTGCCTTTGTCAGTGTGGTGGTCTACTTCATGCGCTTTCACTTGTTCATCTGGAGCGTCTTCGCTCCCAAGGTAAGGGTTGACTTTACACCGCACATTAACAAGCTGCTCTAACTGAGATTGTCCGTTGTCATTGCAGATGCTCTACGAGTTCGCACACCTTGCTGTGGCGCTCGTACTGGTAGTGTTGCTTCAGTAACAACGAAACTAGATACAAGGCAATAGAGTTGATAGAATCTGTACAACGCAACAATTACCGTTTTTTGTTTTCTCGTGGGTAAATTAATGGTCGGACTGTGTTCCTGCTGCTAAATTTGCCATGTCCGTGCTCACGGCGACCAACAAAAAGTTTGCATTATCGTCGACCACCAATCAGACTGAAACGAATACCGGTACCAAAGAAAAAAGAGAGAAATATTCAACTACTTTAGCACCTCGTTTGCATCCAGCAGCTTCTTCCCAACAGGACACCAGAAATTAATTGGCGGCCTCTTTCCTCCAAAAATATAGAAATAGGCAAAACGCGACTTGATGCTGAAAGTCAACGAGGCTCCAAGGCGTCTCCCCCGCCGATAAAATGACAGGGTCAACCTGTTTGCTGCACTTAAGAGCTCAGGTCCTCCTTCTTGGCAATGATCTGCTCGGTGCCGCAAGCCTTCAGGACCGTCACCACCAGCTGCTTGCCATCGTCGAAGTCCGCGCGGATCTCGTCAGCGAAATTGTCCGGGAAGGTGGGCAGCTTGATGTCCTCACGGGTCTCACCAGAGTCGTCCATGAGCGAGCAGAAGTCATCGTCCGTGATGTCCAGAAGCGTGTACTCAGCACGCGACACGAAAGGCACCGACGTGGTGTGCGTCGAGGGCACAATGTCCTCGTACTTCTTGTTGGTGAAGATGTCGAGAGCCGTGAAGTTGCACTTGGCGTGACCGTGCTTGCCCGTCTTGGAGGTCGACACGTTCACGACCTTGCACGGGTGTCCCTTGATCATGATGAAGCCGCCCTTGCGGATCTGGCCAGCTTCGCTGGGGTACGTCTCGGAAGCACCGGCGTCGGTCGAGTGGAACTCGAAATCATGCTCCTCGTCAGCCATTGTAGATAGTGGGGAAAGAACCTAGAATGTCAAATATTTCATTAGAAGCATGTTCTGCGACGAATAATTGGCATGGGTACAGCGGATTCTGGAGGTGCATAGTGGCGTGCATTGCACACGAAACCTGCGTAAACAGGTACCAGGGCTGTTGCTGCATCTGCACCACCAAGATCCGCTACACACGACGTTTGGAAGGAGCTCGTACCTTGGGAAGGGGGGAAACTTAACTGGGGATCCAAAACTGAGTGCGCTTGCTGGCCAATTATCCGCCCACCTATCATTGGTGGAGCCACACAGATCACTAAGCGCGCTTGGATTTTGTCAAAGCGCGCTTAAATGATGAAAATGGGAATACGCTATTGGCTCAAAATGCATGTTGGTGCTTGGTAGTTGCTTGGTAGCTGCGACCGTCAATTCCGTGCGGGGTAGAGCGTCGAGCATGATTAGATGTAGTGCATGTGCATTGTCCAGCTGGCAATGCTGTTGATGCTGTGCGTCAAAGCAGACCTCTTCTTCGTTGCCTCCTGGAAATGCTGCCATAGACACGCTGCCAACTGCAGGACCTACCGGTTGAAGTACCGGTGATGGATCATTTTTGGCAGCAGCCTGTCGGTGGCGCGATCGTGACGGTTGGTGACGCAGTGTGTATCTGCGTCAGCGGATCAGATACTTTCCCCCTCTTCAATTGAGAAAGAAGCATTCAGCGGCATCATCAGCGCAGTATGGCGGAACCCCACATGAAGACGGCGGGCGTGGCCCAGTTCATCCGTCATCAGGACGACGTACCGGCCAACGCAATCGCCCCCACGGACGCCGTGGTGGCCGAGTTCAAGCAGCTCAAGATGCGACGCAAGTACCGCTACATTTTGCTCCGCATCGAGGCCGACAAGGTGGTTGTTGACGCCACGGCGCCGCCCTCGGAGACGTTCGCGGACTTTAGCGCCGCTTTGCCCGAATCGGACTGCCGCTACGCCGTGTATGACCACGAGTTCCTGACGGCCGATGGCCGTAAGTCCAGTAAGCTTTTCTTCGTCACATGGATCCCGCAGAACTCGCACCCGGGCTTCAAGATGGCCTACACACACGCCAAGAGCGCTATCCAGAGTGTGTGCGAGGGCTGTTTCGAAGTCAGCGCCGTCATCAAGAAGGAGATCGCGCTGGGTATGAACATCACGGACGGAAACGCCTCCGACTCGGACAGCGAGTTCGAGGATGACTAGATAAATGTTACCTGGGCAGGTTTGATTGTATTCGTACCGTCTATTCGGGCGCGACGAAACGCCCACTACTCTCGTATTGTGTATCAATCAAAAGTTGTCCAGAACTCTTGTTACCTTCTTACTTGGACGACGTGGCCTTGAGGTGTTGACGTTGTTTGTTGCGCATCGCCAGCATTTGCTTCTTGAGCGCTCGCTCGGCCTCCAGGCTCATGCGCTTACGCTCCTTTTCGCGATGTTCATGCGCTTCGTGCTCGGCGCGTTTGCGTTTCTCATTGCGTGCCTTCTCCACGGCGCGAGTGTGCTTGATATACACGAAGCGCGTGTATTCGTGTGTGAGCATACGCAGCACTGCGACGCCAGGTCCACTGCGGTGGAGAAGCATATCGTGCGCGGTTTCTAGTTTGCTCAGTGCATAGGAATCGTAAGGTCGAACTAGTCGCATCGCTTCATCAAAGAGCGCCTGCATCGCGGGCGTCACCAGTGACGAATCCTTGATCTTCGATGATCGCGTGCTGGTGGGCGTTGGCGCCTTCTCTGCTTCCGGTTCTGTCTTAATCACACCGTTGGTATCAGACTTCGCTAGAGTAGGCAATGCTGGTACGGTCGGTGTTGATTTGGTCGCATCATTCACTGCTGAAGGTGTAGTAGTGGCTGAAACATTGGCCGCGAGGCTAGTTGCTGTCGATATTGGAGCCATAGCAGGGGCGCCAGTGAGGCGAATAATCTGCGCCACGCAAGCCAGCCACCTCGTCGTGCGTTGAACGTTAATTCGGTCCATCTTCGGGGGTCCCAGAGCTTGCTGAGCTGCTGTTAAGCTACCGCTGGTTTTCCCATCAGTTGGTCTTGGTGGTTTGCGAGTTGAGGCGTTGGATCCTGTGTTGTACGAGTAGCCACTATATCCTCTGGCACCACCCGGGTTGATATAGCAACCGTTCTGCACAAACTTGCTCTCCTTTTTCTCAAAGTCCAAACGTTTTGCTTCTTTACGGGATGCAATCAACCCACGCGCATCAACCGGAGAACGACAGACGCCGCAAATAATGTCGTCCGTCATGCTTGGAAGGCCCTTAGGCAGCATAATATCCTTCCGCACGCCGTTCTGGATAACTGAGATCGCGTTTCTTTTCTTCTTGGCCCCATTATTCCCCGCCACTTGTAAGTATCGTTCACGCTCACGAACATTTGATCGACGTTTAGTGCATCTCCAATGCTGGACGTGCAGAACTCCAGACTCATCTTCACATCCAGAGCAGTAGAATAAGTGTTGTTGCTCGTGGAAAGGATCCAGACAGACATCGCAAGTGTATTGCTGACTGAATGGACCAGGGAATTTGGCCAAGTATCTCGGCGGGTTGAACGCTCGTTCAAGACGTCGAAACAGCTTCTTGTCATTCACAAAGTCTTGCACAGGCGTCGGTGGGAGCGCGTACACCTTTTCGAGCTGTGGCACGTGACTCAAGAAGAACTGGAGTACTTGAAGATGCTTCACATTGTAGTCCGCTGGCTCACTCTTGCTAGCACGCAGACCTTTATTGCAGTACCCAACCATCAACGCGGCCACGTCGCGCATTATCACAGCAGCACTGGTATAATCCGGCAAGTGTTTGGCAACAGTACCGAATCTGCGCATGTCGTCACGACCAACAAGTAACCGGATGGGGCGCGTGATTAGCTTGGCTAATAGGTCACCGATATCCTCGGTGCAGTCGCGATGACGCTCGCAGTATGCGTGGAATTGCAAAATGTGATCAGTCCGAAGCTCCACGTGACCTTTTCCTTCGTGAGCGCACATTGCGTGAAAAAACTGCGCGCAGTTTACTCGGCGACACTGGATCCGAACGCCAGCACTTGAGTGGCAGAAGCAACATTTATCTGGAGTGACTGGATCTCGGAGCATCACCTCGTTAACATCAGGAACAGCCTCCTCAGGATCTTCAGTAGAGGGTTCCTCCTTTTCCTCAGTATCTTCTTTAGCAGCTTCTGCATCAACGTCCTTCTTAGAGTCTTGTGCAGCTTCCTCCTTTGCAAGTTGCTTCTTTGGCACCTTCTCAACTGGTTTAATCTTGCTCTCCTTCACAATGTGCACAGCCAATCGACGTGGATCCCAATTGATGCACAGTACGTGCCCAAACTCCTCTGCATCAGTCTCTTTTTGCTCACATTTCTTACATTGACGCCAAAATTCATCGTCTCCACTCTTCTTCACCACCTTCATAGCTTTGTCACCACCTGCTTTCCCACAGTACACGCACTTGGTCACCTTTCTCTCCACTCCACTTCGACAACAGTCACATTTCCAGCCTGAACTCTCCCTCTCCTCGACTAATTGCTCTGCTGCACTGACCCCCTCTTTCTCCTCTGTCTCTACTGTAAGAGGCAACGCGTCAGCGTAACAGTTCTCGTGAACTGCAAGCTTGCACCCCACGCAGACCCGCAGTTTGTCCCTGCGCACGGCATTTTTAGCGAGACTGCATTCAGAGCATCTCGCAATTTGATCCGAATTATCTTTCTCCTCCGTTATTGTGTCCTCCGAGGTGCCCGGCGTGTCCTTGTGTACGCTGTCTTGTGCGCCAACCGCCGCGTCTTGATCGTGCCCCGATTTCTTCGGGTCTACGTCCTCCATGACGGTGTCAGCAGCATCGTTGGAGCTAACTACGTTCTGCCCATCTTTCCTGCCATCGGGCAGTGCTGCAGACTTCCCTGGGGCGGCGCTGGACGCGTCCGCGACCTCCGTCCCCTTCGGCATCGTGGACAGCCGTTCTGCAGATAAATGTGACCCCATGCGGAAAATAGCCTGGAAAGGGGAAGGGGAGTCTATTCCGAGCCGCAAAAAATAGTCCGAACTATTTAATGCGGAAGTTGAAGATACAATATCTTCTAGGAGCTAGGATAATCCTAGCTGAAGTCTCTGTCTGGGAAGAGCTTTGGAGCGATAAGAGTCCAGGAGAACATAAGAATCGTGACCCACTGCGCGACGATCTTCACCCACATGGATACGGCGTTGAAGGAGCTGGTAACATTTAATTTGAGCATGAAAGAAATGTTAGAACCACGGCCAAGGTTTTGGTCGGATTGATCGTACCCGTCCGCAGAATTCCAGTCTGTAAGCACCATCGCCATGTACAGTCCTGCAAGGCACATCATACTGTAGAATTGCCACGGTTCATGGATGAGTTCTCGATTTTCTTGGGAAGGCTCCACTGTAGTTACGGCTGGAGTGGTGGCTGGGATTTCGTCGGTGTGTTGCGTGGGCATGACGACGACAGCAGTGAATTGGTCACTGCTATTAGCTGGATGACCGATTGAAGTATCTCTGTGGAGAGGTGGGGGTGAGCGCCGAACTAGTAACTTGGCGGCTGCACTCGAGGTTCGCCAGCTCGTCCATGTCATAGCGAAGGCTGCGATCACGGCATTGGCAATCATGCTGTTCGTATTTGCCGCCTCCTCGTCTTGAGGAGTAGGTGGTGGATGATCACGATGCTCGCAGGTTTTGTCGGGGTTGCTGACTAACGCTTGCCAGCACATAAGTACGAGATATGCCGAGATAGCGCAAGGTGGCAATAAACCCACTTCCAGCCACGATGATACTGCAAACCAGTCAGATCATCATTAGTGAAGCTTATCCACAAATGCGTCAATTTATCTAAAGTATATCCTTACTGCAAACAATGATAAGAAGACTAGCCGCCACAATTGTAATGGTCGTGAATGCAAGACCCAACGAGCAATCGCCGAATCGCATGTACTGAAATGAAACGCGGGTGAGTAAGTATGAATTCATTTCTGGAAGGCTTGAATAGCATACCAGGTAAGCAATAGCAGCTCCTACGGCAACAAGCGATCCGGCGCAAACCCCTAAAAACGCTGTTTTCCTACGAGCGAACGTGGGGGTAAGAAAGTGATTCTTGAACGGACTAAAGTACTCGTACCACAAGCACACGCTTCCTGCGCACGATCCCTTGTCCAGTTTACCCTCAGTTGCAGCCTTTTCAGCATTTTCGATAGCGTTCAACAGTGTGTCTCGTACTTGATCTAAGGACGGATAATTATTAATTATGAGTTGCAGGTTTAGAAGTAGCAAAACTGGTAGACTTACATGAAACGCTGACGATGGAGAAAATCTGGAAGAGGATGAAGAACCCCGACGCGACTCGGGTGAAAGGCACATACCCGTCAAAGAATGCTAGTCACAGCAAGAGCATGAGTACGCTGAAGAACTGCTCTGTCAATTTAATAGTTCGAGAGCCAAGTCGCGCACTGTTTGGAATGTAGAATGAGCCGACTAGCAGAGCCACTAGCACCGGGATCTCGACCCAAACCAGAATCATCATTGTCCGTTGACGTGGCTGGACCCATCCAAATCGACTAAGTAGTGCTTTCATCAGAAAGAACATGGAGATACTGAAGCTGGCTCGGAAGATCATCTGGTTACCCTGGCAAGACTCGATATCCGCCGAATCACATTCTGAAAAGGTGCCGAAGGAGGACAGCAGGCCTGATATCATGCACACATGGACTGGTCATTACGTGTCACACTGTGGAAGTCAGCTAATCTATGTCTTCTCACCTTGGCCGATCGTCTTGAACATGGTTGCGAAGATGGCGTTGCAGAAGAACACCGCGATGTAGATCCCGCGCAGCCAGTTGATCTCGATCTTAAATAGAGCAGACATCCTACCAGGCATCGCGTCCGCCAGGCTGCCCCCTGGAGCACAGGCTCAGAAAGAATGATCACAATCCTCAGCTTCCCAGAAAGCAATGATGACAGGCAAAAGCTAAAATTGCCACGTTACAACCTTTCACTATAATATCTGGCAGGTCACTTCAAGTGGTACACATCAACTCTAGCAGTTTCTTGCTGAACTTTTTGTGGTTCCAGCGGCCACACGCCACACAACCCCACAAGACGCACAACTGGAGGAACACTTCTCCCACACTCTGGCACCGAATCGGTGCTTTCTAGACAGGTAGACAGCACCGCTCCACACGAACATGACGTACTCATGCATACGTTAACCTATTGCTATTGCCACTGGTAGGGCCACTCATGTCAACCAAGAGAGGACGCTCTCCGTCCTTAGCGGACGACGCTCCGCCTGCCAAGCGCGGGAGCAACGAGACGGGGGAACAATCCCAGCTCCATGTTAACGCTCCAGAAGATGCCGTAGCTCTAGCTACAGCAGTGCACGCTGTCTCCATCGCTACGGAAAACAGCGTACCAATCGCAGAGCCAAATACAACAGCGGAAACTCAAGGAACCGCCCAATCTGAGGTTAACTCAGCTCAAACGGACGTGTTGAGTGCAGCAATGCAGACTCAACCACCGTGTGGCAACGTGTCCGTTGTAGCGCCATCAGTGGGGCTTATGGTGGTCGCGCCGGAGTTTGAGGTGGTTCACGACTCGTGGGAGGCATTTGAAGAAGTACTTAAAGCTTATGGGAAGATGACGTTCCAGCTTTATGTCATCCGTTCCACCACTTCAGTAAAGCGCCGCAATCTCAAGATCGCAGAGAGTGCAGGAAGAGGAGATACTGGCAACATGGCAGCTTTAAGAAGAGCAGGAATGGACATGGGAGTGTCGGAGGCCGACACAGACCACGTTGTGGAGAGAACTCTGATCCCGGAACAGTATCAATGGTACTCCAAGTCGCTCAAATGTACGCACGGATGGAAAGACCGTCATCGTGGGACGGGAAAACGCGGATCTGGAGTCGTGCGGTCGACCAGTTGTCCTGCTAAAATGTGTGTGACTCTGCAGCATCGAGGCCCTGGCGCTGAAGACTGGAAAGTGGTGGTGACCAAACATGTGCGGACCCATAACCATCAATTGTCCAAGGAGCTGTACTTGTACTACACTGAAAACCGACGTATCTACGATCCAGAGTTGCTAGCTGTAGGTGGAGATACTTCTGGAGCTGCAAAACCCTCCGACTTGACCAGTACTCATCTAACATCGTTGATCGATCAAGCGTATCCGCGATCGGGGCTATATCGCATGCTCACATCCAACGATGACCAGAGTCAACTGGCTTCATCCATGGCTTTCATTGTGTCGGACCCAACGTCGGCTATTGTCAGTGGGAGCAGCGTTGAAAACCGCTCAAACAAGCAACTCGTACCTCTCTCCGACGCCAGCAATGGCAACTTTGTGATCCGGCCACGTACCAGTTCATCGACTCCGTTAGCTCCGATGCCGCCCCTGGGAGCCATGATATTGACGCCAGGAACGATTCCTTCTCGAGCGATGGATGGCGGAGGCTTTTGTGTGCCTCGAGTAGCGACTAAAGTGCACGCGTCTTGGGACGCTTTCCACGACTACATAGCGCAGTACGCCTTTGATACGGCGCAAGTGTTCCGTACTAGATCTACTGTATCGGTTGCTGCTAGGAACGCGAAGATCGTCGCGTCTATCGCAGCAAAAACTGGAGAAGACCATGATGTGGCAAGCTACGCGAGTTACGCCGCGACATCTCCGACCTCGCGTCTGATCCCAGAGGAGTTCAAATGGTTCTCCAAGCTGCTCATTTGCACGTACGGTTGGAAGCGCAGAGCGAGGGGTAAAACTCCTCGTCTGGAGCACGACGATGGGCCTTGTCCAGCGATGTTGCTGGCTCGGATGGAGCGCAACGTCGATGGGAACTGGCAAGTTGTGATCAATCGTCAAGTACCAGAGCATAACCATAAATTAGGCGGACATGAGGAGACTGGAGCAAGTAACCATGAGGTCATAGAGGCTCATACCGATACTCTGACAGCTGCGCAGACATTCGAATCAACTCCTCTGCAAAGTGTGGACGACTCTTCATTGATGGAGACTCAAACGATCGCCACGGAATCAAGCATCGAAGAGCCACAGATCTCGTCTTCAAACCAGCGCGAGATAGTCGTACGAGTTCCCAAGCTTCAGTCGATGTTCAAGTCGTGGGATGACTTCCACGCGAGTCTCAAAGCTTACTCTGACGCTACATATCAGCTTTATCGCACACGAACGACCAGTTCAGCCAAGGGAAGAAACAAGAAGATCGCGCAGATGAAGCGTAGAGGAGAAGAAGACGAGAACGATGAGAACAACGACAGCGATAGTGATGTGGATCTCTCTTTGAGTGGAGTGAATGGAGCACGTAAGATTCCTGAATCCTGGAGATGGTACTCGAAGACGCTTACGTGCACACATGGCTGGAAGGAGCGACATCGAGGCACTGGAAAGCGCAATGCTCATGGCGTGCGCTCAACAGCTTGTCCCGTGAAGATCTGTGCAACTGTGCAGTACATGAATCCCTCTCCACGACTGGAGAACGGCAATATTTCGGTGGATAATGATGACGCAAATTCGGAAAGTTATTGGCGCGTTGTGGTGACGAAACATATCGTGGATCACAACCACAACTTGTCGCGGGAATTATACCAGCATTATTGTGAGAACCGTCGGATATACGATCCCGAACTCCTAGCTATCGACACGTCGAGTAGCAACGCTGTGGTTACGCGTAAGGTTTCGAGCGATCAGGCCGCGACTGCAGATGGTTCGAGGCTGAATCAACCTGATGCAAATCAAATTCTTCCTCAACCACCTGTGCTTTCGACGCAGCTTGAGGCAGGACTCGCTGAAGCTGTGAACCAAGCTCAGCTTTTCGGGTCGAATAGTAATCACCCCGTCAGTATTGGTGCAACTGGAGTGACTACTTTGCCACAAACGACTACTTCGAGTGGCGCACAACAGTCTGTTCCGTCGTTTGTGTTGCTTCCGTATAGTACCGCAGCCTCCTACTTACCCAGCCAAGCACAAGCTCAGTCACAGCAACAGCAGCAAGAGCAACAAACACAGGCAGCATTTGGTGCTACGGCTGGAGCTCAACTTGGACAAGCAGCCGAACGAGGCGAAGGTGTCGCCACGTTGGCGGCTGTAGCAACGCCTGGCTTAACTCCAGCCAACCTCGTGCTACTCAACAACGCCGGTATGTCTATGAATGGCTTCCCTCCTCCCGGTTCGAACGTGATTTCAGTGGCGTGTCGAGTCCACGGATCTTCAGGAACGAATCCGGATGGCAATTCTATGAGCTCTAACTCAGCTAACACGCCAGCAACACAGTGCACCTGCTTCCGCATTGCAGGAGGTGGCAACTACGTCACGATTGTCCCTGCTAACGAGCCAATAGTCCCCACCGAAACGAGTTTTGACGCTGATGATGAGGCGATGCTGTATGCGGAAGAGATGGAGGGAGCGTGGCAGCCGTCGTCGAATGTGGAGATTGAAAAGGTCACTACTGACAACGGAGAACTCATCTGGCGTGTGCCTCGCATTGCGCGGCGGTACCCCACCTGGGAAGTTTTTCACAAGTATCTGGACGCGTATTCGGCTGCAACTTTCCAGCTTTATCGAGTCCGTACGACATACTCGGTGCGTTCACGTAACACTCGTCTCCGTCAATTAGCAGCTAGTCGAGGACTGACTGTGCGTGAAGGTGGGAACGACGCGGAGACGGAGCAAGAAGGTGCCAATGGGATGTCTCGAGCTCACCTTGTACCGGAGCAGTACGAATGGTATTCTAAAACTTTCCTATGCACACATGGCTGGAAACGCCGCAGTCGTGGCAGTGGCCAACGTGTGAGCCACAATGTTCGAGCTACCGAATGCCCCGCCAAGGTGTGCGCTACGCTGCAACGGACGGATGGCTCGAACAACTGGAGTGTCGTAGTGACAAAGCATTTGACCGAGCACAACCACGAACTGTCGGAAGCGCTGTATCAACAGTATTCAGAAGTGCGACGTGTACGCGACCCTGAGGTTCTTGCACAGGCAGAGCAATTGTGGCGAGGTGGAGCTACACGTCGTCGCGTGTTCGAGTTCCTAAAGGAGAGATCACCGAATCAGATCATTCTCATGAAGGACGTGCACAACCTGGTGCAGCGATGGCAAGCCCAAGAGCGTCGCCAACAGGGCGATAATGGAGAGCAGGAGCAAGCCCAGGAAGAACAACGGAGACAGAATTCGTCAGTTGCAGCTCATGACGATGAGAACTCGTCTTGGTTGTAATGCGAACTGTACTACTACTCTTTCTCATTTTTATTTGGTATGAATTGCAATTAGCAAGCGCAGCAAGCAGCGCAGCCAACTCACATATCTGGTCTCCTCTAATTCCACTTTGCGGAGTATAGCTGTTTCATGCTGGAAAAGGTACATTATCAAATATTCAGGGCGATAGAGAGATTTTTAGCTCATGTACTTATGTCAGTCTTTGTAATATATTTCAGAGAATATACTCTATCTTGAAAAAAAAAAACTGTTTTTTCTAATAATATCCGGATAAAATCTAGAGATGGGGCCGTTGGATGACATTCAGACGAAAAAAAAACCCATTATTTTTAATGGTTTTTTTTTGTCTGAATGCCATCCAACGGCAAAGCATTAACCGGCCGGTGCATACTTGAATAAAAATAAAAACGAAAAATATAAAAGAATACGAATAAAAACCAGTAAAAAAAAAAATGTTTTTTTTTTAATGAGTGAAAGTCTTTCGTACTCGCAAAGACGAAATCGATGTCGTTGAGTGCATTTGTGGCTGGAGTAGCGCTCGGCGGTTTGCGGTACGGCGCCGTCAAGTTCCAGTTGATGGAACGCGAGAGCGTCGTGCTGTATTCGGTGAGCCAGGTCAAGGAGAGCTTCCATGGCGACCACGTATGTCCTGCGTCTATTGTCTGTGCCAATAGTGAATACTTACTTGCTATTTCGCTCCAGCTGAAGACGCGCCACGAGGAAAGATACGAGCCACTTCCGAGTCGAGAGCATGAGTACTACACGTACGTGCGCGAGGGCTGGAACTCCAAGGTGCTGGCTTTTCGCAACAAGACGTACGAGTTCTTCCAAGCCAATTAATACGACCTGGCGGATATCCTACCCACTCGCAGCTCTGTGAGACTGCTGTGAATAGCTCAAAAGACGAGAAATTAACACGCAGATCATGTATTTCCTGGCTCATCACAAGGGGTAGATTGATACAGAAAGCTCTTACACAATAGGGACTCCTTGGCGTTCCATGACCAGCGTATTCTCCACCAACTGTGCCTGCGTGTCTTGGGCCTGCCGCACAAGTTCTTGCATCTTGTTCCGAAAATATTCGACACGAGCTTTGCCGACGCTGGGGCTGCCGCTACTCGGGTACTCAGGGTCGCTCTTCGTTCGAGCGTTCCTAAGCTGGTACTTAAGACGGCGTTGCGCCTCGTCATTGTCGTCGTCGCTATCCCCGTCGAGACTCTCAATGTCACGCCAGTCGGGACTTGACTGCGAGATTTCCATGCTAAGGTGTAGTGCAGGTTCGGACTGTCGTAGCTGTATCAAAGGTGCCTGCAGGAAGGTCCGTAGCTCAAGTTCCTTCTTCCTCTCGTCCACAGCCATCACTGCCTCGCGTGCACATACTTGAAGTGCTTGCAGCGTCTTCCTCATAGGGAGATCATCGTCCTCACCGGGACTGATAGCAGTGTCGAATACAGCAAGAGCACCATACCGGTATCGCGTCTTGGAGTCGGTAAGCGGCACACCCGCGTAGAACCTCGCTTGCTGCGGGCCCATGACGATTGGAAGCTGTCGGAACTCGTATCCTGACGGGTGAGACTTGCCGTCCAATGCCAATGTATTCCGCGTGATAATAGGTGTGTTCAGTTGAAGCACCGGGTCACAGCAACGCATATTCGCCGCAATATTCATGAGCGTGGCTCTACCTGCAACCTTAAGGTAGTGGACGGCCGACTCGGTCTCGTTCTGTTGGTCCTTGTCTGTTTGAGTGAACAGCGTCAACGCCACGAACTTGGAGCGTCGAACTGAAGCCGCGTTCTCGCAGAGCTTGAGGAAAATGTCTTCATACATTTTCAGCGACTCGAAGCTGCGGTAGATCATAGCTCTGTCCTGCTGTGAAGCCA
>NW_008648989.1:959905-961323 GCF_000247585.1 Phytophthora nicotianae INRA-310 | reverse complement strand
GTGGGCCTGGCACAGAACTCGTGTCCAATTGGTTAGACAGCGGAGAATTCCCTTCCTGTTGTAGCTGCTCTTCATCTGACGAAGAGCCGTAGATGAACTTGGAGCGTCGAACTGAAGCCGCGTTCTCGCAGAGCTTGAGGAAAATGTCTTCATACATTTGCAGCGACTCGAAGCTGCGGTAGATCATAGCTCTGTCCTGCTGTGAAGCCAGAGGCGACACACTCGCTGTAGCCTGCTGATTACTCTTGAGTGAGTTGTTGTCCATGAGGATGCCATTTTTCACGGCGTAGATTGGAGCTCGAGAAGACTCAGGATTCCATTCTGAGTCGCTGTTGGCATCGTAGCTCTCATATTTGTCTTCATCTTCACGATGATTAATTTCCGGATCAACATCTTTGGATATTAGACGTTCTTTTGTGATCATCGACTTGTGCGGAGAAGCCGAGAAAGTCGCAGAAGATGAGCGATGAATCCCAAAAGGCGACGGCGCCTTCGGAGTGTTAGGAGCTGTCGTAACAACGGACTGCTTCATCATTCGAGTACCACCCCACTTGTTTGCAAAGTATCGACGATCGATAGCTGGTGACGCTGCAGGCTTAGGACAACTAGCTGGCTGCTCGTGACCTTTTCGACGCTGACTAACTTCAACAACCCCCCGTTCAACCAGCTCGAATGCTCTTCTGTCGTCCGTACCATTCTTGGTGCTATCTCCAGCCAGCGTGCTGCTCCGCCGACGAGGCGCTTCAGAGGCTGGCGGCTTGGACTTGTCGATGCTGTGGTCTGGTGTTAAGGTTCCTCGGCGTCTTCGCGGCTTTTCAGGTGACTGCGACGAGGATGTTTTCGCTTCTTGTGATCGTGACGAATGGATCTGGTTGCAACTGGTACAGATCCGCAGTGCCGTTGGTCCAAATGTAGGCAGATCAATGTCCTTATGCACTGAGCACTCGCGGCAAATGACTTCTCCGCACAACCGGCAGTGATGTCGACGCCGAGTGAGCTGGTGGAACCTTCTGAAGCACACGACGCACTCATTCCGCTCCGCGTTGTGAACCCACTGCAGAGTGCGCAGAGACTCAAGATGTAGACTCATTTTGTACGAATCCACAGCGTTATCCAAGCGACCAATTTGCAACGCCATTTGCCGCACGACGCTCTGAAATGCACGGAACTGTCGGTCACTACACTGTGTCAGCATTGGATTGTTCAGTGCTGGGTTGCCACTACGGTTGTTTGGGTTATCCTGCGCGATGCTCATGTAGAAGACAACATCAGTCTTGTCACTGTTGTCTGTCGGATACAAGAGGAACCCGCCAAGAGGAACTTTACAGCGAATGACGCGATGGGATTCCAGCAGTTCAGGGCAATGTCTTGTCTCCATCGAACGGAAAAGTTTGTACGCTAGAGGCATCTCGCCTATC
>NW_008648989.1:946280-957070 GCF_000247585.1 Phytophthora nicotianae INRA-310 | reverse complement strand
GGTGTAGACCTTCGTAGTTGTCACTGCTTATATCGTCATCTTCACACTTGTTATTGTTGTAGTGATCGCCGTTCATGGCTACCTCGTCAATTGAGTATCGCTTCGTATACTCCTGAAGACATAAGTCGCAGTCGGAGACCATTGGGTTACTGCATCGACACACAAACCAGCGAACAGCGAGTGTTTCAAAGCTGTCGTTTTCGTTCTCGGCCAGGAAATCGGTGCAGGGCGTCGAGCTATGGTATAGTACGGACGTGTCAGCTACGAGGTTACCGTAGATGATTCTGGTGAACGACCGATGTGCTGTTGCCACCGACGCATCCAGAGTCTTAAGCACCGTATCCAATGGTGCACTCACAGTCGTGCTACTGCGAACACTGTACGTCACTGGTCCATGATCTTCATCTACACCTATTACAGACGTGCTAGGTATCGCCCCCCATATCTTCCGCTTAGACTCTCGTTTAGCTTTCATGGATCGTTTCTCCCATAGAACAACCCCCGTTGACTTCCGAGACTTGACTCGTGTCCATGAATGGTCAGTACTTGACGTAGCACACTCGTTCATCAACTGTGCCAACTGAGACCGTGCCAGTTCCATCCCGACGGCTTCTTCCTCTCGTGACATGGTGAAGGGCACCACATAACGACCTTGACCCGCCGTGGCTTCACTTAAACTCGAACTTCCATGGTTTAAGGTCTCCCCACGGCCTTCATCAAACTCACGCAGCTCATCTCTCATCACACAAGTCTTGATATTCCTGAAATGACCGGCACCCACCAGTGAAGGGCCGTTTGTCCGTTGTTTTTCAATGGAAAAGTTAGCCGAAGGTGTCGACAGTTTCTCGGGCGGATGAATGAACTAGCACGGAAGAGAAATGGTCGGCATTGGTCAACACCTAGACAGATTAAGACTAGTAAATAGAAAAATGCGTCCAGTCAAAAGTTTTCTTGGTGGTCGGGGGCTCAACGATGCGAAGATTTCCATCATATTTTGAATCATTTACCGCGGGCTGAAGCAAAAGCATTCTATTGCGCGCGAACGTCACCAGTTCTAACATATTCCGTCTAAATCGCCATCTAAAATGTCCTCTCCCTGCATATCTCGCTGCACTGTTTTTCGGGTTGTCTTTTGGGGGGTGCCTTGCTTCTTGTAGGTTGACCACCTGCCACTCTCTTGTAGTTCTATGTATGGTCCGGTCTTGAGGTCGTCGCATTCCGATCTCGCGGCGGACCACCCAGGCTGAGGCGGATGAAATACGTGTGTTGCCGAAGCGAGAGAGATTATAGCTCACCTCTCAGTCAGATGATGCTGCCTTCAGGGCAGTTAGTTGGCCTCGGGTTCATTCCCCGCCTTCTTCCCGGAAGGGACGACTTGTTGTAGCCAAATGCGCGTCTTGTAGATAGCGAAGAGATCACGCACGAGCTCTCGGAAGTCGATGCGGCTATGGAAAATACAAAATAATTAAAAAAAAAAATAAAGCATACCACCAATGCGAGAGTTGAGCACCATACCGATCGGCTTCGAAGAAGAACGTCAGCTTGTGACGGTCGAACTGATACTCCGCGTCGATCACATTCATAGGAAGGAGACGCTGACGCACTTTGCTCTTGCACACTTCAAACACCTCGTGTTCCTCTTTACGCTGCAGCAGTTACACAGATTTTAGCATCACATGCACAATACCACTTCAAAAATACAAGCTTCCCTTACTTGCTCGTTCAGCATCTCGCATTCGCGTTGGCTTGCTACACAAATAATCTTCTTGGTCGGGAGGTCATGGCGCTTGCTACGCGTCATAGATTCTTCTCTAGGGCTTCCAGAGTCCGACCCAACCTTCGAAATGTCTGTGGTGCGTTGCACGATCCGACCAATATCCTCTCCACGGTCTGCCTCCACCTAAGGTAAAGTCATATTAGCACAGACACACTTCTTAAACCTGCAATGCACATACATACCTTAACGTATTCGCCAGGTTTGTAGGATGCACGACCAGCAAAGACTTCCTGTCGACCCCGTTTAAACTCCACGTCATAATATGCTTCAGGTGGTGGCGGTGGGAAGTGGGAAGCGCCGTTTCCAGTGCCAGGACGAACATCAGGGGGTAAAGGGGGCGCTGGATCCATACGGCTGCGTGGCCAATCGAAGCCAACGCCAGCAGAGTTACTACGACTTAAAGATGGAGGGTACTCCATCGGTGGCGCCGAAGCGAAGAGTTGTGGTCCCTCCATCGACTGGCTACGCACTTGACGGGATGTCGGATAATTGCCGTACTCCATACTGTACGAACGCATACCGCGACCCGTATTACTCTGACGCGATTGGTTTTCCTGTTGCTCACCAGTGTACGAGTCCGGATACGGCGGCATTGCGAATGCATCGGAGTACCGGCGATACGGTATCGGGGGTCCATACTAAAATGAAAAAAAAAATATTATCATTAGTGATCTAGACACACTGAACAGGGAGATAAGTAAACGAACCTGGTATTGGTGCATGGGAGAATCCGTCGGGATACTGACACGCGGTGGGCGAACTCCTGTCGGTGGTGGCTGTGGCTGACCAGGCATCATGCCACTTGCTGAGTGGAAGTTGCGAAGAGTCTGCGGGAATTCTTGCCCCATCGCCGGCTGGTGCATGTGCGGTGGAGGGCCATACTGCTTGTTGCCATTAAATGGGTTGTACCCGGAGGAGCCATACGCTGGCGAGTACGAGAACGATCGCGCACGTAAGCGTTGCAATGGCTCAGTTGCTGGAGGTAGTGGCGGATTCACCTCACGCGAGCGTCCCAAAGTGAAATCCACCGATGAAGCTCGCGAATCCTTTGTTAGCCTAAAAGAATCAAACGGTAACAACATCGTTACGATAAAAAGAAGAAGCATATACATGTACTCCCGCTAAGTTCTTACCTTGGGTGACCCTGGTAGTCCCCCTCATACTGATTGCTCGCCTCACTGTAGCCATATCCAAAAAAGCACTCACATCAGCATTAAATCCACCTACTTGACTAACAAGTAGAGCAACGTACGTGGAAAGCAGGGAGCCCGTACTGTTTCCACGGAGCAGATCGACTTGTCCAACGTCCCTGTTCCCCAGCGACGAACCGAAACGTGGCGACGTCATCAAGAACTCTTCATCTTGCAGTTGCCACGTCTGTGCGTCCTTCCTGTTGCCAAGCACTGGGGATTTCACATGAACCAACGAGCTGCCACGAGCTCCACTGCCACTGTCCACACTGATGCTTCTCGGTGGACGTGGCAGCTGTGAAAGCACTGGAAGACAAGATTCAGCATAGGACGGATCCACAGGCGGTGGGCCTGGCACAGAACTCGTGTCCAATTGGTTAGACAGCGGAGAATTCCCTTCCTGTTGTAGCTGCTCTTCATCTGACGAAGAGCCGTAGATGGACGAACCTGGAGACGATAGACAAGAGCTCACGACACCACGGAAACTCGCTGAGTGTTTAAGCATGGCGTCTCCAGACTCTCGAAGCGAGGAGCTACTTCCAAGTCGCCCAAACGTCGACGAGGATGTTGACATGACTGTAACTTGGGGGTCTACAGGGCGGAAATGGTCCACCTGGTTGTCAGCTGACGAAGGTGGCGACGGCGAGTCTGGAGAGCTGGAAGAAGGCGGTGGAGACGCCACGCGCCGCCCCAGAGGACGCCAAGCGTCGGTCGGTAGAGGAGACATCGCCTCATTCAAGGACATACCGCGCGGTTTGACCTGACGACGACCCACGGAGATATCGGCACCTGGATGGTGCTGGTGACGGCGCGTGGGAGACGCTGGAGACGCATTTGAGTCGGCCGTGGACAACGCCATCATGCTCGTTGACAGGAACTCGGACCATTCTTCCTGCGAGGACGCGCCGCCGCCCAAATAGTCCAGCGACGAGTGACGCGTGCGGTGCATGGTGACAGGGACTTCCTATGTGCGTGGCAAACCCCGAACGGGTGACCAAGGCGTAGGAAGGGCGGGAGAGCTCGAGACCTCGTGGGATTTCGCTTGCTGCTGCTCGCTTTGAAGTTGCGGGAGTGAGGACTGACTCGCGATTTGTATGCGTGGGTCCTTTTTTCTTCTTTCCGGTTATGACTCCGTTGTTGCATACAAAAGCCAAGTGCGACAAGGGACCAGGCCCCGCGGTTTGGTCAACAGAAATATGGAAGCCGTCACAAAATGCAGACCATTTCGGACGAGATTCGCGGCGGATGATACCTTGTCCTTGCGACGGACGGCCGAAGCACTCTCGGAAAAAGCTTAGAAGACGCTATCTCGCCTAGTCATAGCCATTGCACCGCTCGCCGGACGAACTGTGCAATGACTATGACTACCTCGGCCGTGCTTTGCTCCTCTCAGCGCCACGAGACGGAAAGGCGGGTCAAGTTGAGCGATATCTTTCGCGTCACAGTGACTGCATCGGCATCGACGTCGGCGAAGACGCCTACTTTGCATCCATTTTGCCCGACTTGCCGATGTTTTGCGTGGCATCACCACAAAAGGGCACAAGTTGCCTTTCAATCGGATTTGCTCCCGGTGAAACGTTCGCTCAACTGCCAAAAGGATCGCGGTCTTCAGCCTACTGTACTAGGCTGAAGACCAGGCCTGTGCTACGCATTGACTGGCATGTCCATCATAAAGCAACGTCGTGTCTTCCGTGGCAAGCGCTGCAAGCGTGGCGGAAGGCGTTATCCACAGAGGTGTCAACACAATCGTCAGGGTTTCACCCCCAGCTGCTGGCTGCAGCATCACTAAGACTGCTAGATGGACAAGCGTCATGAATCGTGACATCGCAAATGCATTGCCAACCAACCTGCTCCAAGCCCCACCATGAAGCACCAGAGAGCCCGCAGAAGCCGATCAATCACGCGTGCGCTTGGCGCTGGTCAACTTCAAGCAAAAACACACGAAACCTGTATTATGTCATGCTCCATGCTGCATCAGAGTTTCGGCGCCCTTTGGAAGCAAAAGTTCTTTTTGCGCCTCTTCGTGCGCAACTATCAATAGCTCGTCATTGCTATCAATAGCTCTCCAACAAGACAGCAACTTCCGCAACGCCTTCAACTCTGCTGCAACTGCATCGCATTCCGTCCGAGCCATAGGCGTCGTTGTCTCAAGTTGAGACCTTCAACTAACACTCGAGTACGGCCTCCATGTCGGGCGAGTCGTCGCCGTCCGTGCCTCCACCGTCGGCCCCGGCTCATCCGCCGTCCAGCGCCTGTAGACCCAAGCGCCAGACCTTTTCACGATTCCTACGTCGCTCTCCGTATGGCGAGCGCCGGTCACGCGCCGTGGCGCCCGCAGATAACGCCGCCCATGCACATTCAAGTGCAGAAGGACACACACGCAAGCGACGCGGCGCTGGGGGCAATGACCTCGCCACACGGAGACAGAGCGGCGCAACGCACGTGCGTTCAATGCACCGCGTTCGCTTGGCGGTAGGCGAGTTCATGCGGCAATTAAGCGTCGAGCTATTCTTCGTCATGATCGTGCTGTTCTACGGCGTCTTTGTGACGGTGCAGCTCACCATGGCGGACGACACGCTGTCGTCATACAAACTGGCGATTGACGTGACGGACATCACTGTGGGCTCCATTTTACTTTTGGAGATCTTACTCAAAGTGTTTGCCTACGGATTGCACTATTTGAAAGATGTATGGGCACTGTTTGACGCCCTGGTGATCGTCGTCAGCTTCGTACTGGGCGTTGTAGCCGCCATGGGGACCACATCCACGGTTGTAGTAAAGATTCTAAGACTACGCGTGATTCTGCGTGTACTGAGAGTTTTGGTGGTGTTTGAGAGAGTGAAACAGAGATCCAAGTCCATGAACCTCATGCATTTAAACAAGGGAGCCATCACGTCGCCCGTCGAACAGGTATTGCGGATTTTAAACGAACTGAGGTTCCATCCAGCCATCCGTCCGTCGTTGAGGGATGGACTGGACTTTGCTATCGACACTATCAAGAATAACAGACTGTACGACGCCAATGAGGAATTATTGGCAGTGGAAGGAGTCGATGACGATACCCAGAACTGGTTACGTGGTGAGATGCTTCGAGGAAATGACATGAACAAAGTACTGCCCGATGCTACTGCTGAAGACGATGAGAATGATCCGAATCGTAAGCGTCGACGCTCATCCGTCGGTAGCTCGTGCTCTGAAGGGGAGGGCGTCAATGATGGTGTTAGTGGCAGCTCGGATGGTCGCGAATCCAAATCCTCGTCACCCCATCGACACCACCATGAACGCTCGCTCTCTCATTCAAATCGAGGAGCAACAATGCGCGACCTTCTTCCAGTTTTGGACTCAGCATCCGATTTTGAGTTGCAGAATCTGCTTCAAGGTTTAAATTCCTGGAACTTTGACGTGTTCCGAGTGCACATTGTATCGGGTGGGAACGCATTGAGTTACATCGGCCACCATCTTCTCTGTGACGCACCTTGTCAAGCTTTAAATATTGAGAGCAGCTTACTCGTGAACTTCCTATTAGAGATCCAACGCGGATATATCGCCACAAATCCCTATCACAATGCCATCCACGCGGCCGATGTGATGCAGAGTGTGCACTATTTCCTCACCCAGCCAGAACTGCAGCCATATTTGCGTCCTCTCGATCGTGCTATATCCCTCATCGCTGCAGGAGTCCACGACTTCATGCATGATGGCTTTAACAACGGCTTCCACATCTCAACAGCGTCCGATATTGCACTGCGATATAACGACCATGCAGTGCTGGAAAACTATCATGTGGCTCAGTCTTTCTTGGTGATGAAGAATGCGGATCTCAATGTACTGGGCCATCTAGCGCCAGACGACTTCAAGTACGCGCGTGATATGATCATTCAGATGGTTTTAGCAACGGACATGGCAAAGCACTTCGAAGACGTCGCACTATTCAAGACTAACATTTTATCGGCTGCTTTAGACGAAGGTGCTGTATTGGTGAAGAATATAGGCGACAAGAAGCTGTTACTCAAAATGATTCTTCACACTTGTGATGTCTCTAACCCAGCCAAAGAGCGCGAGACAATGTTGCGCTGGACCGATCGAGTGGTGGAAGAGTTTTTCATACAGGGAGATATGGAGAAGCAGCTTGGACTCCCCGTCTCGCCCTTCATGGACCGAGACACGATCGTAATCAAAAAGATGCAGGTCGGTTTTGCCGACTTCATTGTTTCGCCGCTCTTCAGCGTTTGGGCGCAAATCCTTGTCAATGTCAACACTACGGCGTACCGCTGTTTACTTGCGAATCGCGAGTTCTGGGCGTCACTTTCTGAAGACTTTAAACCACACATGATCAAGGACGTAATTAGAGACCTCGGTGTACGGCGGCAACGCGACACTCTAACACAGAGTACAATCCCGGAGGAGCAGGTATCGCCGCGATCACGCCGCAGCGTCACCAATATGCTGCTTGGGACAGATGACGGGTGATCAGACAAAGAGGTTATTAAATCTTTGGCAGATTTTCGTTAAAAAACTTAGACTTTATTTCGCTAATGCGTAGTATTTGTTGGCGACTGGGTCGTAGTAGCAACGCAAAATTGGGTCATACACTAGCTCAATGGACGAACTCGACGTGGTCTGCGATGGCTTCTGCGCTGATCGTCGTGAGCTGGACTTTGAGCTCGAATGGCTGGATGGAGGATCACTGGACGCTTGTGCATTGAGTTCGGCTGTCCAATCTGTCGACTCCAGCAGACTCTGCAGTCGACGAGAAGAGAAAGATGACGATAGCTCAATTGGACACGATGGCTTGACGGATCGTTCTGGGGACTCCGGTCGAGGAGATTTAATCAGTGGTGACACTATTGGCTTTATTCTTCTTGGAGGCACTGGAGGTCCACGTCGTTTTTCACGAACAGGTTGCTTGTCGTGGGAACTGTCAAGTCTCGGATTGTGATTGCTTGGCAATCGTATTGATCTTTGCGGGGAAGATAAGGTATCTGCGTGTTTCTCCTCGTCTTCATCACGGGCATCGATCGACTCGGCAGCTTCTACAAGATCCTCTGGATTCATGGTAACGCACAGGTAAAGGTAAGAGTACGCGAAACAAGGCGGGTATCGATCGAAAACCTACCGAAATCGAAGCTCGAATCATCGCCACGATCATCGTCGTGTGAGTCACTGCTTCCGTTGTCGCTCTCGGGCTTTTCTTCGTCTGTATGCGACTCTGCTGGGCGTGTACTCTCGTCATCATCATCATGTTCGAGGTCATGCTCACCGCTGGCACTAAGCTCACTTGTTCTGTCATATTAATCGGGACATTCAATACATAATGCAGATAATTCATGATAGATACGTAATACAGAACTTACAAGTCCATCGAAAGCCCAGTCATATCACCCCGGAGATCGAGATCCAAGTCATCTGCTTCCTCTTCCTCGTCCATGCAGGGTCCCTTGTCTTGAAATGTTTGATCCGCTGAATTATGCCCGTCACTGTATAAATCTTCACGACTGAGCCGCTGAAGGTGCCATTCTCCACTATGTAGTGACGTGTGACGCAAGAACAGCTCTCGATCGCGTTGATCTGCTCGTTCATCATCCGCTTCCAAGCTCGCAATCTTTCGCTGTATTTCTCCCATGATGGATTCGCGCAGGGTTTTCCCATCCAGTTGCACGTCTTTTGCTTGAGGAGATTCCTTCACACTGGGATGCCCACTGTTTGGAGGACTCGACTGCTCTCGCACCGGAGAAGTTGTAAACTTGATGTCCTCTGTCTTATTCTCACACGGTTTGTTAACTTGAGTAGCTGATACTCTATCAGGCACTACAAAACAATGCTCCTTTTCCCTGGTAAGCTCATCAGAGCTGGTATCCACATGAAGTTCTAGAGATGGGGATTCCACGGTAAGCTCATCAGAGCTGGTAGCCGCATTAAGTTCTACAGATCGAGGTGCATCGTCTCTCAAATGCGGTTGCGCAACGATCACCTTTCCGAGCTTCGACTGTGGTCGCCGAAGTTTGCTGCCTGCTGTATTCACTCTAGCTGGTGTACTCAAACGCTGATGCCCTGAACCCCTCGACTTCACATTGGTATTAGATGGAGCCGTCGACTGTGGCGATGCCATTGTTTTTGGTTGATCTGGTCCTGTCACCGGGCGTGCTATTCGCACTCCTTTTGCGCACTCAACAGGGGCTGTTCGACTGCGATGCGTAGATGTTTTTTCGCTCTTAGCAGTGACAGCCACTCCACAGATACTACCGATATTTGATTCTTCTAGTGCGAAATACTGCGTCGGAATGGGTATGGCCCCACTAGCTCCTTTTTGTGTCGCTGAGAACACAAACTGCCGCGGAATATCACTGATATCCGCGTGCTTGACAACTTGCGAACCTCGCGATGGAGTAGGAGCGTCCTTCATTGTGAAAATGCGCTTGAGCCGACAACTACCGCTAATGCAGATCGACTCCATCGATCGATAACCAGAGTCTGGGAAGTGCACCTCGGATAACGTTTGAAGATCGAACACGAGGTTCATCCACTGATCTCGAGGTACATTGAGAGGAAGCTGGACATGTAACGCCGTTCGAGCTGTATCTCGAAAAGCTGATGCCACTACGAAGCGGCGACGTACCTTCTGGAAGTCCGAAAAGCAGATTTCCACGGAGAAAGATCGCGTGAAAGGCACCAGAAGCTGCAAAATGACAAACCTTTGAGCCAAAGCCAGCGAAGAAGACATCGTTTTTGGTAACTGCATCTTGGTTTCAGCGTTACCGTCAAGCGAGAACGCGTTGCCCTTGATACCTTTATCGAATGTCTTGGAGATTTTACCCTGTAGCTTCCACGCAGCAGCAGGAGACTTGCCCTGCGCACTCAAGAGCTCCACAAAGTCACCACCTTGGAAATACGACATCCTGCCAAAAGAACAACAGCACGATTCCTACAAAATAAAAATAATATAAAGTGTCTGTTCACAGTATGAAAAGACACTTTTTTTTTTATTGTGAATGCAACAGGATCTATTTCTGTTTTGTTCTAAAAAAAATGTTTCAGTCAAAATTACGTGCCACTCAAAATACGCATTGTTAAAGCAAATATTTTTTCTTTTCTATGGCGCATCTCCCACACACTGTCTGCATTTTCAATTTTATAACCAACTTCGGCCACATTCACTCAATTTTCTCCGCCAACCCCCCACGGGTGGAGTAAGTAATCAAAGTCAATTCTTTGATTAGTGATATGGCTAGTGGCTTCAGAATCTAAATACCAATGCTTACTTTCCAACTTCAACACACGGACTGATTTGCAAGTGCTCTAACCATATACGCTTCATCTTCACTTTCATCTCCAGTATAACGGCTTTCACAAAGCTTTTTTTTCGCGGTGAACTTCTCCATAGTTTCACCTGCTTCTGAGCGTGGTCATTTCTTCCAGTATGTATAGTAGTCGTTTTCTATGTGCAGGCAACTGCAAACATGATGCAAATTTTAGTCACAATGACAATTCTCTGGATTTTATATCCAGAGTTTTAGCAGAGGTGTGATTCTGCCTAAAAAACTCTCTTTATTTATTTCTAATACTAAGAAAAAAGGCTTGTACTCTCTTTGTGTCGGCGTTTTACTGTATGACTCGATGTGCCTGTGATATCAGCGAGTCACATGGATTTTCTAAGCCAAATATTCCCTTTGAATTTAGTCTAGAGATGTAATTTCTTCACCATACAAAGGTTGTTATAATTACCTCCTATACTAAATTTCCTCTACACACTTAGAATTACCCAGGTGAATGTTGCTTGTGTCGGCCAGGAGCAACATTCATAACCCAATAACCCAGTGAATGTT
>NW_008648989.1:944582-945035 GCF_000247585.1 Phytophthora nicotianae INRA-310 | reverse complement strand
TTTTGGCGATATTTTCGCAAGACGTGGATGGGGCGCTTTGATTCCAGCTTGTGGAACGTCAATAGCATGATGGTTGGTGGGATTGACATCACAAAAAGGACCAATAACCCGCTCGAAAAGTACAACCGCGACTTCGGCGAGAAATTTGGGCGTGGAGCTCATCCAAGCTTACTGGCGTTCATGGATATAGCTAAAGCCGAGGCACTACGTTACGTGAACCGCATCCATGCCATCAAGCTGGGAATTCAAACAGCGCCTCGCCACGCTGAAGCTGTCGTCACTCAAGTCCCAGACGACTACACAAACTTCATGTAAACTGTTTGGATAGCTTTTGGACAGTTTGGATAGCTTTTGGACAGTTTGGACAGTCCTGGAAAAATATACAAAACAATCTTTTAATGTATTAAATCCGTCATTTATCAATTGGACAATTTGGACAGAATATCTCCTTCC
>NW_008648989.1:940271-941125 GCF_000247585.1 Phytophthora nicotianae INRA-310 | reverse complement strand
ATGTCTGATCTTCAGCATGCCATCTAGTTTACGCCCTTGTTGATGATTCTAATTCAAGAGCATGTTCCAATTGCTCGTAATTTGGTATATCATTAACGTCTCGAAGTACGTGACTAGCCAGAAAAGTTTCAACCACATTATCGTAAGTTCCAGGCGTGCGCCGATCATACTCACTAGTGATTTACCAAGTAAAGCAATTCAACCCATAAATGGACTTACTTCATCTAACAATGATCGGCTCCATTTCCATTTTGTTGTAGCAGGATCTTCATCACCTCTGTCAACTCTGCTGCACACTTGAAATACCTTGTACCAACGAATCTCTGCTTTAGCGTCTCCACTACACGAAATGCGGCTGGTTCAAACTTTACTGCCTGCACATTTTTATCTGTCATACCTTCGTGGAGCATTTCCCTCGTTCGCGAAGAATCTTCCCTCCAAGTCACTTGTGTCCGAGTGTTGTGTCGGAGAATTACAAACGGGACCCTAGGGTCATAATCACTTGCAACGAGGCTCATTCTGCGTTGATTGATAATTCACACCACACAAAAGTACAAAACTGCAACGTAGTACAAAGTGCTGTGGAGGAGGACGCGTGTTGCTGCAGAATATATTGTGTGGAGTGGGTTTGTGTTTCTTTCTATTAATTCCCTTCTTTCGCCTTTGTTATACACTTGCATAAGCCGTTATTAAAAACGCCAATCCTGTTGGAATAAATGTAAGCTGATACCATGCGTAAAATGTGGGAACCAGTACTTTATAACAGTATCAAAGTTATTTTCTGAAGAAATATGCATACACCAGCCGTTACGATTTCGCTGGGGTTCTTCTAGAATAGTATATAAATTACGGGA
>NW_008648989.1:932521-933855 GCF_000247585.1 Phytophthora nicotianae INRA-310 | reverse complement strand
TGATGACTGGTATCGACAAACTAGTTGACACCAACAGCAGCCAACCAAGTAGAGCTTGGGCCCAAGCACATGCAGCCCCAGCTACGAGTAGAATAGAACTACTCACTTGTCTTTTTACCAAGTAATAGACTACTGCTAACATTTCCTGGAAGTTCGCCGACCCCCCTTGCGTGTCTTTCTATTAGCAGACACTACAGTGCCCTGGCATCGCATCTGTCTTTTGTATAGGAGGTAAGAGTCCAAGTGCCAGAGTGAAGATATGGGAAATCTACAGACAGATAAAACCGGCAACGTAAAAGCCAGTATTACATAGCCGCTTCCATAGTAACACAGTGACACTTTTATCCAATCAAATTCAAATATGTTGAAATATTTACCCAATCATGTATTCATTACAATTGAATGGTTATGGTAAAACTGCACCACGCAACACCTAAATCTTTGTATTACATGCTCACTTTTCATTCTGCAGATTGGACAACTCTCCCCAAAGAAGAAGAAGAAGAAACAGCGAAGTTACAGATTCCGCGAGAAGCGGGACTCTGTCCGGCGGATGCAGGAGGTCGGAGTGGAGGAGGTGGCCCGGGAGCTGCAGTGCGCTCGCGGCACCGCCCACGGGTGGTGGCAACAGACTGACAAGCTGCTCAGCTTCACTGGCCACGCCACCTCTAAGACAATGAAAGAACAGGGACGTCAGGAATTATTTCCTGACGTCGCTGCCATCGTCACCTTCATGAAAGCCAAGCGTCGTGCTGAGTTGGTGAGTACTACTCCGTCCCATATATGTTGACCCATACTACTCTTTTTTGTCTTAAAAATGATGTCCCATAATTATATTAGCTTTCAGTACAAAACGTAGTACTATTTTTGTGGTACTGAGACGCAACTTCAGGAGAGCATTGCAGGCAGATAGGAAGTCGCCCCTCCCTCTCAAGTTTTTCCTTCGCCATATGTCGAGGCTTTAAACGCATTACCACCGCCGTCCTTGATACACTTGTCCATGGAGCATTGAAGACTGAGAAACGCTGCATCCAGCGTCGACGGAGGCAACTCCCAGTACGAGTCGGCGACGGCCTCTATAAGTTCATCCATGGTCGTTGAAGATTTCAGACGTTGACGAGCTTGAATTGCAGAGAAGCGCGAGAGGTCCAAACAGTTGAGATCGGGCGAGTATGGCGGCTGGAAGCAAAGCTGGACGTTAAGTCCTTGTTCAGCAACAGCAGTAGCAAACCGTTGGTCACTGGTATCTATGTGGGCGGGGGCATTATCTTGCAGCACTCTGACGCAGCCTCCACGGCCAATAAAAGGCCACTTCTCACGGATGGCAGAGAGAA
>NW_008648989.1:931042-932421 GCF_000247585.1 Phytophthora nicotianae INRA-310 | reverse complement strand
CTTTTCATTCTGCAGATTGGACAACTCTCCCCCAAGAAGAAGAAGAAACAGCGAAGTTACAGATTCCGCGAGAAGCGGGACTCTGTCCGGCGGATGCAGGAGGTCGGAGTGGAGGAGGTGGCCCGGGAGCTGCAGTGCGCTCGCGGCACCGCCCACGGGTGGTGGCAACAGGCTGACAAGCTGCTCAGCTTCACTGGCCACGCCACCTCTAAGACAATGAAAGAACAGGGACGTAAGGAATTATTTCCTGACGTCGCTGCCATCGTCACCTTCATGAAAGCCAAGCGTCGTGCTGAGTTGGTGAGTACTACTCCGTCCCATATATGTTGACCCATACTACTCTTTTTTATCTTAAAAATGATGTCCCATAATTATATTAGCTTTCAGTACGAAACGTAGTACTATTTTTGTGGTACTGAGACGCGACTTCAGGAGAGCATTGCAGGCAGATAGGAAGTCGCCCCTCCCTCTCAAGTTTTCCTTCGCCATATGTCGAGGCTTTAAACGCAATGCCACCGCCGTCCTTGATACACTTGTCCATGGAGCATTGAAGACTGAGAAACGCTGCATCCAGCTTCGACGGAGGCAACTCCCAGTACGAGTCGGCGACGGCCTCTATAAGTTCATCCATGGTCGTTGAAGACTTCAGACGTTGACGAGCTTGAATTGCAGAGAAGAGCGAGAGGTCCAAACAGTTGAGATCGGGCGAGTAGGGCGGCTGGAAGCAAAGCTGGATGTTAAGTCCTTGTTCAGCAACAGCAGTAGCAAACCGTTGGTCACTGGTATCTATGTGGGCGGGGGCATTATCTTGCAGCACTCTGACGCAGCCTCCACGGACAATAAAAGGCCACTTCTCACGGATGGCAGATAGAAGTTGTTGAATTAGCATGTTTTGGTAGGTTTCTTGGTTAACGCGCCCTTCCATCGTTACCAGCGTTCCAGCAGGTCGCCGGGGGCTGCTACGAACAGCAGGTTTCCGTTCGATGAACGGCCAAATGCCCAATTTCCCGTCAAAGTAGGTCCTTGAATCGGGATCCCAACGCGGACGCGCCACCGCAGCCAGCATTATCACCTTGGTGATGTAGCGCTGGAGCGCACTTGGCGATGTGGGATAGGTTTCCCAGGCAGTAAATAGTAGCGACGCCTAACCTCTGTCAAATAAAACAGCTTTTCGTCCATATGAATCGTATCGAACATGTCGTTGAAATGCAGGGAGCCCGTTTCGACGTTGGAGATGCACCACCCCAACCGCTTGGTTTTATTCACGTCCGTGAGCAACGGCTTAACGGTGTTCACATGAACCAAAAGTTGACCGCTTTGTATGCGACGATGTAGCGTGGTTCGTGCCACACCAGAGACTGCAGATGCTGATCTCAGGG
>NW_008648989.1:927125-928972 GCF_000247585.1 Phytophthora nicotianae INRA-310 | reverse complement strand
AAGTAATCATAATAATGTGGTTTAGTGTATTGCTGTAATTGCGATGAAAACACCTGTGTGAGCTGTGTACAATTACGAGCTTAGCGAATAATATTAAAGATTGGAATTTTGTAGCGGGACATGATATTCTGCTTGCTGACGCAGTCGTTACTTGAATAGCCCACGGCTAGGTACCGCAGCTTTATATACTGTACAAATCGAGCTAATAGTTGGTATGGAAGGTGCTAAAGGAGTTACTGGTAATTGTTTGTGCTGAAGGGGTTAAGGTTTCAGCAAAAGAAAAGCTCGCGTGACGACCAAGGGGTAATTAGTACCACCAGGGATGGCGAATATTGCATTGTTATCTATAGCAGACAGTAGCAGACAATAGATTATTGATGATCGCAGCAAGTGCTCCCTCAATGGATAACTGAATTAGACAAACACACCAAATAGATTGTTGCTTCAATATATTGTCAATATATTGAGTGGTTAGCATTTACGGTCACTCCGCGCTCTGCACTTTACGTGCGTCCCGATAGTTTGCGTTTTGGCGCAAAACGAGTAGCACTTCTAAAGTATACGGCTGAAACCTGAGACGTTGCTGCGCAACCGACGTTCGTGCAATACTCGAAAATCGCTCGTCGGGCGGGATGGAGGCGATCATGTCGTATGAGGGCTGTCGTTCATTTTAGTCGGCGCCTCTTCTGGATCCGATCGACGAAGGAAGTGCACGCATAGGCCTGCTTCTCATCCGCCGCTCTGTCTTGATCCACCATAAAGGTTGCCACGGTAGCCTTCTCCGCCCTAGTTGGACGCTTAGCTTGACCTTCAGTACTCGGGCACAGCCGACCTCGAAATTGGGGCTGTGCACAATATCAGCTCTTGATGCTACATGACAAATAATAATGGTACATTAGTATGACTATAAATGATACAAAGACAAATAAAATAGCTATTACCTAGCGCTGATCTTACTCCCTTGTTTCATTGCGCTAAGTATTTCCTCACCAGCAGGTGGACCAGGTTGAGTCGCGCGACCCGATTTTCATTCCAATCTGCTGTATGTACCTGCGTATTATTTTCAGCATTTCTGGCGGCCCACCATATCGTCCCAAGTCAACATAATAGTCTGGAAGGTCTCGATGATATCCATTGCTTTCAGCGTGCCACCCCCTTGAGCAGAGTACACGTCACCAGTGAGTGATTTTGTCGTTTGACCCACACAACACTCTTCCGCATAGTCAGAACTTTACGAAATTGCACCGTTTGGTATAGTCCAGAGATATCTGTTATCGTCCTTTACCGATGGACTCCCCTGTTGCGGTGTAAGGGAGAATAATGTCGACATGGTGGTCATTATAGTGTCTTTCTGGGCGAGGTTCACGAAGATGACCGTCGCGAGCCTAGTCACAGTGGACAAGGACCAGGAGCAGAGACACCGTTACAGTGGAGGTGGTGCAATAAGGGCACTGGACAATAAGGGCCCATCTACTGGGAATGGATACTGTACAGACCAAAGGCTTAGACCGAGATCCCTGCTCGAAACTACACATAAGAAGGAAGTGAGAAGGAAGTAGGAAGTACTAATCGAGTATTGCGGAATGTATTACAGAAGGGAGTCAGACAAGCGACGGAATGGTTCGGGCAAACTTTCCAAGAGATCAGCGTGCAGAGCGACGAGCGGCACAGTCAGACACGCCTCGGACGCCTCACGCAACAAGAAAACAACCCCAGGCAGTACTGCGCGGCCACAGAGGCGGTGTCGTCGCTACTTCATCGAACATTAGGGTAGCAACCGGAAACACGCCGATGGAGGCTCAGGACCATGATGATGTGGTCATGGTAAATGTCCAAGACGTTCATGG
>NW_008648989.1:923220-924735 GCF_000247585.1 Phytophthora nicotianae INRA-310 | reverse complement strand
GCTGATGAATGAGTTGACGATGGAGGCACGACGACGCGACGAGCCTCGGGCAAAGATACTACGACTAAAGGTAGCGCAGAGGTAGGAGGACATCCAAAAAGCGGAGGCGGATCGACGATGGGAGAATACGCAAGCCACGAAGCAGGAAAAGGTGTTTCGCCGGGCTTGCATCCGGACGATGTACAGTCGACTAAAAGCGCCACAAGGTCTGCAACCGAGCCGGGCGATATGAGACTCAGCACGAGGTGGAGTTGCAGCGTGAACCCGGCGGCCTCGCGTCGCGTATATGGTTCACCAGCGGTGAGTTCGAGACGCCCTTTGATGGAGGGGACGGTCTTCGGGCAGGGATGAATTTATGCAGACGTATCCGCAAACGCTTCCGCCGGTGTTGCAGCTGGTGATGGCAAGGCGCACAAGAAGCCATGATACTGTCGATGCTGACAACAAGCACAATGAAGGGCCTGTCCCGGGTCAGGACGAAGGTGAGTATGGCAAAAGTGTTAGCGTTGCATTAGCACTAACGTTGCACTATTTTAACGTTGTCTATGTGTTCTACAACGTTGCATATCTCATTGAATCCAGTTGAGTCGGTGCCTGAGCTTGGAGAACGCGTTGTCAGCGAAGCTGGTAGTGGTGCAGGCAGCGATGACAGTGTTGCTGCGCGTGCCGAGCACCCGGACAACAGCTATATCACCGGCGGTGCACCTAAGAGGATCTTTAATGCTGAAGGTGAGGGTGGCAGGGCTGTTGGAAGCAAGGGTGCGTTTAATGCGGTTTTTCAGTTGATTAACGTTGTTGTAAGGCAAACGTTGCCCGTGATTAACATGATTTTTTTTACATCATTTGCGGCTAACGTCGCTCATCACTGATGTAACGTTTCTGGTTGTAAACGTCGCTGCTATCTCACGTTATGTCGTTGTACAAACTGCCGATAGAAGACCAGAGAGTCCAAGGAATAAGGCATAAAAGCAAAGGAAAATGAGGAGGCTCGAAGGAGGCTGCAGCTGGGAAGCAACAAAAAGGTGACTATCTATTAATTGCTGGATTTTTATGATGTCGACTTAATAGACGTTATTTGATCAGGTGAGCTAAAGCGCAAGCGCAGTGCATCGCAAGCTGGAGCCGCTCCGTCTGTACTCGCCCCACGTGGCCGACAGGAGTACATCTTCGTGTGAAGAGGAGGAGACGGTCGCGCCGCACGAGGACGATGAGAAGGGCGCGTCACAAGAGGACGAGGAGAAGGGCACGTCACACAAGGATAGTGACGACGAAGATTTGCCCTTCTATCTGCAATTTCTAGAAGAGAAGAAACCGCGTGAGAGAGGAAGTAAGACCACACCTGAGCGTGAGGCCATGATTGCAGCTCACGTGAACGTGAACAATCATGTGGATCCTATCCCACGGAAAGGGAATTCAACATGGATTTGTGGATGTTGGGGTTCGAAGAGTATTGCACTAGTCACAACCTCAAGTTCCGCGTCCGCACGTAGTATATCAAGAACGAGGGGGGGGGGG
>NW_008648989.1:920589-923120 GCF_000247585.1 Phytophthora nicotianae INRA-310 | reverse complement strand
TTGGAAGGACAAAACACCGGTCAGCAGATGCAGCAACAGTCGAATAATCGATGGTCAGGTGACAGTGGTAGCGGAAATACTGAGCCTTTACGGACCAAGGAAGATCGATTACGGAACCACCAGCGATACTTGGACAGGAGGACGCAGCCGCAGGCACCAAGGATGGCTACAGCGAAACCAGACGACATGTGCTTCTATTGCCATGGCTTTGGTCATCATACGCATGCCTGCGAGTTGAAGAAGGCTGATTTGGAAGAGAGCAGCCCTGTGGTTGGGCCCAACGCTGACGTCCACAACAACAACTCTGATAACGGTGCGGGAAACGAATCCAGGATGTAGGGGCCCCGGCTCGGCATCCTGCAGAACTTTCACGGGGTTAGGAGCAGAGCGAGGAACCATCGTCTGGAGAAGGCGCCTTGGCTGCGAAGGAGGTTAATTTCTACAGACAGGTGGAGGAGGTGGAAACACCATGAGGCGGAAGAGTGAAGGACGGAAGAGTATGTGGTCGCCAACGAAAGAGAAAGCGGAGATCTCCAGAGCAAGACTTGGAGCAGCCGGCAAAAAACCGAGGGCACCGGAAGGCGGAGGAGAGAGACAACAGGTGCTAGCAACGGTGCTGGGCGGCGGTACGCGTCTGAAGGACGCCACATCCGACCAGCAAGGGGTGGAGGACCAACTAGTTGAGGATGCAGGTAACGGCAATCAACCAGCGAGGGGCGTTGTGGCGGTGGAACAGCCCGTGGTGACGATCAGACGGGTGCACTTCGAAGATGAGCAGGTGTTCACGCGTGGGGTTGGCGAGACAGCACCGTTCAAGGGAGAGGATCCTACGACAAATGACCTCACTGCCGAGGTCAAAACCTCAGTAACCAGCTGTATCAGGATGGAAGCACTGCCCACGGAACAAGTGGACGCGGGGTGCCTGAGAGCTAACGGCAAGTAGAAAGAGCCCGCAGATGCAATGATCCGCGAGACTGACGAAGACGAAGAAATCAAGGGCGTCGTGACGGATAACAGCACCAACCCACCACAGTGCAACGGGGTACCTTCGACTGGGGATGTCGAGGCGCTCACACTGCTGATGAATGAGTTGACGATGGAGGCACGACGACGCGACGAGCCTCGGGCAAAGATACTACGACTAAAGGTAGCGCAGAGGTAGGAGGACATCCAAAAAGCGGAGGCGGATCGACGATGGGAGAATACGCAAGCCACGAAGCAGGAAAAGGTGTTTCGCCGGGCTTGCATCCGGACGATGTACAGTCGACTAAAAGCGCCACAAGGTCTGCAACCGAGCCGGGCGATATGAGACTCAGCACGAGGTGGAGTTGCAGCGTGAACCCGGCGGCCTCGCGTCGCGTATATGGTTCACCAGCGGTGAGTTCGAGACGCCCTTTGATGGAGGGGACGGTCTTTGGGCAGGGGTAAATTTATGCAGACGTATCCGCAAAAGCTTCCGTCGGTGTTGCGGCTGGTAATGGCAAGGCGCACAAGAAGCCAGAAGGCATCTTGCGGCATGTCAGCGGGACCAAGGGCGCCACGGATGATACTGTCGATGCTGACAACAAGCAGAATGAAGGGCCTGTCCCGGGTCAGGACGAAGGTGAGTATGGCAAAAGTGTTAGCGTTGCATTAGCACTAACGTAGCACTATTTTAACGTTGTCTATGTGTTCTATAACGTGGCATATCTCATTGAATCCAGTTGAGTCGGTGCCTGAGCTTGGAGAACGCGTTGTCAGCGAAGCTGGTAGTCGTGCAGGCAGCGATGACAGTGTTGCTGCGCGCGCCGAGCACCCGGACAACAGCTATATCACCGGTGGTGCACCTAAGAGGATCTTTAATGCTGACGGTGAGGGTGGCGGGGCTGTTGGAAGCAAGGGTGCGTTTAATGCGGTTTTTCAGTTGATTAACGTTGTTGTAAGGCTAACGTTGCCCGTGATTAACATGCTTTTTTTACATCACTTGCGGCTAACGTCGCTCATCTCTGGTTGTAAACGTCGCTGCTATCTCACGTTACGTCGTTGTACAAACTGTCGATAGAAGACCAGAGAGTCCAAGGAATAAGGCATAAAGGCAAAGGAAAACGAGGAGGCTGCAGCTGGAAAGCAGCAAAAAGGTGACTATCTATTAATTGCTGTTATTTGTTACAAATAACGTCGGGTACGATATCGGTAATTATTTATTCATTTCGGCAACGTTCTAATTTTTTTTTTATCTAAACCACGTAATTTCTTTTTTTATAAAGGGAGTCTTGTTGCAATTATGGCAACCGGGCGAGGTTTTCCCGTTCTCGACTTTATGCCGCTTAATGAGAAAGCTGTAACGCTGGAGATTTTTTTTTTGATTTTTTCAAAAGCAAGAACGCATCGTGGATGAAGACCAAGACGTTTGTGATAGACAAGCATTTTGTGGAGTGGCGAGTGTTGGAGGAGTGTTTTCCTACTGCTAAAGTGCTACTTTGCCAATTCCATGCTATCATGTATTGGAAGAAGCTGGTGTCCAATCGATTCGGCTTGGTGCTAGCGGAACA
>NW_008648989.1:919760-920489 GCF_000247585.1 Phytophthora nicotianae INRA-310 | reverse complement strand
AAGCGCAACGCAAGCGTCAACTTTACAGGCTGTCCTGCGCGGTTTGATTTGGAGTTGACGAACGTAAGCTTCTTCGTCACCGCTCGATTGTGCACAACGATTGGTGTATGCACAATTACACTACGGAGATTTCTGGCGCTACGGCAGGTGTCAAGCAACTTCCCACCCAGGGTGTTGTTGCACAACGGTCGCTGCATTGCACGACTGCAATGCATCGTCGGACAAGATTGCTGGATATATGAGTGAAGAGCTTGGTTTGTAGGTAGTATTAAGGGCGCCACATGTAGTTTAATGCTCATGACTTTTTTTAATGTAAAGGCCGAACTATTACCTCTCAGGCAGCAAGAAATTTTACAAGGAAGGTGCAAGGCGGAAGCACGGCGCAATCTCGTTTGAAGTTGCTGCTTGATTCTCTTCCAGCAGAAGAGGACTGCGAAGCTATGGTCATCCACGACCAAATGGGTGTCAGGTGTACCATAGTCGTCCAGAACGCAACGCAGAAGCTGGCCTTCAAGAACTGGGACGAGACACCTGCCATGGACTGGACTCACGGGACAAATAACGTCGGGTACCATCTCGGTAATTATTCATTCATTTCGGCAACGTTCTAATGTTTTTATCTAAACCACGTAAGTTCTTTTTTTATAAAGGGAGTCTTGTTGCAATTATGGCAGCCGGGCGAGGTTTTCCCGTTCTCGACTTTATGCCGCTTAATGAGAAAGCTGTAAC
>NW_008648989.1:915430-917455 GCF_000247585.1 Phytophthora nicotianae INRA-310 | reverse complement strand
CACAACACAGGCACGAGTTCCAAATACACAATCAACTCCGAATACGTCACCAGCCGCGAGATCGACACAAACACCGTACACTTCACCGGATCCGAACACGCCACACACGTTATCAATTCTGAATATTCCATCGACCCAAAACGACACCAACCCCAAACGCCCCAACAGCACCTTACACACCGGCAAATACCGCAGCATCATCAACGACGACAGAGCCACCAATGATCACGCCACCAACATCGAGAGTGTCGCCTCTCCGAACAGACAGTAGACAAGGGCAGGGTCATGTGTGGATCGACAAGCGCATCATGTGGGCACGGGTGACGAAGACAACGAGACGAAGACGGCGAAGATCTTGTGAAGGGCCAAGCGCGGTGAGTACAGAAGGTGCCAGTGAACAAGATCCTACCGTTCACACGTCAGTGTGCGGAAGGTGCATGTGGTGATCGGCTATTGAGCCGTGTATGAAGTAACGGCCGACGAGATGGAAGGCGTGTACAAGGATAGCGACGACGGTGAGGTTAGTGCAAAGGGAGATGAGCGAGTGTGGCGATTACAAGGGCGAGATGTCATCGGTTGGCAAGACCGGTTGAAGAGCGTACAGCCGGTGAGCGGCCCTGCTGGAGGGTGGCTACAGCTGCACTATCGCAAGTGGCGGAGACGAAGGACTAGTGGAAAGAGCGGTCACTGTGAGACATGTGCCGACGAGAGTACTGTCGAAGGCGTGAGCTGCGAAGCAATCCGTCACAAGAAGAGCGCGATTGTCGGTCTGGAGATAGCGTAGAAGACAGACAACCTAACACAAAGTCAATAAACCGAAGTTGTCATCCGAGTGCCTCAGAGTCAATAAGAAGAGGGCTGTGAAGCCGTCGCTACTGTTCAATCAGAAGAGAAAGAGAGTATCGTTCTTGGCCAACAAGGGCACCGCTTATTATGCCATCAGCAGTGTGATACTCCGAACAAACGATCAACAACATGATCACCACCAACTTCGAGATCTTAACGTCTGTGTTCTGTTTGATCTGCATTCTTCTAAACAGTGAGAAATCTCTACAGGACGTACTCTTTCTTTTATTTCTCCTAATTGAAACCGACAGACAAATTACTGGGGTTATGAATATTTTCCAATAGATAATCAAAGCGAATAAGACTCTCCAGAAAGAATCGCAAGCTTTGTTCAAACTTTGATGCTACGCAATGGACTACAATAAGACGAAGCTAGCGGGTACAGCAAGACGACGATTTCGCAACGTTGCAAGCAAATATGTACTTAAAATTGTGAAGAAGGTTGTGTGGAGGAACTAACGAGCACAATGAATTTTGCTTGCTCTATAATATAAAAGGAACGCTACCACAACAGACGGTCCTCGTTCCATATGACAAGTTTGAATTCGCAATCTTGTGAAAGTTCTGTGTTGCTGGTGTTAGAGTTGATATTCCTCGGTTTGTGGTCAGAGTGCTTGACTATTCGGATCGCCGGTTGTCAGGGAATTAGGGACCTGTCGTTGCCCACCGTTGAACTTCCTTGTCGGGAGTCGGGTTGCAGTTAGGTCCAAGTATAAATGTTCGCCGAGAGCCTGGAAGCCGCAGCGTTGGGTCAGACTCGACCGCCGACATGAATAACTTGTAATTACAATTTCATAGTGCTCCAAAACTTCTTTATCTACGACAGAACAACCAATACTCGATGAGATCGGGCTTTGTACGTGTAAGCAACGGAAACACTTGCCGTAATTTAAGGCTTTATTGCAACACATGTAAAAAGTCACTCTCTACAAGAAAAAAATGGCGGGGCTTTATGCGCAAAAATCAACTTTAGTGCTGAGCCAACAAATAAAAATTTGCCCTCGAAGATGACTTCAGTCATTCTGCTTTTCTCGCCCATGGTTGTAATGGGCTCACTGTGTGCCCACTACTTCGGCTTACACGTTAGCGGACGTGTATGAGGAAGCGTAGTTTGCTTAAACTTAGATTAACTATACTTACGTCTCGTAAGTATAGATGTACTTAAATAAGAAAGCAAAA
>NW_008648989.1:911363-912044 GCF_000247585.1 Phytophthora nicotianae INRA-310 | reverse complement strand
AAAGACGGCGTACGCCCTGACCCAGAGAAGGTCTGAGTGATCAATGAATGGTCTACGCCATCCAATGTGAAGGAAGTGAGGGAGTACCTTGGGCTTGCAACGTATTTGTGCAAGTACGTTGAGAATTACGCGGGCAAGATTCGCCCGCTGTCGCAGTTTCTTAAGAAGGAAGCTGAGCGGAACTGGACTGCTGAGTGTCAGCAAGCCTTCGATGTAGTCAAGCAGGGCTTGACTAAGGCGCCGGTCTTGGTAGTGGCTGACCAAGACCGCCCGTTCCATGTCGTGTGTGACGCATCCGACTTTGGTTTCGGATGTGCGTTGATGCAGCACGATCACGAGGGACGTGATCGTGTGGTCTACTACCAAGCGCGTCAGCTGAATCCAGCTGAGCGCAACTACCCTTGCAACGTATGGCGAGATGGTTGTCGTTCATCGCGGAATACGACTTCCGGGTGGAGTACAAACCCTGAATGTTGAATGTGGTGGCCGACGCGTTATCGCGTCGACCTGACTATGCTGTTAAGACAGCCGACGCCAATCGAATTGGCGTCGAACGTGTGAGTACTCCGTCGTCATCATGGACTGACAAACGTGAAGGCCGTGTATGCAAGTGACGCAGAGGCGAAAGAGTTACTGGACTATGTCTCAGCGCCTTCCGACGAAGGGCGTCGGAAGCTGGCA
>NW_008648989.1:906584-907900 GCF_000247585.1 Phytophthora nicotianae INRA-310 | reverse complement strand
ATGCCGCTGGCATAATATTTCTAAAGTATTTTTTTACTAGATATTCATTGTCTGGTACTTTGATGCTTCGTCCTTGAAAGCCTGAAACAACCTCTTGTTTGTGTCACGCGCTTTGATGACTTCGTCTTGACGGCTATCCTCTACAAATGTCTGTGTAAGTACACTCCAAAGTAATCGAAGTCGCATGCATTTAACGTAGGATCCGTCTACGTTGTCTGTCTGAAATAACTTTTTTTTTCTTTCAAAAAGGAGTATACTTGTCCAATTACCATTATACCACAGCTGGAGCTGTCATGCTGTTTAGGACTTGTCATTTGGATTAGTGTCTTAGCGATAGGTATTTGGCGCACCGTCTTGAGAAATGGTTGCAGGCCGTCTTCTCAAAGTTTCAATAGCAAATTCTGGTAAATTTGAGAGCCTATGGAGCCATAGAGATAAATTTTGATGTGGTCCCGGTCTTCAAAGTAAACCATTAGGACACCCCAATGATTTCCATTTTGATGGGCTGGTAACACTACCCAAGAAGCATGTTCATAATCCAGTTCACGATTGCATTGAAAATTCAGTTTTGGAGCATGAGGTGATACACAAATACTGTCTTTGGTGCTATCACAAATCAGTGCAATTGCTGCTTCAATAACACGTTCATCCATCCATATATCACCAGTCATTGATCCAACAATCTGCTCGAGAGTATTCCTTGTTGCATTTGTTCGACAACAATACCGAGTTCTGAAACTTGATTTTGTGTATGTAGCAACGCATTCACTAGCGAGATGCTGATGTAGAAGTCGCAAATCGCGATCTTTCCAAAATGCCATCTTTGATTCCAACTCATGAAATTCTATGTTTTGCAATCCAGTAGTTTCCCATCCACTCACCAACCAATCAATATCCTGCTTCCACATATGGCACTTCCTTTTAGGGACGTAAAAACTTCTCAAGTTAGATAAGTAAGATCCGCGAAACAGCGATAATGGTCATAATCATTATTGGACTAAGATAGAAAAAAGGTTACCTTAACGTTTGACCCAAAGAAATATAATCAAAAACGGGAATACCTCGGCCTGTGGGACCTGTTACTAGCAAACTATCTGAACAAATAAAAACAAACGGTTATAAGATGTGTTCTGACTTCATTTAAACAGGGCATTGGCATAAAATGATCCATACCTAGGAGGTAACCACGGTTGTTAGTTCCGTGGGTTCAATCGAGGAGAAGTGTATCCCCCAATTAGAAAAACACGCTTTCTGTTCCGCTGTCTGTACCCCAAGAATTGTAGTTATGTCGCATTGGTCCTGAACTAGAAGTATTT
>NW_008648989.1:903418-904534 GCF_000247585.1 Phytophthora nicotianae INRA-310 | reverse complement strand
TAGTTAATCTAAGTTTAAGCAAACTACGCTTCCTCATACACGTCCGCTAACGTGTAAGCCGAAGTAGTGGGCACACAGTGAGCCCATTACAGAGGGCAACACCGGTCTTGGAGCGATTGAATTCGACGTCATACGTTTTGACTGTTCTGTAACGATATTTGAGTGCGCTCTACTAATGTAAGGTTCCAGGAATATCACTCAAGGTCTGCCACCGTGACCACAGCTTCCGAAAGGACACTTCAGCGGACCTGTCAGCAAACTTCTTGTCTGTGCGCACACCACTTGTCCGTGCACAGGCTGGCTACCACCTTGAACGCCTCCAAGTGGATCATCTGTCTAATATTAATTCCAATAACGGTTAGCAAACTGTTTTTTTTTTTTGGCTTTGCACCTCACATGTGAGTAACAGTCAAGTTGTGCAATGTCTGACTACTCAATACATGCGAGACTTCTTGGAGGTAAAAGCTGAAGGGAGTATATTAGTGTTAGCCAAAACTGTCTCACTTGTCCTCTGAACATAAATTCTCTGCTATCTCCCTATTTGCCTTCTCGTGTGTGTTTGCTCACGAGCCGCTTTCGTCTCCTTTGAGCCAGCCATTTTTATAATTCCGGATAATGATCTATCCCAGCCATTCTTGGTCATGGTATAATTCGTTCTGGGAGAGGCGGGACAGGAACCGTGCATTGGAGCGGCGCACTCCAACACCGGCCACACAGCCGTGTGCGCGCTGGATATGCAGACGGCATGATTCACAATGCCTTAACAACTAATTCTAATTGAAAAAAAAAAAACAGACCTGTACATTCGGCTGAGGCGTGGTACAGCTGCTCTAAGTATCGTCCACACAAACATCGTTTTTTTATGTTCTTGCCGATGGACATTTGCCAGATTTGTATTGTACTTCCTTCAAATTATTAAAATAGTCTTCATTGTACAGTGGATGTAGGAAATGATCGCCCACCCTAAAATCTGATCGTTATGTTGACCTCCCGAGAGCTGTAGTAATGAGAAAGTATAAAGGGTTCCGTTCTATTCCCTTAAAGCTGGTCTAGCAGACATATATGACTCTATTGGAGCAGTAAGCTTCGCTAAAGCTACATCAGCTTTATTCCAAA
>NW_008648989.1:896642-900798 GCF_000247585.1 Phytophthora nicotianae INRA-310 | reverse complement strand
AGTGAGTGAGTGAGTGAGTGCGACCTGGACGTGGAGTGGCTTGTAGTGCTCATTGGTCTTGCAAATGTTGATGACGGTGCGAACGCACCTCCGAGGAATCAGCAGCTCCTTGCTAATTGTGCGTGTGCTTTGCACGCTACTTCTGGACGACGCGGCACCGGAGGTCATGGGAGTATTCCTTACAGATACTTGTCATGGGTTTGTGAGCTGGTAAAAGTGAAAGTGAGATTCAAGCAGACCCGCTGTCGGGGTGGTGTCCGTGATGAATCCATTTGCTATGTGCATGGCCTGGTAGTGACAATGTGTTTGAGCAATATTCGTTCAAGATCCCATACTAAATAGTACAAGTGGGGGCTGACTGTTTTTGCATCCACTTTTGAACAAACGCTGATTGATGGAATCTTAATTACAACAGCCAATGAGAGCCTAGCGAGCCCAACCGGGTAAATTGCAGCGAATCCGATTATACTTTTTGGGGAATCATCGGGCCAACTTTGATTTCACTATTGCATACTGAAGCATTGTCAGGTCAAACTTTGCGGTTGAAGGATCATGTTTCGTAAACCTGCACTCAACCGATCTTCAACAGTTCCCGCGCGCAGCTACGATCGTTCATAACTACAAACGCGATGGCAGCAGAAGAACCCGAACCGGAGCCACCAGCTTCATCGCAAGAGAGTGAGACCACTGGGAATACGCTCTATCGTATGAAGAAACCTCATCGCCCTGAAATCTGGCACGTAGCATGCTAAGTGGCGGATCCATCGTCGAAAACTAAACGCTCACCGAGTATGGCAGTAGTAGCTACTGCATGAGCTCATTGCATGCATACAAACTCAAAGAATATGTTCAGGGTACTGTTTCGAGAGCACAACATATCAATTCATAACGTTTACGTTGAATCCATCTGTTGCCAACAGCGTTGACACCCCTATTCATGATCACGTTGGAGGTCTGCGGAGTCTCATCTGCCACACGAGCTGCTGCAGCATTGAGCGCGTCGAGTGTCATGTCTTGGAGGACGATGCCTGTGTTCAGGGAAGAGTCGATCCTTTCGTCGAATGTTTCAGGTGGGTCAGACACTTAAAGGACTTGAGCCATTCGACAGTGACCCCGGAGACGGACGTCTTGATGATCACCTTGACCTTGTAGACTTGACATCTCAAATGCCGTTCCTCCGTGCGGAAGTGAGGGCGGCTCAGGAACTCGGCAGATGATGGCAATGAGATGAAGTTAGTTTAGAGCTAACTAATTAGTCTACTTGACATGAAGGCACCACAAGGGCGCACAAGCAGCTTGCAGTTGAGCTTGAGCTTGAAGTCGAAGAATTTCGTTTCATGATTGAGCTTGAGAGATTGTAATTGACCGTTTACGCCTTGGTGTAGGATATGAAGGTGCTCAGCATGCTGGGGTACGGTAGATACCTGAATGCCTTGACAATGTCATGCCAGTGCACAAAAACGCGCGGGTAATTTTTTCTTGTCATGCACGGTACTTTGGTACCACTTTCAACTAGGTACGAATATTAGCAGCTTGTATACTGTAGCCATTCCAGCCCAGCCAACCAACGGCTTGCCGATAATGCAGCAAGCGGAGGACGTGGCCATGGAGGCTGCGGTGCCAGCGCAGGGCGAGTCGGATGTGCCGACGGCACTTATCGAGGAGATGCCTTTCACCGAAGAGGAGCTCGCTACTACATACAAGGTGCTGGAGGTACTGGCCAAGCGAAAGGAGCTGCTGGAGCAGCGCAACATGCGTGACATGCGCAAGAAGCTGGCGCCCGTGTCCGAGTACATGGAAGGCCGAAAGTTCGGTGGTGTAGGCCGCAAGAAATACCTGGAAGACAAGGCCATTCGTGAGGAGAAGCGTGCGCGTCACAACCAACGCAAGATGCACGACCGCCGCCACATCAACAGCTCGACGCTGCGTCGCGAGCGCATCGCCAAGCTCGAGTCACTCCTGCAGCAAGGAAAGGACGAGGCCAATGCCTTACCCATGATTGCAGATGGTGTGGCTGGTGAGGATGTATGTCACTCCACAAAGTCTTTGACGAACGGCCCCGAGCCGGAGCTGCAGAAGCTCTGCACGGACGATGAGCAGCATGCTCTCGACGAGAAGGCAGCGGCCGACAAGAAGGAAGCCAGTGCGCTGCTGGGATTCCGCTCGTGCTATACGTGCAAGAGTCGATTCGACAAGATCCACCACTTCTACGATCAATTGTGCCCACGTTGTGCGGACCTTAACTTCTCAAAGCGCTTCCAGACTGCGGATCTGCGTGGCAAGGTGGCTCTCATCACTGGCGCCCGTGTGAAGATTGGGTTCCAGGCTGCTGTAAAGTTGTTGCTGGCGGGAGCGGCAGTCATCGCTACTACGCGCTTCCCTAAGGACGCAGCCGAACGCTTTGCAAAGCACCCCGAGTACGAGACCTTCAAGGACCGTCTTCAAATTTTCGGTATTGACTTCCGTGACTTGGTACACTTGGAGCAGTTTTGCGACTTCGTAATCAGCCGTTACTCTCGTCTGGATATGATCGTGCACAATGCATGCCAGACTGTGCGCCGCCCACCGACGTACTACAAGCCGCTCGTGGATAAGGAGACAAAGGCTCTTGAGGCGAGTACCAAGGACGTTCAAATGCTGATGAACCACCAGCAGGAGTTTGAGTCGCATGTCAAATCACTGGCTCTGCCTGCGTCGGATGCCAAAAAGTCTGTCAACGCAGGTGGCAACGTTGTTATGTCCTCTGCGTTGAAGTCACAGGTGCCAATGATTGCTGGTGAAGACCACCCTGACGATCACGCCGAGGCATTCCCCGAGGGAATGGTGGACGTGAACGGACAGCAGGTGGATCTCCGCTCGCACAACTCGTGGCTGTTGCGTATGGGCGAGGTCGCCACCCCCGAAGTGGCGGAGGTATTCGCTATCAACACCCTGGCACCGTTCATCATGAACAACCGCCTGGTGCCGCTGCTGGAGAAGAGCGGCAAGAGCGAAAAGAAGTTCATTGTGAACGTGAGTGCCATGGAGGGCAAGTTCTATCGCTACAAAACGCCGAACCACCCGCACACGAACATGGCCAAAGCTGCTCTTAACATGATGACGCGTACCTGCGCCGAAGATTTGAGCAAGCGGAGCATTTACATGACCAGCGTTGATACTGGTTGGATCAACGACGAGAATCCGCTGGCGAAGGCCCACGCTCACGCGCAGGCACACAATTTCCAGACGCCTATCGACGAGATCGATGCCGCCGCTCGCGTGCTGGACCCCATTTTCGTCGGCTACACGTCGGACAAGCCGGTCTTCGGCAAGTTCCTCAAGGACTTTCACGAGACCGAGTGGTAGACGAGCTCTTAAGCGCAGAGTACATAGATACATTCACATTCCACGTCAAGCAACGTCATCGCTTTTTGTGTTGAAGTTTGCCTTCTTGCTGTGCTCTGATTGGTCGAAAGGTTGAATGTAAAAAGTCACATTCAGATCCCGCCTTGAGCCGCTTTCTGTCAGTATCAAATCTGCCGACAAGTGCACAAGACGAAGAGGAAAAGATGAAGGTGGACACGCGTGTAGACAACAAGAAGTACGGGCTTGCGGGTGGTAGTAAGGTGTGGTGTGCTGTGCACCCAGTGCTGCGTCACAAACTCACCAAGCTACGCGACGAACGCACCGACAGTCGTGTCTTCCGGCACCTGCTGCGCGAAGTTACTTTCTACTTGGGGTGAGGGCTAGTGACTAAGACTAAGACTGGGAGAAGCGCTCTAACGGTACCGTGGTGGATGATGCAGATACGACGCGACGGATGATTTAGAAACGGTCCCCAAGAAGATCAAGACCCCCAAGGGAGACCACAAGGGCGCCGAACTGTCGACGTCGGTGGCGCTTGTACCGATCCTACGTGCGGGGCTGGGAATGGTACGGTGGTGGCTGAAGAGCTGTTTTCTATTAGTGGGGGGGCGTAGCTAATAAGCTGTGGTATTACAGGTCGAACCGATGCTCGATCTCCTACCGAACGCCTCAGTTCACCACCTCGGTGAGTCTTGACCCCCCCCCCCCCCCTTATGGTGGAACATGCTGAGATTAATGATACGACACTATTTGCAGGGATGTACCGCAACAAGCAATCACTTCTGCCGGTGCAGTACTACAACAAGCTTCC
>NW_008648989.1:890104-896287 GCF_000247585.1 Phytophthora nicotianae INRA-310 | reverse complement strand
ATGTTCCAACCTTCGCGCATGTTTCTGACCGCGTGCTGTGTTGTTGTCTTGATAGGATGGCTACATCATGCCCGGTCTTGGTGATGCCGGTGATCGCGAGTTCCAAACGGGCGCGCAGCTCGAGAAGGTCGAGAGTTTGGGCGCCCACAAGAAACAGAAGCTGTAGTGAGAGAGAGACCAGAACCAAAAGGATAAAGGCAACTTGAAGTGCATTAGAAATGATGTGACGAACATCATTTCTATTTTAACCGTTTTTTTTCTAAGTCCGATTGGTTAGAAAAGCCACTTCCAGATTTTAGAAACTCCAAACCATTGTGAAAAGGTGCATCGATCTGCATCATGACGAAGGATCCCGTGACACCGCCGCTGCTCAAGACGCGCTCAAAGGATCCTCTTGAGAGTTCCTGGCGGAAGCACATGGTGTGCCAGCATCTCATTCATTTCTTCTCTTCGTCTCTATCGCTAATGTGCTCTTCACTGCGTTATTCAGAGCGATGGGCAGTGGGTACCCGACGTCTCTGTGGACACGTGCATGCTCTGCCGCACCGAGTTCGGCTTCTGGATCCGACGCCACCACTGCCGCCGCTGCGGGGCCGTGGTATGTGATAGCTGCTCTGGTAGCCGCACCAAGTTTATCTACAAGGCGAGTAGCTGATGCAGTAGCCTTCAAGGCAGTAGAGCTTTTGGAAGAAGGAACATTGCGTTGGTACTAATAGCCGTGCTATTACTTCTTCGTCGTCGCGAACAGGAAATCACCCCGAACAATCTGGCAGAGGAGGATTGCCGCGTGTGTGACGCGTGTATCCGCGTGATCGACGAGAAGTTGGCGCTTGGTGTGAGTCGGCGCTTCGGCAAGGGCATTGCGGCCGCACTGGCTGCCAGCGAAAGCGACAACCAACTGGAGCACACGGCGACACCGCTCGAGCCGGATAAAGGAGGCAACCGCACAGTCATGACCATGGGCAGATACAGGTACGAAATCGTTTATCGGGTTTACGGAATGATGCTTCGTTTGCTGATGTGCGTGGGTGTCCGTGCTCGACAGAGCGGAGATCAAGGAGTCGGAAGGCAATCGCTACATCCGCGACACCGACTTGTAGCGACGATGAACGCGGATCTACGACAGACTTAACAGAGAAGCTGGAGTACAGGACAGACTTGGATGGTATGAAAGTCCACAACGTACGAAATCACTAATGACATCACTTCTACATATACTTGCTACACGATGCAACATCCCGTCCACCCACTAGACAAACGAATCCTACAAGTTCACGAGAAATTCTCAGTCAAAGATCGAGAACTGAACCCTACAGTTAAGTCAACCTGAAATTACTTGAGATTTGTATACTGCTCGACTTCAGCTCCAAGCCAGTTTTTCAAACAATCAAACGCTGTCACTTGCCATCAAGGCGGAAGGTTGGCAAGCCGACCACAGAAAGACATTTGAGAAGAAGCTTCATCCTCTCTCCGTCTCTTGTGTATCTCGCCACGCAAAGCAACAATAGCAACTGCTGCCTTTCTCTGCGTGTTACTACCGGCTGGTCCTGGAAGCGGCTGCAGAGTCGAAAACAACAACCAACAAATACCTGCTGGATCCATGGAGCTCGAGCACGACGGAGTAGACCTACAAGCCATGGACGCACTGGAGCCTGCGCCGGAGTATCCAGCTGAGTCGGATCTCCATCTCCACGACGGGACAAGCGGTGCAGACGAAGAGACGGACGACAATGAGTCGATTGACGGGAGTGGCAGGTCGCGGCTCGCCATCTCCACGTCAGGGCGCGTGCCAGGTTCCAAACTGCGAACACCCACCAAGATCTCGCGAATCCCCACTCCCGGACGAAGAACCAGCGCCTCCACTTCGTCTACAACCTCGCCAAACTCCACCAGTAGGCTCGGAATGGCGGCCAGGACCACTCCGCGTGCACTGGAGAAGAAGGTGCAGCGCGTGGGCACCGCCAGCGACTTGACTCCGCGTTCTGTCATGGAAGAGAAGCGTCCGTCGGCTTTGGAGACCCGACGCGCATACTCTGCGTCTGTGCGGGCACGTTCCGCTGCCGACGGAAGCAGCGGGCTCAAAAGAACGAACAGTAACAGTAGCATGAGCAGTATTGCTAGCAGTGTGGCTAGTGTGTCGTCACTGTCGAGGTCGAGGAGTAAACCTCCCACCACTGCGCAAGCGGAGAGGAGGAAGACGCTGCATGATTTGGTGGAGAGCAACAAGGAGGACCGACGCAGTAGTCTCGGCTCGCAGTCGTCATCCTCGTCGCTCTCCTCATCGGCCACATCGACTTCCTTTATGTCTGCTGCATCGTCTAGAACTCTGTCGTCCAGAACTGCGTCCAGATTGGGCTCTGCGACGAGGAAGAGCACTCGAAGCAGCGTCACAGCGTCGCCGGCTCGGAAGATGGCAACGACGCACAAGGTGTGGCCTGCTAATGCTCCGACTTTGTCGATGCTTCCAGAAGATTTTACACTCAATGAACAGGCGGTAACGGCGCTGAAGGAGGACCACGAGATCACTGAGAAAGGTGTTCAAGAACTGTTGTCATACGTATCATCGTCGTCGTCCAGTATGGCCCTGACTACAGCCAATATGAAGGCTCGCAAGGAGGAAACAATGCTGCTGAAGGCGGGATTACGCAGGTTGAGTACACACACTGAAGGTCTGATGCGCTGCTGCGAGGCTTTCGAGAGGAGGACACTGGAACACAACGAGTACGCAGACGCCTCCGCTGCTGAGATTGAGCGACTCACTGAAATGCTGAACGCGGAGCAGAGTAAACACGCACAAGGGCCATTGCCGGAGCTGCAACTGGAAGATTTCAATGGAGAAGCCCCACTTTCCAGGTCGCCTCACCCATCCTCGGACTCGGAGACTGCGTCGACCACCTCTTCACAGAATATTTTCCCGAGAGTATCGAGCGAGGAAGCTGATCGCCAGCGTCAAGAAATCCAGCAGGCTATGCAGGAAGACTCTCCGTTATCGGCTTATGTGCGGAATATCTTGAAGACAGCAACGGACAAAATTGAAGACAAGTGGAGGTCTCGATTCGCCGAGCAGCTAGCCGAGCACGAGCAGGCGTTGGCTCAGGAGCGTGAGCGATCGTCTGCGTCGGTCCTTTCTAGCTCGCGATTGGTGACGGAGACTCTGCATGGCAAAGACGATGAGCTGAAGCTCATTGAAGAGCAGAATTTTAATTTGAAGCAGCAAATTCGGCAGCTGGAGTTGGATCTGGAAGCCACGCGCTCGGAGAGGGACTTCTTCAAGCAGCAAATGGACGATGAAGACGACGAGCGATCGTCCAGTGCACACAGCTTCTGGGAGAAGACGACTGATCTGGCTAAGCAGAACCGCAACTTGACGGAGGATTTATCCCAAGCCAACAAAACGATCGTTCGACTGAACGAGACGATCAAGATCATGAAGACGAAGGCGTCAAGTCTGAAAACCGAGAATGGTGATCGTGTGCGTGAGTCAAAGTCTATGGTTGCAGAGAAGAACTTGCTGCAGGACAAGTTGGCTGCTATGGAAGCGAAATTCGAGGACGAAAAGAATCGCCGAGAGCAATTCCAAGTAAACGTGGAGCAGTTGACGGTGGAAAACACTGCCTTGTATGCGCAGATGGTGGCACTGCAGACGACTCATGCAGCTAAGATGGAAGAACTGCAAGCTCGCTATGAAAAGCGGAACGTCTCTCTTGCTGGCGAAATGAAGCTCCTTCAGGACCAGAACCGACTGATGCGCAGAACTGAGCCAAGTGCCCAGCGAGAGGCATACGTCAGTGGCGCCATTGGTTCGACGTATGGTAGCGGTAGCTCTTCGTCGCAGGCTGACGATGAAGAAACAACTCGGCGTATCCAAGAACTGACGGATGATCTGCTTGATGCCCGGCGAGAGCTTTCGGAAAAGTCGGAGCTGATTGCTGACCTAGAATTGAAGATTGCCGAAGGTGAAGCAATTCGCCGCAAGCTCCATAATACGATTCAAGAACTGCGAGGCAACATCCGCGTCCATGTTCGGCTACGTCCGTTCTTGCCTTCTGATGGCGCAGAAGGAATGGCGGAGAACCCGGAGTCGGCCATCATGTGTGATACGTTTGCCTCCACGATCACAACGAACGTGGAGAGCCCACACACGTTCGCGTTCGACAAAATCTACGGCCAAGCTGACTCGCAGGAGTTCGTATTCAAAGATGTGTCGGATTTTATCCAGTCTGCGATGGATGGCTACAACGTCTGTATCTTTGCGTACGGCCAAACAGGTTCTGGTAAGACGCACACCATGCAAGGCAGCGGAAAGGCTCAGATGCGTGGCATCATTCCGCGATCCATTGATCTCATCATTAGTTGTTGCGAAGAGCTGACGGCCATGGGATGGAACTTCTCGCTCATGGTGACGTTCTATGAGATCTACAACGAGACCATCCGCGATTTGCTGACGATGGACAGTAGCTCGGACGTCAAGCATAACATCCGCACTGACAACCGAGGACGCAACTACGTCGAAGGACTGACTGAAGTCTTCATTGACTTTGATCAGGCAGCCGAGCAAGTGGACGAGATCGTGAACTTGGCGGCATGCAATCGCTCAGTGGACCGCACGGACATGAATGCTCATTCTTCGCGTAGTCACAGTATCTTTGCGCTGAAGATTCGAGGCTACAACGAGGCGCAAAACACCGAGGTTCAAGGGAGCCTGAGTCTGGTTGATCTCGCTGGTAGTGAGCGTCTGAGCCGGTCTAACGCCACGGGAGACCGCTTGAAGGAGGCTCAAGCGATTAACAAGAGTCTGAGTGCTCTGGCTGATGTGTTCCAGGCACTCGCGAAGAAGTCATCTCACGTCCCGTACCGAAACAGCAAGCTCACGTACGCTCTGCAGCCTGCGCTCTCGGGAGAAGGGAAGACGTTGATGATGGCGAACTTGTCGCCCACGTACGCATCTCTGGATGAAACGTTGTGCAGTATGCGTTTCGCGCAGAAGGTGAGTCAGTGCGAGCTTGGAGCTCCAGTGCGTCAGATCAAGTCGACAAGGCGCCAGTCGCTGGGTCCTGGAGATCTGTCCCGTAATAGCATCAAGAGCTCACCTCCGCGTGAAAATCGACGAAGCACATTCACCCCGGGCACGCTGAAGAGGCTGCTGTAGTAAGGGCTGCGAGATTGATGAACGACATACTGCATTACTATTCGTCTGAAATATGCAACCCGAGGTCAAAGTGTTGAGTTAGAATCGGGAAAAGGAGGAAGAAACAACATGCACGAGAAGAGAGAGCGAGGAAATGCCAAGTTGACTTGAAGAACTGCTAAGTTTGAAATAAAATGCAGGTTTTCGGCATTTAAGTGTGTTATTGGAGTGGTCTTGAACTTACAGATCACTCCGTGTGCTCCTTGGGGGCAGGAGGACTGAACAAGTCGAAGTACGAGATTAAGCGTGCGAGGTATACGGCCGTGCAGAGTGTGCAGACAAACAGCGTGACGATGTAGACCCCAGAGCCTTCAGGGCCCGATGGAAGTGCTCCTTTCCCGTCGTAGGCATCGCTGGAATAGCCGTAGTCAAGAGCAATCGGGAATCCTACGATCCACCATAGCAAGTGCGTCGTGATGAGGTTGAATGTCCAGCCCGAATTGTCCGTGACGAAGTGGACAATTGACTTGGCCGGGGGCGCGGGCATGCTTGCTGCGGGGTCCATAATGCTCGGCAAGTTCAATTTTCTGGTAACCTTGGCCTCGTGGGTTTCGCAATGCAAGTCTTGATGTAAGCGTGAGCAGCCGCACGACAGGATGAAGCGACGCCTCTCGTGCAGCGCCGTCCGTTACCGCTTTTCTGCATTTTCAATCGAAACGATGAAAGACTAACCTGGTCACGCTCAGCACAAAAGTCGCCAGCGCAGCAGTAACCTGTAGCCACAATACACTTGGCAGCAATTCAAACAAACCACGTGTCAACAGGATACCGTTCTTCACTGACTTCCTCTGTTATTTCCTGGTTAAACACCCCACGCAGGAAAACAATGATTGAGATTTTTAGTCGCGCTCGCTGATGGCAGTCAAGTGCGTCTCGATCTCGTCCTCGGTCAATTGACGGAATCGCTGGCCCTGCACCACAACGCCCACCTCAATCTCGTTGGGGCGGAAATCAGCCGACAGAACGGACTGCAGACACGTGATGGCAGTGTGCAG
>NW_008648989.1:887101-889169 GCF_000247585.1 Phytophthora nicotianae INRA-310 | reverse complement strand
TTTCTGATTGGCAGCAGGTTTTTTTTAGTGCTGCCTATCTGTGAATGCACGTGTTTTGAGTCGAAAGCTCCTGATTCTGTGGCTTTTCCACCTTACGTTCAATGGGGCCTTGGCCAAGTCTTGGGGCTTGAGGCTGGTCGCAATAGGTAGAAAGCGTCTTGTCTAGTCTATTGTAGCGGCTAGAAGGACTGGTCGCAGTGCTGCAGGTAGGATTGTACGCAAGCGTCCGTAAGCATTAACGTTCGTGATACTTGAATAGTATTCACTGAATACTACTCACTGAGAGGTGAACGCAGTGCAAGTAGGTACACGTAGTAGGTAAGTATGAAGCGTCTTGGCTGCCAGTGAATCACTAGTGCTGGTCGCCGCAACTTCGGAAGCGCACTTTTAATTTCATCGTGGACACAACACCTCAAACTACCCCTTCACCATGCTCCGAGTATTCAACATTGTGATTGCGGTCGCAGTCTTATTAGTAGTATCCAGTAGTCCAACGATTGCAGAATCTAACGAGAGCGCGATCATGCCGAACATTACTCGGGACTTCGTAGGCTACGGGCAGCGCGGTTTTGACCCCAAGTGGCCAGGCGGCAAGAAGCTGGCTGTGCAGTTTGTCCTCAACTACGAGGAGGGCGGCGAGAACAATGTGCTGGACGGCGACGCTGCGTCCGAGCATCTCCTATCCGATATCGTGGGTGCTGTACCCTACGTGGGCCAGCGCCATATGAACATGGAGTCGCTGTATGAATACGGTAGCCGCGCAGGCTTCTGGCGTCTGCATCGCGCCTTCACGGAGCGTCAGATGCCACTCACCGTCTACGCTGTGGGCCTCGCGCTCGAGAAGAACCCAGAGGCTGCTCTGGCGATGAAAGATGCCGGATGGGAAATCGCTAGTCACGGATACCGCTGGATCGACTACCAAAATGTTGACGAGGCTACAGAGCGTGAACATATTCGCAAGACTGTGGCTGTCCACGAGAAGCTGCTGGGTCAGCGTCCAGTGGGCATCTACCAGGGCAAGCCGAACGTCAACACCCGTCGCCTGGTGGTCGAGGAAGGAGGTTTCCTCTACGATGCAGACGCCTACAATGACGACCTGCCCTACTGGAACACTCAATACGGACGTCCGCATCTGGTCATCCCGTACACGCTCAACAACAACGACATGAAGTTCGTTTCGGCGCAAGGTTTCAACTCCGGAGACCAGTTCTTCACCTACCTAAAGGATGCGTTTGATGTGTTGCTGGCTGAAGGACGTGCTGGACAGCCGAAGATGATGTCGGTTGGGCTGCACTGCCGCGTGGTGGGCCACCCGGGACGCATCGCCGCTCTGCTGCGCTTCCTGGACTATGTTCAGAGCTTCGAGGACGCTTGGATCTGCACGCGCGAGGACATTGCACGTCACTGGTACAAGAACCACTACCCGCAAGACACTGCTAGCTCCAAGCTTTAAGATCTGCAACGTACCTACGTTGCCATCTTGTTAACAAGCACGTCAATGCACCGAACAATGAAAAGGAAAAAAAGCGTCTAACTACTATTCTTTGAATGGTCAATTCAGGTCCAGACTCCTTACATGCTTCACTTTGCAGCACTCGTATAGTCTACCTGGTCACGATGGCGCCCGTATCGGTGCCATTGCTACTACTTGCATTGTTGCTTAGATTCCGATCGATCGCAAGCCATGCGCTCTCAGCATCCGTGAGTTCCTTTAGTCGAGCCAGAATAGGCGCTTCTAGTGTGGGATCCAAGCTTCGTGCAAACAGAAGCTACAGTCATTCACAACGTCAGATATCATAACAGCACAACACACATAATCAACTGAATGTACCTGCTCCACGTCCTTGCGAAGAAAACGAATGGCCTTCTCATGACGTTCCCTCTCGACTCCTCTCCTGTACAGCGGGTACTCGCCCTGAGGGTCGTTGATCTCGTCTTTCAGAAAGGACCGGGAAGAGTATGGCACCACGCGATAGCGGAGGTTCACTTGGAGATATTTGCTGAGCATGAATACCAGGTGCGCGATGTATCCCAGAGCAGTGGAGATCATCTCCTCGTCATTTCTACC
>NW_008648989.1:827700-884696 GCF_000247585.1 Phytophthora nicotianae INRA-310 | reverse complement strand
AGTCGCAACGAAGACAGTAGCCCCACGATACCCAAGAAGCTGTCTCGGCATCTATTACATCTCGTCAGTCGCGCGCAGATGAGTCCGAGAGAAGCAGTGCGAGAACCGCCTCGCTCACTCTGGCGCCAGGCACTGATTTGGCCTTCTAGTCCCGCGTTACTCAAGAAAAACGCCCGTGTTGCAGCTCTAGAAAGGAGTCATAGAGGTAGTAGTAACCAGAACGAGCCATGTGTTAGTTCTAGTGAGATTCAATCCACCGTGGACACAACAGTCTTCGCGTTGGAGCAGCAGAATGACCAGCCACAGGACAAAGAGACTCATGTACTCCAAGCAGATAAGAGCATCAGCCCTCGCAAAGCGGCCGCAAAGGACAACAACCTCCTCGATCTCAGCAGCTCGGTCAAGAAACCCGAACTTTCGGTCCTCAAACTGACACAAGGCAGTGCTATCCACGCGACGACATCGGCATCGTCGTTGAAAGTACTGCAGTCATCACTTCCCGAGCCACCACTGAACATCGTCAAGCGTGCGTCGCTCTACGAGGAACTTCGCGAGTTCTGTGCTAATTGTGACGCTCAGATCACCATGTTCCCAGACTACTTCAGTCACGAGGAGAAGCTTATGGTTCAGGCAGTAGCTCAGGGTCTGCAGTTGGGCTGTCAAGTTGGTGAGAAGAGCGTCGCGGTGTACAAACTCCTCGGTCACTCACAACAAGGCCAATCACTGCGTTCGTGTCCGCCTCCTATTAAAGGAAGCAGCAACAACGTCGCCGATGACGTGTATGTCGATGTTCATGAACTGGCTCAGCACGGCAAAGACGGCTTTATCGCAAAGCTGAGACTACGTCGGCTGAGCTCTGGAAGTGGACTACGCCGCAAGATGCTTTGGGACGTAGCAGAGTTGAGCTCCACAGCCGATGGCATGGCTGACCCTGTCGGTGAAGGTGAAGGTGGTGTGTACGCAGTGCAGTCTCGATCTAGCGGACAGAAGCTTGCGCTCTTCAAGCCTGCCGAAGAGGAGAAGTTCGTGCGTGAAGGACTCTTCGCTGGAGAAGGAGCTGTTCGTGAGGAGGCAGCTTACGTGCTTGATTCACGCAGCAATGGCTTCAGTGGAGTGCCACCCACGGCTGTGGCACAGCTTCGGCTTACGAATGTTGGGCGAGCAAAGCAAGGAGCTGTCCAACGCTTTATGTCGAGCACTATCGGTAGCATGGAGAGCTTCGGAATGCCCTTTGACCTCGACAAAGCTCGCGAGTTTGTTCCGGTAGAACAAGTCCACCGCATTGCGCTGTTGGATGTGCGCGTGTTTAATACGGATCGACATCCAGGTAACATTTTACTGATCGGCGAGAAGAAGCCATATACCATGGTGCCTATCGACCACGGCTGCATCCTTCCAAGCTGGTTCCACTTGTCCGAAGCGCGTTTCGACTGGCTCGAGTACCCGCAAACCCTTGAGCCGTTCTCGCCTGCGGCCATGCAGTATATCGAGGCACTGGATGCTGAGAGAGATGCCAAGACCTTGCGCTCGCTTGGGATTCGCGAGGAGTGCGTGACCACACTTAAGATCTGCACTCTCTTTTTGAAGCTGGCAGCTACTCAAGGCAAGACTCTGCACTGGATGGGGAACTTCATGACACGCGATGGGTGCTTCCAAGAGCCGTCGCGTCTGGAACTCGCTATTCAGAGCGCATGCGAGCGTTCCGGTATCCCATACACGTTCAAGCCCAACAAGTTCGATGAGCAGCGTGGCGAGATCGAAATCGGCGTGTTAAGTCGCCGTCCACCCAACGAGTTTTTCCTCGCGCTCGAGCGTTTGCTGCTCGAGGCGATTTCGAGTGACAAGTCCTAGACTTTAGTCTCTGATGCACGCAGGTTAGCAAAGATATCAACTCTACATGGCAGCAAACCAAGTCAGTAACTAGTAAACGTATGTCGACGCTAAAACTTGAGCAGAAGCAGAGTAACCTCAAACTGTACCCCGGGTTTTGTTACATTTTTGTTACCTTTTTTATACAGTTACCTTTTTGTTACACTTTGCTAAGTATACGTTTTGACCTTTTTGACTGGAAGAGCTTATTTGGAGCAATGACAGACTCACGGCGCCGCGCTGCCTCCTGCTCGTCGGACGAGGCCGACTGGCGCGCATGCGTGGAGTATGAGACGAAGCGCGTGGTAGTGGGTGACCTGGAGGTGCAGGTATTTCAGATGGAGGAACTTCCGGTGGCTGCATCACTATTCATGCTGGCCGAGATGGATGCCAACGTGACGGAGATCTCGGGCACACGCCTCTGGACGGGCTCGCATTTCCTCTCACGGGTAAACAATTATTAGATTCGCACTGCATACTTGTTGCAAAGAGTGTACTAAATGGTACTGACGTGTTGCAGTATCTATGGCGCCACCCTGAGCACGTTCGTGGCAAACGTGTATTGGAACTGGGAGCTGGTACTGGCATCTGCAGCATCGTGTCGTCCAAGCTCGGAGCTGTCAAATGTTTGGCTACTGATGGTGACGAAGAAGTGGTGGAATTGCTCACCAAGAATATTCAGGTGAACGGGGCGGAGGGCGTAGTGACTGCTCGCTCGCTGTTTTGGGGTGATGAACCATCGGCGCAGACATTGCTGGAGGAATTCCCAGGTGCGCTGACGGAAGTGGACGTTGTGCTAGCCGGTGACGTTTTGTATAAAAGCGAGTTGTTGCCGCTACTTTTTGCCACCGTAACGCGGGTGCTGACTTCGGATGATGACATCGAGCGAGCGTTTGTACTGTGTCATATTCCTCGTGCCGATGTAACCCACGACCTCGTACAGAAGCAGATCATAGACTCGGGCCTCAAATTTGAGGAGGTTAAGCTGCCGGCAGAAGATGTTGCAGATGCTGCTGCAGAGCTGGAAGAATGTCCCGTAGAGGATGTCGAGCGTGCAAGGCTGTATTATATCACCAAGTAAAGAGCCGAGGGATGAAGCATGCCAAGAGCTTTCAGAATAGCAGAATAGAAAATTATCTTTTTCAAACTTGCTGTGTATGCAGCTAAAAACTGGTTAGTCCTTACTCGTCATCGCTGCCTTCGTCACTCGAGTCGGAGTCGAGCAGACTGAATGCGTTGACAGGGGCAGATGGTTGGTTCTTTCTCCTTGCAGGTTGTGCTGCAGATTCCTCCTCTTGATCCTCTTCGTCAGAGCTGTTATCCACCTCCTCGTCACTTTCTTCATTCTTGAGTGAAACTTCCTCCAGCTGGCAATACTTCGCAATGCTCGTTGGCGTGATATCCTTGCCACTGTAGTCGGGCGGAAGGAAGAAGAGTGGCAGAATGCCATCGACTGTGTCGCGCACCAGCTCTGATCCAGCACGCTGGTGATCAGGCCTGCCACGACGGTCCGTGCGGTAACCACGCTTCTCAGCGTACGCTTCACACAGCGTCCACGGTGTCCATTCCTGCAACGAGAGGGTCATAAGTAAACGGCTGATTAGAGCTATGATGGACAGTATCTGCGTTGCGTTTTACGAACCAATTCCTCCTCTAAACCGTCGAAAAGCTGTGTACGAGGCTTCAAGTCCAAGATTTTTTCCAGCACAACGTGCTCTGCGAGAAAGCGGACAGCTGAGTAAGGCTCCCGAATCTAGCAAAACAAGTTAGACCACTGCTGTATACCAAATCATCTCTGATCTACCTTACCTGCGAGTACGGATACAGTCCACTGAGCTCCTGAAGATACTTCGGAACGCCAGCGAACGGGAACACGAGACCTGGGCAATCACAAATGCAGATTTCGGGAGAAATCATGATCGTCTGAAGTCGCTTGGTATGTCCCGGTGTGTGTGATACACTCACGATCTTCTTGCCTGCCAATGCGTTCAACACGCTAGATTTGCCCACGTTCGGGTGTCCAATAAGTCCGATGGTCACCTTAGGCGTGTTGGCCTGACCAATAGCTCCAGCACTGCCTGGTACGGATGGATCGGTTAACTCTGCAGCTAATGCCGACTGTAGGCGCACTTGAAAGTGGCCCTTAAGTTCCGCATGCTCCTCACGGTCGCATCTGGCGCACAGCAAGTAGCCTCGAGCGATGGCGTCTGCTTCGTCCTTGACATTGGCGTCAGCGCTGCTTGGTCGTCCACCCGTCGCGCATGACATACACGCGACGACAGCATCGTCACATCCACAGTGCTGACACTCATGAATCGTGGGTGATCCATCGTCGCCAGCGTTCCCATTGCGAGCACCACGGTTCTTCTGCTTGCGTCTGCTACGACGCTTTCCGACAGCCTTCTTCTTCTCCTGCACTGCATCGAATTGTGCCTGCAAGCTCTCTTGTTCCGTCAAGCTCGCATTCAACTCCTCCGCAAGTTCCTGTGCCTCTGTAGCACCAATCCCACAAGCCACGAGGATATCTATAGCGCCCATAATTGCAGATGCGTCTCCCACCTCCAGCTTCTTGCTGTACATGTCAAGAAAGTCTGTTAATAAAATGTTTGAGCTCGCAGCAATAGCCACTCAGTAGAAGTATTTTACCTGAGCACTCGTCGACGAGTACTGACGTCGTTATCGCCGTATACAGCGTTCGAGCGGGAGGAAAAGCACACGAGCTGTGCGAGGGGGAATCGTCCGGCTAAGTAGCGCTTCCAGAGCTGCACTACAGCAATCGGGATCAAGTCCACCTTATTGAGTACCACAACCATTGGTTTCTTCAGCTCCTTGGTAACGAGGTCGTACACCGACGCAGGAATGTGCAGTAACGGGTTGCGCACATCAGCCACGACCACAACGTGCGTGGCACGCTCCGTGACGCGCCACAACTCACGCCAGACCTCTAGATTGTGTTCAAAGTGGTTCAAGTGCTCGTTGTCGTATTTGTCGTGAATCTTCGTAAGCCACTGGTCGAACATGAGACTCTCGTTGTTGTCCACTGTCAGAACACACACCCCGTCAGCATGAGCCACAATGAAAGCCACTTAGCTTCATTAGCACAAACCTTTCTCCTTGGACATGCTGTATGTCCACTTGGGTCTCTTTGGATGGTCCAAAATGGGGTCCCGTTCGCTCACAGTAGCGAGTAATGGTGTCTCTCTCTTGGCCAATTCTAAGGGACGCTGTCCTTCCATGAGTCTCAGCTGGATCTGCTCCTTGGTCTCCTTTACGAAGAAACTGGATAGCTCCTTGCCTACCGCGTCCTTGTTGTTCTTGCCCAGCGCCACCGTGAGCTTCAGTCGAGAGCTAAGATCATTATCCAGATCATTGTTGCGTACGAAGAAGTCGGGCTCAGTACGGAACGCCTCAACTTCGGCATCCTCCTCCTCCTCGATGGCAGCCGGTTTTTCAGCGTAGAACTCTTTATATTGCGCGTTCTGTATGTCCAGCGCCGCCTCCTCGTCTCTGCGAGAAGCCAGACGCTGCTTACGCGCTCGAAGCTGCTGCTTCTTTTGTTTACCACTAAAGCTGGCGGAGGCAGAAGTCTTTGCACGCTCCTTGCGCTGCTGCTTGAGTGTGTCCAGCTCCTCGCGGCGACGTGCCAGCAGCGCAGCCTCGCGCTTGGCCTGCTCCAACTCGACGTCCATCAAGTCCATTGCGCTTTGACCAGCCAAAGGGATGGCTACATATTACTGAAATGAGGTAATTACCGCGATAGAGTGACTGAAGCCATGTTTGTTTTCAATGTGTCTCTTCAAGATCGCAATGATCAAAAGGCGCGACGCGACTTCAGTCTCAAACTTCAGACGCTCGAGTTGAGACGACAACGACAAGATGCAGCTGCGCCACTTGACGTCGCTACTGCAGGCCACGGAGGGCATGTGCAAGGTCACTGCCATTGCCTTCTCGCCGAATAACCGCAGACTTGCAGTGGTTACGGTGGACCGCGTTGTGCATTTGTTCGACGGACAAACTGGAGAGCGCAAGGACAAATTCTCCACCAAACCCGCGGACAAGGGCGATAAGAACTACATCGTGCGTGCACTCGAGTTTTCGCCGGACTCGTCCAAGCTCGCGGTGGCACAAAGCGATAATATAGTCTTTGTCTATAAAATCGGCCTAGAATTTGGGGTAAGAAGAGCATGCGTTCACTTATTCTATGTCGTTAAAATAAGCTGACTCTCCTCGACGATAACATGCAAATAGGATAAGAAGAGTATCTGCAACAAATTCCCGCAGCCATGCTCCGTGACGAGTCTTACGTGGCCCAGCACACACCCGAACGAGATCGTATTCGGCCTGGCAGACGGCAAGGTGAAGGTCGGGCAATTGCGTAGCAACAAACCGGCCACGCTGTACGCTACTGGGTCCTACGTGTCCCGTGTGTGTAGCAATCCGGAGGGCACCGCCATCCTTTCGGCACATTATGATGGAGCGATCTACCGCTTCATTTTCGACGACGTGACAGGTGGCCCTACACACGCTAAACTTGTGGTCCACTCATGCGTCCCATACGCTCTCTCGTGGGGTGAGAGTATCGTCGCAGCGGGTAACGATCGTCGGGTTTCATTCTACGATAAGGATGGCGCCCAGTTGCGCACTTTCGACTACTCAGGTGATGAAAAATGCGGTGAGTTCACGTGCAGTGTGTTTAACCCGACAGGCGAGTCGGTAGTTGTGGGTAACTTCGACTCGTTCTACACATTTAACTTCCAGCACAAAACCCAGTCCTGGGAGCTCGTGGGTTCGAAGAGTATCCCCAATCTGTACTCGGTCACAGCGTTAGCGTGGAAGCACGACGGTAGCCGTCTAGCTGTTGGTTCTGTGTGTGGAGCGTTGGATTTGTACGACGCCTGTGTACGTCGCTACCGTTACAAGGGCAAGTTCGAGTTCACGTACGTATCATTGAGTCAAGTGATCGTCAAACGTCTCGCTACTGGAGCGCGAGTTGTTGTACGCTCTGCTTTTTGGCTGTGAAATCACCAAGCTGAACGTGTTCCAAGACCGATTCCTCGTCGGTAACACAACCAACACTCTCCTGGTTGGCGACCTTGACACTGCACGTATTAGTGAGGTGCAGTGGCAGTCCACTGGTGCTGAGAAGTACATGCTGGATAACGAAAGCGTATGTATCGTATACCAAGCCGGTGAGCTGTCTCTGATCGAATACGGACAAAACGAGCTCTTGGGATCAGTGAGGACAGAACACCTTAACACCCACTTGCTGAGTGTGCGTATCAATGAGCGTCCTCCACCCCCAATGCCTCAAGACGGCGGTGACTCGAGTCCACCTCAAGAGAACAAGAAAATCGCGTATCTTCTAGACTTGCAAACGATCTGTATCACCGATCTCCACGCCCGTGGCGCCTCCACAGTCAATCACGATTCTCGAGTGGACTGGCTGGAGCTCAATTCCCGTGGAAATTTGCTCTTGTTCCGCGATAAACGCCGCCAGCTTCACCTGTTTGATCTTGACACGCAAAAGCGCAGTACACTACTCAACTACTGCAACTACGTGCAGTGGGTGCCTGAATCGGACGTGGTTGTAGCGCAGAATCGAGGCAACTTGTGTGTCTGGTACAATATCCGTGCACCAGACAAGGCCACAATCTATCAGATCAAAGGTGACGTCGAGCAGATCGAACGTGGCAATGGACGTACAGAGGTGATCGTGGACGAAGGAATGAACACGGCGTCCTATCAGCTAGACGAGTCATTGATCGCATTCGGTGCTGCTGTGGATGACGGACAACTCGTGAATGCGATGTCCATTCTTGAGCCATTGGAGCTTACACCCGAGACTGAGGCTATGTGGAGTCAATTGAGTCAGGAAGCGTTGACACAGAACGATCATCGCATTGCTGAACGCTGTGCTGCTGCTCTTGGAGACGTCGCTCGTTCGAGATATTTGAGAAAGCTGAACAAGCTGGACTGGCAGGAGAAAGATCGTCTCAACGGGCTTGCTCACTGGAAAGTTCGCGCTCGTCTTGCAGTGCTCAAGAATGACTACCGTAGTGCTGAGCATTTGCTCCTTGCACAGGGTCAAGTTGACGAAGCTATTGAGATGTACCAGCACTTACACAAATGGGAAGATGCTATCCGCGTTGCTGAGGCGAAGAACCATTCCGGATGTGAGCAGATGAAGAGAAGCTACTATGATTACCTAGTAGAGTCCCGTCAAGAGGAGAAGGCTGCTGCAGTCAAGGTCAAGGACGGCGACTACGCTGGTGCAGTGAGTCTCTATCTCAAAGGTGGTTTACCAGCAAAAGCTGCGCAGTTATTGAACCAGAGAAACCTTGGTCGCGACCACAAGCAGCTTATGGAGACTGTAGCCGACGCATTGTACTCGGCTGGATTGTTTGAGAAGGCAGGTGACCAATTCGAGAAAATGGAGCAGGAGAGTCGTGCCCTTGCTGCGTTTATCAAGGCTAACGCCTTCCGTAAAGCGGTTGAGCTCTCGAGGAAGCACTTCCCGGACAAGGTGTTGCGTCTGGAGGAGGCGTGGGGTGACTATCTCGTCTCGCAAAAGCAAATGGACATGGCTATCAACCACTATATCGAAGGCAACGTGCCGACCAAGGCAGTCGAGGCTGCACTTAACTCACGGCAGTGGGCCAAGGCCAGTCAGCTAGTGGAGACACTGGAGGACGATGTGTCTCTACCATACTACCGTCGGCTTGCTCGCCACTATCAGGACGCTGGCAATCTAGAGCAAGCCGAGCGATGCTTCATCAAGGCTGATGCTGCTCGTGACGCCGTCGAGATGTACACTCGAGCCAACAAATGGGATGCGGCGTACCAGGTTGCACTCAACCATTTGGACAAGTACGAGACCGAGAGGCTCTACGTAGAGCAAGCACACCGCATGGAGCGTGCTGGTAAGTTCAAAGAGGCTGAAAAGCTCTTCCTGACTGTCAATGAGCCCGATCTCGCTATCAATATGTACAAGAACCACAAAAACTACGAGCAAATGATCCGACTCGTGACCAAATACCGCAAGGATCTACTCAAAGATACTCATCTGTACTTGGCTCAACAGCTGGAGCACGAAGGCAACTACAAGGAAGCAGAACACCACTTTGCCGAGGCTGGAGAGTGGCAGGCTGCAGTCAATATGTACCGGACGAACGACATGTGGGACGAAGCTATCCGTGTTGCTAAATTCCACGGCGGTATCAATGCCTCGAAGCGCGTGGCTTATGCGTGGGCGATGGATCTGGGTGGCGAACAAGGTGCGAAACTTCTCACTCGACTTGGACTCATCGAACCAGCAATCGACTATGCTATTGAAAGTGGAGCCTTCGAGCACGCCTTCGAGCTTGCACGCAATTGTGCCACCAAGAAGCTGCCAGAGGTGCATCTTAAACATGCGTTGTTCTTGGAAGACGAGGAGCGATTCAAGGAAGCCGAGGAAGAGTTCATCAAGGCAGGAAAACCCCGTGAAGCACTGGATATGTACGTACACCAACAGGACTGGCAAAACGCCATGCGCGTCGCGGAAAGTGCGGATCCGGCGTCTGTGGCTGATGTGTTTATCGCTCAAGCACGGCTCTGGATTGAACGCAAGGAACACCAGCGTGCTGAAGGCTTCTTCCTAAGCGCCGGAAAACCGGAACTGGCTCTTGCTGCGTATCTGGAGGCTGCGATGTGGGCTGACGCAGTGCGTATTGCTAAACGCCATCTCCCTCACAAGCTCATGGAGGTGAATATGGCTCACCAACGTGCTATCTTCTCTGGAGGACCGAAGAAGAAAGAAGAGCTCATGGAGGCTTGTGAGATGTGGGTGGCTTCTCAGCAGTACGTCCAAGCAATCGACGCGTATCTGTCGATTTCTATCGACCAGATCAGCGACCTTGGAGAGCTTGAAGAGCTGTGGGCGAAGGCCATTGAGCTTTGTGCCAAGCACGACCCGAGTCGCTACAAATCGATCGTGGAGGAGGTGGCGTCACGACTTCTTGGAATGTCTTGCTTCGATGCCGCAGCACAGCATTTCCAGTCTATTGACAAGATGAATGAGGCTCTGGACTGCTATCTACGCGTGAATAACTGGACTGCAGCGCAGAAACTGTGCGAGCAGCATGCCCCTGAGTTGCTACCTCGTCTCGAGCGAGCGCAACAGGCCAGTGCCTTTGGATCAGCTTCCCACCACGTTGAGGCCAAGATGGCTACAAGCTCGTACACTCCATCAGCCGATACCAAAGTGCAGTACGGGTCCGAGAAGAAGGAGTCGAAACTCAGCTCTGAAGGTGACGACGCTGGACGCGGTACGAGTGCTCTTGACGCGTGGATGCAGCGTGGAGAATGGGACAAAGTGCTGTCTTCAGCAGCCAAACACAGTGCTGGATCACTCGCCAAGTACTTGGTACTGCGATGCTCGCGACTGTGTGAACACGACGAGATGTCTACAGCGATCAAGACGATATCTGACTATGGCATCCCACTCGACTCGGATGCGCTGGATATGACGGAGAGACTCGTTCAGAAGACGCTTGCATGCGGTTATACAGTTGAAGAGGATCCTGAACACCAGGCAGCGCTGCCAGAGCTCGTCAAGTGTCTGCGCAAGCTTGTGAAGGATCTGCGTGCGAATAGCAAGGAGTTCCCCAGTTCTCGAGTACAGAAGATCGAGCAGTGGCTACTAGTGACGCACTTTTTCGCTATCAAGCACCAGGCAGCGAACGCTGGCCTGGATGACCTGGTAGCCAAGATCAGTATGTCGCTACTGAGGTTTGTGTCTGTCCTCCCTGCGGACAAGATGTTTTACCTTGCTGGAGCGGCTGCGAGGAAGAAAAAATGGCTCAGTGCCGCCTTCGTGTACTTTAATCGATACCTTGATCTATGCGAGGCTATTGATGATGGCGACGCTAGCAACCTGGATAACACTGACTTCGTTGGCACTGATATCCCATCGCCACTGGACTTTGCACTACCGGAAGTGCACTATCTTGCTGAAGAGAGCGCCCGTGAGGAGATCCGCGACTGGGTGTTGACGATCTCTATGGACCAGCAAGTGGCCGAGAAGCTGCCCGAGCGTGCGTGTCTGCATTGTAAAGCTAGCATCTACGAGGCGGCACTGCAGTGTCCGGAGTGTAAGACGGCGTCTGAGTCGTGCATCGTCACGGGCTTCCCTGTGGCCGCCAAGACGACAGTGCATTGCGCCACCTGCAAGGTCATAGCTGACCGCGAGACGTGGAACAAGTGGGTCAAGCAGTTCGGCAACTGTCCGTGGTGCTCAGCTCCGCAGAAGATGAGCTACTGAGTAGCTGTGCACGCTTAGCTTTACCATTAATGATGACTCATGCACTTCAACTTGCCTTTTTTTTCTGAAGATGTCGTTAGCCTACCATTTTCTTTATTGGTGTGGCTGTTGTACGTGAGGAACAATACGAAATATAGGAGAGCGGCAGACACGGCAAGTAGGTTTTGGCTTAAACTCAATGAGTAAGGAAACTAACGCCCTACCTGACAAGTAGGGCTGCCTATTGGGTCTAGTGATCCATGGGTTTCAATTTATGACGGAGGTGGAATGGCCGTCTTTTTAGAAACTCACTACTTTAGGGTGACTAATTAGGGGGCCGGTCCCCGCCCAGCCAATCATAAACGTGAAATTTTATTATTAACCAATCCTCGTATTTCACTAAAAACTCATTTGGCATGGTTTAAAAAAAATCCCACTTACTCCGATTCTAGGCGGAATTATAGTTCACCACTCCTCGCTGTTGGATCACCGGTACATGTAGTGGCCAGCAGTGGAGCACCCTGTACAGCCCGTGTTGGGGTTTGTACGTCAACTCGTGACAGCAGCTTGTCAAGCTAGTCGAAACCCCCGCCATCAGTAGATCTATCTACAGTAGCAAATGTGACAACGAACGCGCCGTTGGATCGCAGATGTGTAGCGCTACGTAGCACTGGCAAATTTCAGGTGTGGAATCGACAGTGCTGAATCAGCGTCGACACCATCGCAGGCACTCCACTTCGAAATGCAACTTTGACGATCACCTTATTTTCGACCAATTAGCGGCGCCACTTCCAGCTACACAAGATGGCGGCGACAAAGGTGAGCAGACCTTGCTGTGCTGCGCTGTGCTAGACGGCTTACTCCCTGCTGCCTGCATGCACAGCCCAAATGGAAAAAGACCCTCTACGCGCCGCAGCCTTACGAGGACAACTACGTCGATGAGACGTTCCTGGAGCAAATGCGGACGAACGGTGAGCTCACTTTGACTGAAAGAGTAGGAGCCTTAGGGCGACGTTGTATTCACTTTCGTTCTACCTTTGCAGCTAACGTGCAAGAGCACGACTACGGGGGCATGGTTCGCTCAGCCGCAGCCATCACACAGCAGATATGCGCCGTCTTGATCTTTTTCGTGCGTATCTAAAGCGATCGAGAGGGTAGCAACTGAATTGACTTCTTACGGAGGACTACACTGTCTGGCACTGTTAACATTGGCAGTCAGTTTTCGAGTTCGTCCGTCAAGATGCAGTCTCCGCTGTGCTGCTGGGCGGTATTGACGTGTTCCTGGCAGTAGTTGGCTTTGCTGTACTTCGTATCTACCTCGGTCTACCCCTGCGTGAGTATGCTGGCAAGTGCTGCAACGCTTTTTAGCTAAATGTAGCTCTTCGTTGATTTGGTAGACGCAGTGGACACACTGAGCTCGTGCCTGCTCTTCTGCGCCACGCTGTCACTGCTGTCGCCCGTACTGCGGACACTCACGAAGTCGTACGCGGACGACACGATTTGGGCATTGGTAACGTTTCTGGGGCTGCTACACCTCATAACGCACGACTACAACTATGTCAACTCGGGCATCGGTCGGTAAGGAAGACCGCAGTACGCAGCGAGACCCACTATCGTCCCACTAAAGAGTGCTCCGTGTTTACTTTTATTGTGTGTTCCAGCTTCAGCGGCACCATCTCACTGAACGCCGCCATCTTCACAGCGGTACTGCTAGGTTCGAGACTGCAGTCGAATGAGCACGTATTCGCGTTTGTGCTACTGGCTATCGAGATCTTCGCCATGTTCCCCATTTTCCAGCGCGAGGTCAAGGTGCGTGGCATTGGACGCATGGTGCCTTTGCTGAATATCTAACCTGCTGCATTCGTCTACATGCTGCAGCGCCACTCGGAGCGGCTGCACCTCATAACGGCAGTTGCGCTGTTTGCACTCTCGTCGACACTGACTTGGCAGCTCTCTGGCCTGCTGAGTGTGCTAGCAGGTGCCTTCGTTCTCTTCCTGGCCTTCGTGTGCCCGCTCTGGTTCATGCACGTGCAGGAGTCCAAGAAGTACGTCTTTCCGTCAAATATTTTTTTCTGCCATGGTGATGCGCATCCCTCGACTGACGCACGAAAATCACTCGTTCTTTTTGTGTTGCAGTGAGATTCTCGGCCCTTGGGATATTGCACACATCCAGCCCGAGCAGTAGCTGCGCCCGTGACGGCGATAACCTAGCAGTTTGGGCGTCACCTCAGCGTAGTGACGGCGTAGGAATCGTGGCTACGGAGCAGCATTGACTGCATGGCCTCCGTCGTGCTTTGCCCGCCATTCGTTCATTCAAATGCACCAACGGACACGCGCCAAAGCAACTTCAAGCACCGTTGCACACCGTTTCGTTCGCCGCATTTTCTTTCGAACCCGCCAACTGTAACTGAATAAGTATCTTTTGCCCGCAGCGTGCCTCTTCGCGCGCAATGCTGGACGAACGCAGTTATTTGATTGTAGTAATTTGATAGAGTGAGATCGGAGACTGCCGAGCGCTGCAAGGCTCTTCTTCCGCCCTCAGCTGCCGTCTGCCCGCACTCGTCAGCGAGAATTGCCGGCGAGATTGGCGCCGTGACGAGCATGGTCCTCCCTGCAAAGAGACCCTCGAAGCTCGCACCCCTTCGCCGTACTAGGGGCAAATTAGCTGGGAGATCGGGTAGGGCGCGGAACTTCCGCCGGAATAGCCTCCAAGTTGGTCCAAACCGCTATTTAGAAAGCTGCGCTCGCAAGCTACAACTGATTCCTGCAAGTGAGCCCGCCGCATTAGCATTAGGCGCATCAACCAGCGTTTGACGACCACGTTCGAACGCGTCTCCCTGCAGGCCGTGCTGACCACTCATTTGAGCTCTGCGCCCCTTCATGGTGCAACAAGAACAGTCTCCTGCGCATCGGGACGTTGAAGTGCATCGCGGCCCCGACTTGACCAGCTTGGTGGAACCAAGGAGACGGAAATGGTGGCCATTGTGATACGGTTTAATCCCTTGGCACATGACGGAGCAATATGCGATGGTGGCCAAGCAACGCGGGGAAATACACGCGATCACCGGCAAAATGAGCTCGTACAGTCACAGAGTGTGCGGCCGTTGAAGTGGCGGCCAATCACTGCTCTCCACGGCTGATTTACGTGGGCCGAAGTTTTTCATCGTGGCAGAAGTTTCCACGAACCCTGTCTAGTCTTTGTGCAGGTCAAATTTGCAGCTCACTTCAACGCCGCAGTATCCGGCGGCGAATGCCCGCCCCACACCCACACGCCATGATGGCCATGGGCGCCAGCAGATGGCAGCGCTCGGCTATCCCTATGCTTGGCTACTGCTTGGGCAGGCGGCGGCGGAGGAGATTCAAAACTCGCGCATGCCAACGGTTACCGCTGTCCGCTGAGTCCCGCCCCTGCGTCGCGCTTCGCTTCGAACATTGCGGCCTATCCGGGGGTAACGTTGTCCCGCTGAGTTTTGATAACAGCGGCAAACCGCCGAGTAACTGTGGCATTGCATGTGTGCTTGCTTGTCTATGACTGGCGGGCCGGGCCCTTGTAGTTCTGTTGGCTTCCATCAAATGACTGACACTTTGTAAGCAGCTTCAACGTCGACGGGTCGACCCGCCAGAGAACCATGGAAGAATGCTCTCCGTCGCATGAAGCGTGGCGATTGGCTAAAAGCTTCAACTAACGCCGCCATTGGCCGCCTGGCGTACCTCGCAGGAGCGGCCGCTAGACCCAAGGGGGCGCCGCCATGAGTCGGCAGAAAAAAAAGGAAAGATTGCAACGCCTGCTCATTTGAGCTTTCGCCTGCAGCTGTGCAAGTGCGCTCCCCCCTCAACACTAAGTCTCCTTCTCTGTGGCGCCGCGTTCCCAAGCGCCCGCCTTCCTGCTGCCCACTTGGCGATCGTTGCCGTCTTGTCGTCCCCCCCCGTGTATCTTTTGTGTGTGCGCTATACCATCACTCTCGCGAGCGTGCATCGTCATCCTTCTAGAACAACCGAAGCCCCCTTCCCCCTTCTCTCTTCAACGCATCGTTCACTATGGCCTCCGCCGCTGTGCTCAAGAGTGCACGATCCCACCCCAAGCTACTGTCGCTGCAGCACGTGGACGACGCTTTCCTCTCCTGCAGCGGCAACGCGCCCATGACCCCACTGGGCAACGACGCACCGCTCTTCACCGCCACCGTGTCCCCGCGCGATCCCGCCGCCAAGCTGGCTGCTGCAACCTCAGCACAGGCCTCCAAGGGGCAGTCCAGCCCTGTGACCAACGCATTTACCAGCCACCGCGTGTGCATCCCGTCTTCAGCCTCGAGCGATGATGCTTCTGACGATGAAGACGATGACACCGAGGACGTGTCGCGCTCCTCCGGATCGGCCTCGAAGCCCATCAAGGGCAACACCGGTCGCTGGACTGAAGCCGAGCACAAGCTCTTCTTACAGGGTCTTGAAACCTTCCCCTACCGAGCCTGGAAGAAGATCGCGACGCTCATCAAGACGCGTACCGTCGTACAGATCCGCACCCACGCGCAGAAATACTACCAGAAGCTGGAGAAGGAGGAGGCGCGTCTTAAAGAGCGCGAAGCTCAGGACCGTGCAGCCATTGCATCTGGTGCTACGCCCTCCTCAATCCCCACCAGTCCCGCCTCGCAGAAGAAGAAGATGCATCTCATGCGCAAGCGCAAGTGCTCCATGCTCGACATGGACACGGACACCGATAGCGACGCGTCTGTGCTCCCCAGCGTACCCAAGCGTCTTGCGCGCGAGCAGCCTCTAGCTGGTCAAATGTCCCCCAAGCAGAAGATGCCGTCGCTCTCGGGTAACAAGGTCTTCTTCGCCAACCCGATGGACACCCGTTTCATGTTCGCCCGCAACATGAAGAGCCACACCGTTATGCAGCCGCCGCACCAGCTGCCTCTGGACTTTGCTGACGCTGCAGCTGAAGCAATGATCCTCGACTTCGCTGAAGACAAGGCCTTGACCGACTACTCGTTAGACTGCGTGGACCAGACTCTCGCGTCTATCGATAACGACGACCTGCTGGAGCTCACTGAGGAGGAGCTTGATTGGTTCTCGACCACGGAGGAGAAGGCTAGTGTGGTCAAGTCTGAAGCCGTCGAGACGACGAACGCCGCACCCTTGTCGGAGCTTGACACGGCCGCTCTGGGTGGGGATAATTTTGCTGGCGACTTAAGTCTTGACGATGCCGATGACGACTTTGTGTTGGACCCAGAAAAATTCCTGTCGAGCTACTTCGCCCCGAACGACAAGGCATGAAATGGGAAGGGCGACGTCGTGGTGGTCACAAGTGCTGCAGCTTCCTCGTAGAGCGCCGTCCCATTTGTCCGTCCGTCCGTAGTTTCTTGTCCCCATTTTTTGAGATCCCCCTACCACCCAACTTCCTGTTATGTTGGGCATTCGAGCTGTAGCTGGTGCCCTTCTTGAGAAGTGTCCTATTATTATTATTATTCAAACATCAAAACATTTTTTTTTTTAATCTCAGCCTGAATTTGGTCAAGTTGAAGTTTCTAAACGGAGTTAGGGCAGTATAAATGGGGTTGTGTTGATTTCGAAGAGCAGCACGCTCTGGTCATGGTGGACGACCGCTAGTTTCACCGGAATTTGGCTGCAGGTCAACTGTGGTCTGCAATCAGCCCCTGCGCAATCGTCCCCGCTTTCCAAATCGCGAGCTTTGCTGTTTTCAACGACTCGGCGTAGATTTCGCGGGTTGGGTGGCGCGTCTCCAAAGCGACACACTGCAACGCGAAACACAAGCGCCAATTTCTTCGTTTTTTGCGCTTTCGGCTTCGCCAACGACAACTCTATTGTATCATCGGTTTTACTCGTTTCGACGCCGACTCTCACGGTTTTCCAGACATCAAACGCAACATCGCAATGCTCTCCTTCCGTCAAATGTCGAGGTACACTTCGGCCATCATCAGAACTCGACGCCGTCATTGTCTCGAGGCAACGGCGCGGATGCAGCTTCTGGTCTTTCAGGAATGCGTACACTTCCATACACGCGAGCGAAACTCGCGTATCCTTGAATAGCATAGCAGTGAATCCAGCGACGCTCAACGCTTGGGCTTCTTCGCCTGCTTGAGGCATGAGGTAGACCACCAAGGCCCCTCGCTGTAGTAGGTAGTTGGCCTCCTCAGGGTAGAGCGATAGCCCCGTGAACTTGCCGGTTGATGTTGGCGGAGCCGTCGTCTTGGCAAGAGCGTTGGCTGGTGGAGGATCTCGACGCTGTTGCTTTTTGACACTAGCACCCATGTTGAACAACAGACGCCCACATTGCTGCGTGATGTGCGTGAGCCCTGTCACCGGGTCGTACTCGCCCACGGACACACCCTTACCTGGATGTGCCATTTGGATGGAAGTGTGTTCTGATAAACTCTTATTTTTATCAAGTGAAACGTAGCGGAAAGATAGTAGCGTTGTAAGATTTAGTTTGCAGATTGCAACTGCTTCAACTTGTACAGTATATTCATCGTCCCCTGCTGCACATGTAATCTACTTCGAAGTACGTAAGCTAAATAGTAGTGGTCGAGTCTTTTGACTTCGGCGCTGGCGGCTCCACAGCTACGATCCGCTGGCGCAACTCCTTCGAAGTTATAGACAACCACTCGTCGTTGTCTGCAGATTCGCCCTACCGAATGACAACAGAACACCATGTCAGCAAAGCATGCTCTCGTTGTACAAGTATTAATAGATTTCCTACCTTGTAGTGTACTCGAATGTACGTGCCCTCCACGGCTGCAACCTTGGCCTGTACAGCGTCACGAGCAATATCGTATTCGTTAGCTTGCCTCCCAGACACTACAATAGGAGCAATTGATCCTTATGACGAACCTCCATGTTCTCGAATCGGATAGTCGAGCCTTTTACTGTGAGGTACTTGCGGACAGCAGCCTTGTCTTTTGTTGCGCTCTTGGGCGTGATAGCGCCTACTTCGTTGGACTTTGAGGCACCTTTTGCTTTCTTCGGAGGTGACATCACGATGGCCGGCTCCTTCGCTGCTTTCTTCTTTGAACTTACCACAGCTTCCTTCTTCCGCTTACCCCCACTGCTCCGTACCGCACTCTTCGATGCAGTGCCACTTCGTCGTCCCACACCGCCACTGGACAAAGAGCAAGGTCTATCCCCGGCAGCAAGACAGCGGTGGCAAAGTAGTGAATGAGGTAGGTCTTCAGCCACTGTATCAGCCAGATCAGAGTGAACGCAGCGAACGTGGGCCCAAATCTTGCATCTTGAGCATTCAAACCATTGTTCCTATCAAACCAACCACGTTAGTAATCAACCAAGAACGTAAAAGGTGAAAAATAATTACCTCCACTTCGGTATGATGGTTATTACTACTGCAGTATTTGCCACAGGTGCAGCTGAAAATCCAAGGATCATCGCCCATGAGTTCTGGGCCGCACTGGGGTTCTTCAAAGATCTTCGTTAGGAACGAGTCCATGTCAATCCGCACACTGTCGGGAAGACACTTGCAGATCTAGTAGCATTAAGAGGAGCGTTAGGGATTAATACTAATGAAAGGGTACCAGATAACTTGTCTGCCTTACCTTGGCTTTCAATCCATACGGAATCCAATGCAGGGTTGCGAAGTTGACAGCTTCGGCAATGTTAAAACCTAAACACAGATTCTGTCAGAGTCCACACAATTCGTAACAGAACGACAGGAGATTAATCATACCGAGATTGAATCCCTGGTGGTATGTTGCCGGGAATGTGATGATAAACTCTCCTGGCTTCTGGAAGGCTCGATAGAATGGAACTCCAAACTCCTTCAGTCGCGCTGGTGAGATCAGGGATGTTTTGTGTCGTAGGAACTGTTCAAACGGGTTGTGTGTCGATACAACAAAACCACGTCACAATTAAGTCTTCTAAAAAAGGGGCGTTGAAATTGTTAAAGGGTTTTTCCTTGTTGCCTTTGTTGTTGTTTTTCGGGAACCTTGGCTTGGGCGGTTGTTTCCGGTTGGGGGGTTTTTCAGTTTCCACCAACCTTTTGGGCCAAACCTTTTATAACCCAGCACAGCATTCTGTTCGTACCAGCATCAGGAGGAACACCATACCAAAACTTAGGTTTTCCCGTGTGCACGTAGTTGATGCTGTATAGGTCCATATCTTCCTGCATAGCATTAAAATATCAGCACGTTGCCGCTCAAAGATACATTGCCCGTAATACATACCGTGTGGAACGCGAACATTGCCCTCCACATGCCGAAATATAGCATGGACTGCGTCACCCCTGGCAAATCAATCTTCCGAAGTATCGTGTTGAGGTCGTTCAGATTCCACGACAGTGCATCTGCGTCGCCAAATAGCGTGGACTGATTGCAAACATCCGTTAAAAACTCAGTACAACAACAAATTGTCCTGTAAAGTTCTCAAATAAACAAGTACTCACCACAATATCTGCTCCATAGGTGGGCGGGTCCATCGTTCCCCTCAACCCCTTCCAAAACCGTCGCTCCACCTCTAATGGGTCTTCAGTATCTGCATCAAAAACAGCAATGACGAGTTAGTGCCTTGTACAGGAAATCTGTAGATTCCAGCTGGCAACTAGTTGCTACCTTCCGGTTCCTTATCCGTAGCAGCATCAGTCATGGCCTGAAACTCAACAGGGCTCATAGTCTTCCTCTCCACGAGATCCACATTGAAGATGCCCTTCTTACCAGCCACGTGCTGGCATACAGGGGCTCTAACTTGGCAATCCAATTGCGAAATGTCATACGAGCGAGTGAACCAGCCACGGGGAGGGATGACCTACCAAAGATACACAACCAGAGAACATAATCAGAAAATCAGATCAGAAAATAACGGCAACTGAGCGCAAAATTCGCCTTTCTGCAGCATTCGTTGTTTTTATTCATGCTTTTACCTTACAAATGCCGATATTGGCGCATTGCGGTTCGACCACGGTGCGGATGTACGTGGCGAATGACTGGAACTCGGTGCGCGTGGGGTAGAATTCTGGACACCATCCACCATCGGGAGACAGCGATGGGGGCGTGGAGCTGCTGTTAGCGTCGCTGGGGCACATGGGCGGAAGCGCTTAAATGAAGCGTCGCTAGAAGCCTAACGTAATTCGAGAATAACGACAATTTGTTTGAAACATGTTTTATTCAATATGAGCGAAATATGGCTTGTCTATGTCGATCGACCACCGAAAAATGGCTGCATCAAGTTGGTCAGTCGTCGGTGGAGACAACGGCAGTGTCCACAGCTCCGCGACGACGTCGCGTCCGGCTGACGTCTCGATTGTAGTCGTGCTCGGCGAAGTCTTGAGCAAGAGCCAGTAGGTTAATCTGACTGCCGAGTCGTGCGAGTGGAGCGTGGCGTTCCTGGTACACTCCTTCTGCCCGCAGAATCGACGAGAACTGCTCGAGGATGTTATTTTCCACAGCTGTGACCGAGGACGGCGCTGGATGCAGCCGCCGCGACGGTCGTCGTGCCATATTTGGGCCCTGGGTATTTCGCATACTGAGGCGGCGCGAATGGATAGGCACCGACTCGTCCAGCGGACACGCGATCTGCAGGCGAATGGAGCGCAGCAGCTTCTGGTTCTCGTCCACCACGATCTGTACATGCGTCGCCGAGTCCTTGGACGGGAACCCATGCTCCTCCCACTTGTAGCTCTGCAGTTCAGGTCGACCACCCGATTCATACTCGAACACACCGAGACGAACGTTCCGCTTTTTCAGCATTCGACGCAACTGTGTGAGGTTGATGCGTTTGTCGGTGTGGGCTCGGATCACGAGCGTCGCGCCATTCCGAAAGACTCGGTGGTCTAACCACGCTTGTAGTGCCATCCAGATAATAGCAAACCAGAGCAGATTAACCACTAGGAATGCGAGTGGAGCATCGATGATCGGCTTCTTGATCCAGTCGATGAACCACTTGGGGTTGGGCACGTTGAACGTCCCTCCACTGACTCGATCAATGACATCGAAAGACAAATTACCAACGAAGATCATGCGAATGATGTCCAAGTTGCGCTCCAGCTCATCACGGACACGCAAAGACTCGGTGAGGCGTCGAATGTTGATATCAAACCCTTGCGATACGTGTGTCAATTGGAGTCGTGAGATGCCTTCGAACTTAGTGATCAGCGTGTCGAGTTGTGTACGGAGACGCTCGATGAGCTTGATGGAATCCTTGCATCGCACAATGACGCTATTTTTACGTTCCAAGAGCTGCAGACACTTGTAAATCTTGGAGCCGGCGATGTCGACGGGTACAGGTGGCAATTCCAGAGCCTCCACGGACTCTAGCAGATACTGAAGACACTCAATGAGTAGAATCATGTGTCGTGCTGCGTCGCTTAAGGACTTTTTCACCGCCTTCAGAGAGTGCTCGCCATGCTTACGGTAGTTGCGGATTGATGTGCGTAGCTCTACAAGCATATCGCTCAGCACAAATGTGCGCACGAAGAAGTTTCGGATGAAGATCTCTCGACTGTTAAGACCCATGAACGTCGTAAGAAGCGCCTCGTATCGCTCAGCTCCAGGGCCACAGAGAAGACATCCATCCCGTCCGAGGAAAAGAACGTCGTCTCGAGTGATATCGTAGCAAGCGTAGATCTCACCCAACACTTGCTTTAACTCGTTCTCACGCTCACCTTTATCCAGATATTTGCAGGCTGGCAACTTGGGATCCATGGATGCAGCCGTAATGAGGTTGTATTTGTTGCGTTGGTCGGCTTTACCCATAAACAGCATGTCGAGTACACTGAGCTGGTAGCGAGAGAGCAGGTCGTGGATGATACCCGACGAATCTTGATGAACATCTACCAGCAACCGCGCCAATAGGTCGAAAGGGATAGCGCGCTCTGTGTGGTTCATGATAGCGTCGATTTTGACTCCGTAGAGGACAGCGCCACTCACGTGTAGATGCATACCAAAGTTTTCAACTTGGATGACACCATCGCTCTCGGGGAAGTTGATTTCAGCCTCAAAGTTGATGAAGCGGATGGCATCAAAGTCCAAGATCTTGACTTGTGTGAGGCCCGGGGTCACTTCAAAGTGCGTCTCTGTAGGCTGCAAGTCCAGTTTGGAACTAAATAGTCCTCCTTGACAGCGCTCCATTGCGCCCAATCGTTCATTTAATGCCGATATTTGGTTAGCACCGAAAGGTAACCATTCCCCGACTAGCGCGTGTACCTGTGAGAGTACAATACTCTGCTTCGCCTCCTTAGTCATCATATTATAGCCACGTGCAGACTCGGTTGCACGTAACTTATTGCTGGTTGGCTCAACCAAGTAGCTTGTGCTAGAGCGAAGACATGACGGAATATAGGGCGACGACACGTAAGACACATCTTCACACTCAGTTATGGTACTCACTCTCGAGTATGACCCATCACTGGTCACGAGGTGGAACTCTGAGCCGTCGTAGCGCACAAGCAGTAACTGAGGGCGTGAGTTTGCTGAAGGAGAAACACCTGCTTCATTACCTCGAAAGGATCCTACGGGGGCGTATAGGAACGTATCGGTATCCTGTTTCAATTGCTCTGGCATCTGCTCCACGATCGACAATCCACGAAAAGAAGCCTGGTACGCTGTGACCGGTTGGTAGTCCACAGACGAAAGCTTAATGCCGTTCACAAGCTTGGCTTCCCACAAGTCATCAATGACGGACTTAGCTTCTTGAGAGATGCGAAGCCATCGCCGATCAGTGTGCCGCTTGAACGTAAGCCAGATCAGACTTGGAGAGTAGTCGAAAGGTAAGACACCGGCGTCGATTCCTTCATATAGCAACACAAGCAGAGCCACCTGACGGATCCAGGTTTCTTTCGATTGCACGTTCCGAGCTTGCTGCGCGTATTTGCTGATAATGTACAAGACACGACAGTGCTCAGTCGGCCAGCTCTCGGGTGGGCCGTACCAAACAGCATCCCCCGTACCGCCGTTCATCCCGACCGCCATGTTGAGAAGGAGCCAAACAGTCGTGAACCTGCTTTGTCAAGAGACGCCTCAACACTGTCAGTGTAAGTACACCAGTGTATTTTCATGCAAAATTCCCATGCCCGACGTGTCCGTTCGAGCAAGTGCCTTCATTCTTCTTGCTACCTGCTTCTCGCTCCTCACATACTTGATTATCTGTCTCTCGGTTCTTCTTCTATTGCTAAACGACCGGTCGTGCGATCACCACCCCTGGATGTATTAGGCGGACACACGGCATCGCTGAGTTATCAACAAAGACCAATAAGGTCCTGCGTGTGAAGTTCTCTCGGTCTGTGCGATGTCAAGGCCATTGAGGATGGCACTAGACTTTTGAGATGACAAGTCTACTCGCCCTTTATGCACGTCACGATCCTAATCACAGCAAACATAACAAATTCTTAATTATCATAGCTTCACATCAAATATCGTAACGCCAAACTCACCAGTCGAACCCTTCGAAGAGCCCTGATCCTTGTGTTGCTGTGGTTTCCTTGATAGACCATTGACGGTTGCGGATGTCTGACAATCCCATAGCCTCCGATATCTGCAACGGCACCACGCCATGTCATCAGTCAAATATCTCAATACGCCCGGTATTCAGATCTACACACCTGAGCAGCGTTCAACGCCCCCTTCTGGTCCTGTTTGTTCGCAAATACGAGCAGAATCGAGTCCTTCAGCTCTTCTTCCTGCACAAGCACAATAAAGTCAGAACAACACAGTCAGAGAATAAATAAATCCAGAGGTTTGTTCTCACCTCCAGCATAGCGTGCAGCTCCTGTTTGGCGATATTGAGGCGGTCGACATCGGCCGAGTCCACGACGTAGATGATGGCGTCTGTGTTGGGGTAGTAGCACCGCCAATAGGGCCGGATGCTCGTCTGGCCGCCTAGATCCCACACCTGGAACTTGATATTCTTGTATTGTAGCGTTTCCATGTTAAAGCCAATTGTAGGCACGGTCTGCTCGATCTCGTCCGCTTGCAGGCGGTCTACCACAGCAAAGAACACAACAATGAGCTCCTATTAAAAAAAATTATCAGGGATTTTAGTTATCCCCTTCGTTCGTCGCTACACGTACAGAGAATTGTGGTTTTGCCGGCGTTGTCGAGGCCCAGGATGAGGATGCGCACCTCCTTGCTGCCGAACAGCGCCGCGAACACTTTGGACATTGCGATCCCCATGACTGCGTTGCTAAGACTTACGACCTTCTTCGAGTGTACAGTATGTCGATTTGTGGGAGAGTGAGCAGTGAAGCGGGGTAAATGGCAGTAAAGCGGGGGAAACGAGACTGACGTGGCGTCGAAGTGTAGCCATGTGGCGATGGACAAGATGTTGCACGCTTTTACTAAACTTTCCGTATGCAATTTATCTAATTATCTCCTGCAAGACGCTGTTTCTTGTGAGGAGGTTCCTCATCGAATAGAAGTGCTCGGAGTGTGTGATAATTCGTAGCTGGGGCATCGGCTGGTCGGTGTAGTAGATTCTTCAATGCGGAGAGGACTTTTTCGTCCTTCAGCACCGCGATCTGCTCCTCAGCGCTGTTGGCAGCGACGTTTCGGCTGCGCAAGTCCTGGAGATGGTCCAACTTCCGGACGAGTTCTGCGAGTGCCTTGTCTTTGTCGAGATCGTCGGCATTTTCTAGCGAGCTACGGACGTGGCTTGTCACGACGTCCGGGAACTTGTCCATCCAGCAGGCCAGCAACGCGAACGGGAAGTCTTCGTACGTTTCAGGTAACTTGAACACGCTCTGCAGCACGCTAGCGTCGGGACTGAAGTGGATCAGACACTTGAGTAAGCCCGTCATCGTTTCCGGACTCTCCTTCGGGTTCACACAGGCCAGCACCTTGCGCGCCGCTGCCATCATGGTCTTTTCGGCTGTGGCCGAGCGTCCCGACTGCAGCTCCGCTACCACAAGATCCCACATACCGTACTGCTCCCACGAGGTCCATTGCAGCGACGAAAGCACAATGTTGGCCAAACGACTCTTGAACATAGCAAACTCACGCATGACGACACGAGTGCACAGCGCATTCAGCATGGCTGGTGTTACAAGCCCAAGCAGTAGTTGTACAAGTGCTTCGCCGCGACCCATGAGCTTGGACAGGAACGGGTGCTTCATGTTCGCGAACAAATACGGACACACGACGAGCGCAGTAGCACTAACAGCATCCATTTCGTCATTGGAAACAGCAGGAGGCAACTGTTTGTCCATTAGTGCACAAGCTTGTACCCGCGCGTCGTCGATTTGCTGGCTCAAGTTCAAGTCCTTCAAGATGTTTTGAGCCACGTTGCCACCAATGGCGTCAACGAATGTAGCGTACGGTCCTAGAGCAACGTCAGGGCTCTTGGAATCGCTTCGAGAGCAACAGAATGCCAGCAAACGATAGGATATTGTTACATCCCGAGCATACATAGCCTTCAAAAACGGAACAAAGAGTTCAGACGATTCACTGAGTACCTGATCCAGCATCGAATCGAATACACCAGCAGATGTGGCTTTCGGAGCGTCGCTCAGAGCAATTCGTGATGACACAATAATCTTTTCCAGCGAGGCGTGCAGGAATGAACCCAATGGAGCAGCGATTTCGACGGCATTACTCTGCCGAATCCACGATATTAAGATATCGTTCAAACACTCCAGGAAGCTCTCGGTGGGGCGGGTACACGGCACGGGCAATGATTGCTGGAAATGTTTGATATCATCGCGTCCAAGCACTAAAATACTGTCAGGAATCTCAACTGCTGGCTGCTTCGGGGAAATCACAGTCGGCAGTGCTGTCGCATCGTTAGGAGTAGCCATTTCCGTCGAGGTATCTACCGTTTGTTGGTTGTCGGGCAAGAAAGATAGAGCGCCGAGAGAGTTTGTGTCCGATGATGGGCCACCACCGCCCATACTCGCGTCTGAATGCGTGGGGCTCTGTGATCGTAATGGTGACGTCACGGGACTACCGGCGCCAATGGGACTGCCTCGCACTGGTGACTGATGAACGGGTGATCGAACAGGTGACTGTCGGACAGGAGATTGCCGGACAGGTGAAGAAGTTGAAACAGGAGATCTGGCAGGACTTCCTCCAGCATTTGAGAGTGGACTCGGGTGGGCTTGAGCCTTGTTGGCATTCTCTGCAGACGGGAAGTGCTCTGGGAAAATACGGTGAAGATCGGATTGCAGTTCCGGGGCACTGGACAGCAGCATTGGGAACGACTGGAGCGGATGAATCGATGAGACGACACCGAGCTTCAGAATCATCGCAAAAGCGGTGGACACACCCTTCTGCATCAGTTTTCGGTTGACGGCGGATGCCGCAAATTTTTCCACAGCAAACACGAGGAATTGGATCATAGCGAGGGTCACCATCGGATGGCTTTTCAGCGATTTCACCTGATATGCATGGATGTACAGTCATTGTTAGAATTACACACTATCGTGGAGTGCAATTCACCAACACGTACCATTAGCAAGATCGCTGGCTCCACAGCCATGATGTTGTCCGATGGTTTAAAGTACAGATAGTCGAAGAACATTGCAAGCTGAACTCGGGCTAATACACTTGGGGTCTTACTACCGTGGCTGTATCAATTAAAACCACGGTGATTGTCAGTAGAAATAAATGTGATCAGAAGCAGTGGTTAATGACATACCAGAGTAAGTACAACCACCCCAGAATGTGGTAACGTGGGGTGACCTTGGAGCTTAGAACCTGGTTCGAAGGGTGATACACAGCGCAAATGTATCGCACAAGGTCGGGTACAAGAGCGTCTGATCCAGGGCTGCTCAAAAACTGAGAGGAAAACCACTTCTGGTAGCGCGTCACGGATCCAGCTTGAACGCGTTCCTATTATCAACAAACTAAGTGTGAGCGAATTTGTGACTACTGATGGCTCTATGTGGGTACTTGAACGTACCATCATAAACAATAGGTATTCCTCCATTTTCGGGTTCAAACGGTAGGCAAGATATTTGGGAGGGGTCGGAATCGCCATCAATTGAGCCACTGAGTAGACAGTGACATCCTTCTCGGGTTCAGCTGTGTCACGGACGTTCCGCAATTGTTTCCAAAGCGCGTTCATTCCCGGGATCTGCATGCATAGCAATTCAAAACAATCATGATCGTTATAAACTCCATAAAGTAGCAACAGGAAGTTGAGAAGCACTTACGTCCTTGGCATCGCTGAGCACGCGCACGATTTCTCGTCCGAGCTGCGCCACATCCGATTGGCGACGATTCCACAGTGTGGTACACAGCTCCACTTCCTGCTTCAGCAAGCTCGCATGTTGCGAGGCAGTGTGGTCCAGCGAAATCCTCGCAAAAGTGTGGAAAACGAACGGGATCAAACTGGAGCACGACAGCAGCCATGCTTCGTGCTCAATAAGGATCCGGATAATCGACGACGCCAACCAGACTGTAGTGCGGCTTGGTTCGCCACCGGTTAAGTATCTCATCAAGCAGACAATGACCTTGTCCACCCCAGGAGCGTTCAGATGCACCAATTCTCTCACGAGCCATAGCAATTGGCTGCGACAAGCTACCAATAGCTTGACGAACTTGAGATCGATGAGTTTCTGCAGCCAGCCCATGCAATTCTTATAGTTATCAGTGGCAGCCACTGCCGTCAGGTAGCGTAGATGCTGTTTAGCCAGCGTCGGTTCTGTCACTACTGCATACAGCAGAGCGATATCCGGCTGGAACGGCAGCGGTGCCACCCCCTCGGCCGGTTGCTGCTTCAAAATGGCGAGTGCGGCGGCTTCGTCCTTGCCCTGAATGGTCTTCTGCATGTGGTAAAAGTGCGCGTACCACTTGCGATCCAGTTCGTCGGGAGCGTCCAGTGGTTGGTGGTTAAGCAGCTTCGAGTGCGGCGTCGGCGCCACATTGCCTCCCGTGGGTGTGGAAGCTGGAGAAGGGGCGTGGGGCTTGGGCGGCGTACTGGCCGCTGAGGAAGGCGTGGGAGGCGGTCCAGGAGGAGGCGGTGGTGGAGGTGCACTAGCTGGCGCAGGAGACGACGCACTAGAGCTGCTGGGTGGAGGCGGGGCGTGCGCCGACGAAGGCGGCGGGGGCGGCGGAGGGTCCATGATGCCGAGCTTTGTTCAATGCGGGCACACTACCATTTGTCATACAGCCTTGTAAACGGAATATTACCTGGAATCAGAAGCTTCCAGCAGAATCGCTGAGAAGACAGTGGGTTAACTTGCGTAACGCAAGTGGAGTATGGTGCCGCCGAGACGCTTCGTGGAGACGGAGGAGACGTTCCACTTCTTCAGCGAAGATGCGGTGCTAGGCACCAACGAGATCCGAAATGGCGACGCGAGCAGCAGTAGCAGCGATAGCGACAGTAGCGAGACAAGTCGCTTGCGCCGCGCCCGTCGCCGTCGTCGAGCAAGCAGCGTCACATCCAGACGCACGTCCAGGAGACTCAGTCGCCTGCTTAATGGCAGTGTCGTGTCAGAGCTCGAGGGTCTGCAGGACGATAGCGATGAGGATGACTACGACTCGCTGGACGACTTCGAACTGGAGGAGGAGGACGAAGAGATCCACCAGCCACGACAGAGGAACAAGTCGACGGATAAGGCGGAACTAGAGCCACAAAACACTTTCCCAGTACCTGCCGTGACTGGCACCAAAGTATCGGGCGTCGGAGCCGTCACGTTCGAGCAGATCTTCGAACCATTCCGGGACTTGTACGTCCTCCCGAGGTCTGGAAATTGCACGCAGAAGAAAAAATCTATGAGTCAACAAATGCAGCTTCGCAAAGCTAGACGAGCTATCGCCGCATTTACGCGCCGTGTGCACTGCGCCAACGCCTATCGTTACCGCAAACAAAGTGAGTTTATGCGGGTGTGTTATCAACGTGCGCTGGAAACTGGACCAGGATACGAAGTGGTGGAGACTTCTAAAGTGAGTGATAAACGCAATGAAGGGAAGAAGCAGGCGTTGCTTGTGGCATCTCAGAAGGAAGACGCAGTGGAAACAACTGTACCAAGCTTGTTCCCGCGAAAATGGCCGCACCTGCCCTACAGAAGTCCACTCGAATGGATCAACGACACGGATGCTGCTATTGAGTTCCTGTCTCGCCTAGCTGAACTACCAGAGACGAGTCTAATCTATGAACCGATCGATGCGAACAAGTTTGCAGCCGAAGTCACTGAATTCCTAGAGTTGACACGGAATGGCCAAAATTCAGCTGCAGCAGACTCGGTGTTTGCTGGGTTGCTTGGGCTGTTTGCGATGGGAGTGCAGTTGCAATCGTTTACACTCCTAAGCAAAGCTGCGTTACAATTCATCAAGTTGGGGCAGGCGACGTACATCGACGATGCTGATGGTGGATCAACTCGTCCTGAATTGCAGAGGCTTTTGAAGCTGTACTGCTCGCGTTTGGCTCAACACGTTGCAGAGCCAATTCTTGCAGCGACGTTCCCTCGAGATTTATCGGCACAGTGGAAAGTTTGCTCATACCAGCCTTCTACGAGTGATGCAATTGCGACCGATGGCCTCTACCTGTACATATTTGGCCGATCCGGGCTTTTGAAGATTGGGACTGGGAACGGAACGACGGCGCGCGATTTTGTATACGCACACAACAAGGACTATGTTCGCAGTCGCGACGCTGAACGCTCGTGGCTCTGCTGTATTGGCGACGAGCTCTACTGCCGCACTATTGTTATGCCCGGCCATCGCGTGGATCGTATCCGAACTAACGACCTGCAGAATGTGCAGGAGCTTGTTTTGGCTCCAAATCGTGCCTTGATAGGCAAAGGCACGACTGAAAGCAGCGTGTATGCTATGGTTACTGACGGCGTTGACTTGTTTACGATTCGCTGCATCGATACCTACAAGAAATCTTCAAGTAAAACTAGCAGCAGTCGCAAACACAGAAGTCGTAGTCATAAATCGAGGAAGTCCACACCGGTGAGTGAAATTGTAAATGCTGTGCTCGGAAAAAGTGACAGTGGACCAAATTCACCACTCCAGTCTCCCGAACCTGTCACCATTAATGTGGGGGATCGCGTTGTTCGAGGACCTGATTGGAAGTGGTCGAATCAAGATGGTGAAAAGGGTAGTCCTGGTACAGTGGAGCGTATAAGCACCTGGGGAGGCGTGAAAGGCAGTGGTGTAACAGTCCGATGGGACAAAAATCAGCGTGTTAATACGTATCGCTGGGGCGCCGAAGGATGCTACGACTTGTATATCGTGACGGAAAAGGACGGATTTCTCGAGCGAAAACCTCTGCCGAATGTCAAAAGTTCACGAAAATCCAGGGACGGAGAGGGGGTCGTTGAGGGTAATCGTGAGAACGAACCTGATCCACTGCCTCGTCATCAACTTGTGTTGTACCGGCACAAGGTAGACAGTATCACCTCCATCATGAAGTTGGAGGAACCTGATATTGACCTCTTCTTGGACTTGACACCTTCGAGGGAAAAACATAAGCACGGCACTAGTGGATCAAGAGACGCCCAGGGCGGTGTGGAGACACTATCTGCGCTTCACTCCCATACGGTCACGTTGTGTACTTCAAAGACGTCTTGGATGTGCGATGGTGGCACGTCCAATTGCTTCAGGGACAACGCTGCCAAGCGATACCGCTGTACGTCGGGATGTGATTTCGATTTGTGCGAGTCGTGTTTATTCGCTACGGTGAGCGACAAACCATCGATTGATAAGTCAACTTCTGAAGGAAATGCTGTAGACGATGACACTCCATCTATTGCGAACACTACCTCGGATGATACCGTTCCCGGTGCAGATGATGGCCCTGTGGCGAGTGATGTGGAAACTACTGTCGAGTCCTTCGCATCCGAGGGTGCTGATCCTTTTGCCAACGTCGATGTGTCGTTATTCGCTGAAAGCGCTCGCGAAGCCTCATTAAAGAAGAAGGACGAAGACAAGAAGAAGCTGAAGCAGCAGACGGAGGATCAAATGGTGAATGATCTTGCTGCGTTCTGGTGTGGACTTTACACCCGCAAGGAGTGTCAAGTAGCGCTCAGAAGGAACGGACTCCAGCTCAATGAAGCATCCACATGGCTGCATACGTGCGGCGCGTATCTCCGAGAGCCAATGGTCATTCCCACAGTGTCCAGTGTCATTCTTGCGGCAAAGCCCAAATCGGGTGCTCTGGATCCCGTACTGCTTATCGCTGGTACATTCTTCGCAACCCACGGACAGCTATGCGTGGTTTCGCCGCCAGGACTGTACACTGTCGGTGAGGAACAGAGCGACAAAGTGAAGCGTGCTGCCAGCTCAAATGATGCGTCCTGGTTTTTTTCGTTGGAAAATGGCTCATTACTTGCAGAGAAGCCTGTGCTTCTTAAGGGAGTACCTGCTGGTTCGCCAACTTGCGTTGACATGACACGTAAGCGGATTCTTGTGTTCTCGGGCTATCTGAATTGTCTGGAGGAATACGTGGATCATGTGCAACAAAGCCGAGATTTTGTGGAACAAATTACGACAGAGTGCACAACGCTAGCGGATACTGGAATGCTAATTATCTCCCAACTTGCTCAGCTCATGCGGAAGCGAGCAGCTCTCCCGGCGTACAAGCACCCGCGGGCTGGTTTGCAGGATGTATTATTTCGAACAGGACGTGAGCCAGCACCAGCCTCAACGGATAAACCAGCTGATCATAGGGACGGCGACCTGGGGACAAAATCAAAGAATCGCCGGATCAAGAATATTCGTGCGCGGTTAAAAGAGCTCGACCGACTGCATTCTAAGGATCCGCCGGGCTACATTATTCCGTTTTGCGTGGATTTTGAAGACGAGGGACTACTCCAGATTCTTCGAGCTGTCAATTACTACTGCGGAATGCTTTCATCTAAGAAGGGAGATTGCGGTGAAAATGGTGATCCGATTGCACTTAGAGCGGCTTTTAGACTTGTAGCCGACCTTCTACGAATTCTGGCGGAGATTGTGCAAGAGTTTGAGTTCGTTGGGGTTACGATGAACATTAGTTCGTGTGATGAAGCCACCCAGGAGCTGTTCCAAGACACTGAACGTACATTGAAGGATATCTCCAGACGCCTTTTTGGCGATCAGATGTCTGAACAAACTCCCGCGGATGGTGCCTTGCAATCCGAACGATCAAGAATTGTTATCTCTGCACATTTTTTGCTGGTCTGGGGGATACGTAAGGGTATATTCTTCTCAAATTGCCGATCCGAGTTTTTTATTTCCGCGTGCGAAGATATTATCGGCTCTGGGACATCAGATGACATTGGTAAAGACGGCCATAAAGAGACCGATTTACCCGAGTCGTTCTTTGCAATCTTATTGGAGTCCCATGACTCTCTGATACTGCAAACGATGCGTGATTGTGGCGTGGATTTACTAAGGAGACTACTTTTCAGTCCGATGGATGATGGGCGTATCGCAGTTGCCGATTTTGTGCCAACAGCAGCTGAGAATTTTTCTCGATTTTTGGAAGTTCTTTTTGCGTTGTCCAAGCTTGAAAGTAGAAGTGGCATCCAGCGGGAAAAGTGGCTAATTAAAGTCGATGGCTTACCGTTCCAAACTCCAGTTAGCAAAGCTCTGCATGCCGTTATGAACTATTGCTGTGCTCGAATGTATGCTGCCAACATTGAGCTAACACCGACGTCATCGTTCAAGGAAGTGGGACAGGAGGTGCTGGAAGCAACGACATCGTTTGAACGTTTTGCGCGCACATGCTTTGACTCCGCTCTGGAAATGCTGCGTTGCTACCAAGGTGATGCGTCAAATGGTTGCGACCTACAAGCGTCTGTGGTAGGGACAATCTTGCCCATGGTAATCGCTTTCATCCCGAATTTCCCCGACCATTTCTCGGATGAGTTCCGAGATCGTTTGCTTTTCTTGATGAGAGAACTTGATACTCTGATCTGTTCGGATGAGAGCACTCGCGTGACCAGGCCGAGGCCGGCCCTTGACGATGCTGCCATCTTTGGCGGATACCAAGTAGTGGAGACACCGCATCCATACAATCACACTCAGCCCGTGTTTCGCCGGGTGGTGCACATTCCTGGTGCCAGCGTGTTACATTTCGAGTTCGACCCACGTTGTCGGACGTCTGGAGAAGCTGACATCGTGTTCATCACGTCTGGACTTGCTTGGTATCAAGCTGATCGCCTCCCCTACGGAGACGTTGGCTTTGGTGAAGATGGAGGGTGCTTCTTTGGCTCATACTCGCGGGGAAACTGGCCGGCAGGAGGACTTACCGTCGTAGGAGATACTGCGACAGTCATGCTATGCGCGACAACGCAAGCTCGAAGTGGAACTGGGGACAAACAGCGATGGGGTCTCAAGTGTACGGTGCGTGGTCTTTTTGGCAGCCCGCAGAGGTCTTGGCTGCCTGAGTTGGGGTGCTCTGTAGCAAATGCGTGCGGTATACTTGGAGACAAACTGTTGCGTGGTTCTCCCCCGCAAGGCGTCGAAAAATCGTGTCAACCGTGGGTCATGGAGAGGCAACTATTCAACTTGCCAGTCCCTGCATGCAATATCCTGAAGTCTAGATGGAAATTCGTTGATGACGTTGTGAATCGCACGGAGCGAGGAGAGATGTTCTTTTCGACATTGTCCGAATTTGTGCGGCTTCGCACTTTACCGCCTCGACATTCTACTGTTCGTTGGGAAGAATCACTACAAGTGGCTGCTGCTGTTCTGCTGGTGCGCTCGAATCACCATCAGCTACATGTCTGGCTGGATACTGTGGAGAATCAAGGAGTGTTGCCCAATGTTATCGAAAGCGCGCTTTTCCATCGAATTGCAGTTGAGCTGGGGAAACTGGAGCGGTGGATGCTGCGCCAAGTCCAGCTTGTCAGTGAATGGCACTACCTGTGCATCGATGAAGTTAGCTTGGATGAATTGATGGAGCGATATGCAGATAATCTGGATCGTCTTTCAGAGCTCTGCCAACTGAAGAGCGTTGTGTTCAAGAAAAGCGACATGACAAGTTGCGTTAAGTCCATCCATGAGCTTCTTGTCAAGGAAATTGCCGCGAAGCACGAGAAAGATGACTCCCAGTCGTCAGGTTCACATGAAGCAGTTGCCCAAGCTGTTTTATCGAAAACTCGTTTCCTACTAGCAAGGTGGGAAAAATGCGTGGAATACGGCTACACCTACTTGGAATCAGTCGCAGAGCCAATTCACTCGGCGGTACCAGATTGTTTGTCCGATGTGAGTAGATTTCTGTGCAGCACTGTACCGATATCTGCTTTAGAAGAATGCTCTACAGCCCATTCGGCTCGTCTTGAATCGCGTTTAGCTGGTATTGGATACTGCGAGGAGGCGATTACGAATCTGAAAAACGACGACATGGCTCAATTCTTCGTCGGTCGCGTCCTGTACGCTGTCCCTTCAAACACGTTGATGCAAGATGATGCTATTCTCTCTGGGTGTGCAGTGGCTAGTCCTCTCCTTCTGGCCAAAACCATGGCCTCGTAAGTATCGCTTCCTCTTGACTCTCTGTATGTCATACTTACCTGTGTTGTTATCGTGTGTGGATAGGCTTAACTCGTATGCAAAATCGATCGCCTGCATTTCGGAGTCCAAAGACGCGCTGCCTGCATTCCGCGCTGTGGCTCTGGCGGACATTTGGAATTGCGCACATTCCGTAGACAGTATCTCGAGCCGTGCTCTTGGCCTGGAAAGAGTCTCGAAATTGATCTTGGCTCTTGATGGCGAGATGTGGCCATATGCTAACGAACTATCGGCGGATAAGGGTGTGCTGCTTTCCGGACACCCTGATGCACGAGAAGTGCATCGACAAGTGTATGATACTGCTTGGATCTTGTTGCGACTACTTGCTGAGGAAGTTTTGGACAATGCCGCTGAGCAAGGTGGATCGGATACGTCGTGGAAATCGCCGTTGAAAACGGTGTTTGGTGAGCTCTGTGCGTTATACGAGCACTTTGCTGCGAAACAAGACAAGGAGGCTACGGGCGCGCCTACGTGCGTTATCAAATCTTCAGACGAAGCTACTTATCGTCTCATGTGTACCGTGGCGAACAAAGTTGCTATTGTTCACGAGTGGCCTGAAGTTTTTTGCTGGTGGATTCAGAACGCGATTGACATCGTGGCAACACAGAATTCCCCGTTAACCTTGAGTGTGGCAAGCACAAGACTCATTCGCTACGCTTTGGAGTTGCTGGGAGATGCTATGTTCGATCTTTCTGTGGTTGTCCCACGCTCAACTGAAAACAAAATGATGCTCGGAATGGAGATTCAAGATATTTTACTGAAACGAGTCGGGGAGATCGTGTCTCCACTTCCAGTAAGTGATCACGCCTCAAATGCAGTACCTTTTCCAAAAAACAACAAGATATCGGATCATTGTGTCATTATTTTCCAAAACGAGGTGGCTACTGACAAGTTGGTGGACGCAGCCAACAGTGTGGGGGAGCCAGATGTCAGCTCGTTGGAGATTCCAGTTGAAGGAAGTGATGGGAAGGATGCCGTTGAGAAAGCAATTACGGAAGCAGTTGCTGAATGCACGGCCGCTCAGGCCACGATGAAGCATTCAAGTGTGCGGTGTGACGGCTGTAATCAGAGTCCTTTGCGTGGTTTCCGATTCAAGTGTTTCAGTTGCCCCAACTACGATTTGTGCACGAGCTGTTACACGAACCAGAATCATAATATGGATCATCCCTTCGTGCGCTTAGCCGACGCGACTGGCAGCGGAGATTTGTTACAGCCTCGGTCGAAAGGTGGAAATGTCGTCCCCGAGACAGCTCTTGTTGGATCGAAGCCGTGGAAGGGAAACCTACTTCGTGTACTGCTTGACTCACATGGATACGTTAATTACTGCTTTGGTACTAGACGTGAATGTTGTGATACTGCCAACGCGCTGGCAAATCTAGGGTTCCTTGTGACCGTCGCGCACTCGGATGATATGGCGGACGTAGACGCGTTGCACGATTGGGAAGGAAGCATGCAACTTTTCTTGGAGCCTGGCTCATCTCGTCTCTCTCATCGTCGCTCCCCCGTGTCTGGCGAGAAGAACTCTTCTAGAAGAGCTAATCGAGAAGTTATCAATGCCTTTAACAGAAAGGCGGCTCTTGTCAACTCAACCACACGTCGAAGTAGTCAAAAGGTCGAGCATGGGCGACAATTGGCGTCCGAAGTGATAGCTGTGCTGCGCTTAATGATCTCTGGGCGTTCGAACATGCAGAAATGGCGAAGTAGCACCTTGAGAAAGATGACCGAGATTCTCGAAGATGCGCCACACCAAATCACCGAGTCAACTGGCATGACCTCGGCGCCGTACGATGCGTATTTCCTGACTCTGGGAGCCACTCAGGTGCTTGGTGGATTCCGTGAGCCACTACGTATCGGTGGAAATGTTTTGCTGTCGAGTTATGCAGCTGACAAGGCTCGTGGTGGGCACACTGGTGTGGTTTATTCTTACGCGTTTGGTAACGACGACATTGTGATTGCAACTCTGGATGGTTTTACGGAAGGAGTACGAAACGGAGAAGCTGCGAATGATGATGATTTATGCTTCTACAAACGTACAACCTCAGAGGTGAAGGCGATTAGCGGTATCCCTCTTGGCATGGATACCGTTGAATTGCTTGAACCACTTGTTGTTCCCTTTTGCGCTGTAGTGAGAACAATCTACGAGTGGACATCTGATGGCAAAAGCGATGACGTGGATGAGGATGGCACACCCACTGCAGGATCTCTACTACTTTGGGAGTTAGCTTGTGCTCTCATTCAGTCTTTTTCATCGATGGCTCCTTCATGGCCGTCGCTGTTCGATAACCAAGTGATCTCAGTAAGTGCCTTGTGTATGTTGTCTTTTATTTGATAATGCATTGACAGGATGGTGTGTGCATGCTACAGACAAACGGTAACTGCCCAGCCATTCTTTTTCAGCTTGCGCAGATGTGCGTGCGTGACTTGAAAGTGGAAGACATTGCGGATATGCGCGAATTATTGTGGAATATGGAGTGGTTGCGCTCACGAGACTTACACCTCTCGCTAGCAACGCGGCCGATTTCGTCAAGCTCGTTCTCTGCTAGTGACGACAAAACTTGTGTTCTTCGACCCCCAACGTCGATGCCTGAGGATGCACCCGCGTATACGTCGGTCGCTAGTGACGGATCGCAGTCGATGCCCGAGCCATCGGAATATTTCTACAGTCTGCACGCGTTTTCTTCACGCAATGACCTGCCGCAACACTCGGGCCGAAACAAGATGCTGGAATACTGGGAAAAGAACGTTATCCCGGCGATCGAGACGTATGTATCGGGTTCTTTCAAGAGTTACGAAATGGACTACTTCTTCGCCCAGTTACGCGAGCCATTGCGAGAGGGGAATGCTGCGGCGGCGTTAAAAATCGCATTCACATTGTGTGACGGCCATGTGCCGTCAGGCTGTCACTACCCGGACCCAGATACTGATTGGTCTGCTCTGCAAATCGACGACCTGGAAGTTGGCGGTCGCTATGTGATTGCTTCTGAGAACGTGGATGTTGCAGATTGGTCGCGAGATATGTTGTGGACTTTAGGCCACACTGGAACTGTTCGAGTGATTGATCCATCAGGTATGGTGTTACTTCAAGTGGTGAATCCTGTGACGTCTGCCAGTGAGTACTGGTGGTACCATGTGGACAACTTGCGTGCAATGTCGTCGGTCGTTTCGGTCTCTGAACAATCAGTTACGGACTTCGAGGCGAGCAGGACTCGGCTGAAGATGATGAATCAACAACTCATCTACAGCATAGCCCGGAAGAGCGTATTTGACCTATTGCAAGCTGCCCCAGAGCATGCTATGAAGATATCGATCGAGACCAGGAAAACAAGCTTAGCAAGAACGAGCTCGTCCCCTCTTCCGTTGCCAACCTCGTCGTCAATCGGCCATGCGCCAATGCCTACGACTCAGTTGACCGCTCCACTGCCCAAGAACCCAGGAAATCGCTACGATCTAGCTGATCTGCTCCGACTGGCTGCTGCAGCTGATCTCGGATGCCCGGAGAAGGTGCTGTCTTCTGAGATTGGAATGCTTTCCGATTCAACGCCTGGAGCTCTCACTGAAAACAGCAGCAGTCTTTATTTGCGGCCTAAGGTCTCTCCGAAGTCTGCGTTGATCACGGTATTGCAGACAGTACTGAACAAACAGTTTGAGCGTGCTGCTTCTAGCCCTCCTCCTCCTGTCATGGACAGATCCACATCGTATGACGAGAATGCTAGCGTAACGGTGACAATGCCGGCGAAGAAGCACAAGAAGCGTGGGAAACAAGGTGCACTTGCTGGTAAGTTAGCTGCAGTTGGGGCTTCCGCTGCTGCTACTTCGGCTTCGTCGAGCTCAGCGCCATCATCAAGTGGATCTAGTACCTCTCTAAAATCTACTCAACCCAAGTTGCAGCAACCTGATGTGACACCAGCGCTGTCTACGCGGAAGCATCGCTACTTGCTGATGGAGGCGCTACTGTCTGAGCTGAAAGCTGGTCTCGACTTGTCCAGTGCCTTCTTGCGAAGCAGATCGTTCATGGTGACCAGCGACAGTCCCCCTCAACCATTGGTATTGATTCATGTTCCGGACGCAACCTGTTTGGTGCTATCTTTCGCCGTACACCCCGTACTTATGGACTTACCAGCCGGAAGCAGCCTAGAGTTTTTCCGCGACGAACGCTGCACAGATCGATTGTTTGGATACTTTGGAGACAAACGTGGACTTAGCTATCTCCCACCCCTCGTGGTTCCTGGCGACAAATGCTACGTGCGAATGTCCCAAGGCACCTACGCTCGATACAAGTTTCGTGTGGATCCTTTCACTTCTGATTTTGGATTGGCGCTGTGGTTGTGTGAAGAAATTTACCAGAAGCTGTTGGCTATTCAGCTTTCCCATTACGAGGTGGAGACTGTACTTACTACTGCGTTGAATGCTCTGGTGGAGTATCTGATTGCGACTACGGCCTGTTTACCAGCTAATGCGAAGACTGCTGTGTACCAGATCACGGCAAAATTGATCAACTTCGCATTGAGTAAGGGAGCTATGCACGCTGTTCCAATCGCAAAGCTCTCCGGACTGGTGAAAGAGTTAACCTTTGTGCACGACAACGAACGCACCACGCAAAAAGGTCTCTTCTCTTTGTACACCCAGCAGTTGGCTGAGCTCATTTCTCTGGTTGAAGAGGTATCTTCGCTGAAGGGTGGATCATCATCAATACTTGGCGGTGCTTGGTGGAAAGAGTTTGTGCGGATGGCTGTGTTTACCAGAGTTTTGGCCCAGGGAAAGCGTGAAATTGCAACTCCTGACGCATTTAAACGAGTTTACTGTGGTCGAGCTCCTATTCGGGAGATTCAGACAGCGCAGACTGCTCTGGCTACTCATGATTTATTTGGCGAAAGGATCCTCTTCTTGCAGAATTTACCATGCACGTCGAATGTTGCGGAGCTACGGGCGAGTCTTTCGCGTTTTATCGTGCATCTAGCTCTGGAAGAATGTGGAGAAGCGGACGACCAGAACGTGTACTCTGCCGCTGCCGTCACTCGATTCGGTATTGTTGCCGATATCCTCTTCATGCCGGTTGATTCTGAAGGCCAAACAATGGGCTACGCCATGATAGACATTGGTCGAGCTGACGTTATTTCGAACTTGCTGACTCGAATCTCCAAGGAAACATTCGAATTTGATGGCGGAACTCCTACGGAGGAAGATCATGAGTTGCTCGCTAGAATCGAAGCAGTGTGTCGCCCTCCAGACAGCTCTAGTGGTAAATCAAACGATGGAAATGACAGCTGCTCTGATGGCGCTGACCCAAGCGGTGATGTTTGGGCATGCAGTGTGTGCACGCTGGAAAACTCTCTAGCTGATGCGGAATGTGCTGCATGTGGCTCTCCCATTCCTCCTGAAATGGCGAACTTGGCTCGAGATGTTCAAGCTCAGTCACAGTCGTCGAGATCCGAACAGCCGGTGAATGGATCGGAGAGTGCTGCTTCAAGTGGTTGGGCATGCACTACTTGCACGTTCGTTAACAGTTGGGCAGATACGACCTGTGACGCGTGCACAATGGAACGTAGTGCAGATTTGGTGCCTCCCTCATCTGCTGTTAGTGGAGAAAGCAACCAGAATGAAATCGATCCAGTGTCAAGTGATGTGGACACTTCAACTTCGCGATACAAGTTGAGCGCTGCTCGATTTGTTGAAATTATACGCGTAGCAGATGACACCAGTGACGTGCCGAAGCAGGTGACTAATTTCCTACACCACCAGTTTTTCGAGACGTCCTCAACTACCGAAGCCGTGGTCACTATGGCTCCAGAACTCCGTCGTGTACTTAATCATGAAGCTTCTCAGTACTTCTCGACATCCGATAGCAAGGCGGCAATAGAGGCATTCGCTGCGTTAGCTAGTGTGACGAAGAACCATGCGTGGGATAGTCTATCCAGTGAGGAGCGCTTGAACAAATTAACGTCGGTGAAAGCTTTGTCAGAGATTGAACGGAAGACTCTGGGAGTGTACAAGTGTCTGCGCTCATCGGGTTATGATTTGCAATTCGAACTGAGTCACTATGGATCCATGGACGACGCGATGAAAGCTCAAGCGAAGTGGACACACCAGATGGACTGTCAACTAATTGCAGTGTGTCGGGAACTCAGCGGAAAGATGGGTGTGCTCATGTTGACGGATCTGTGCCCAAGCCATTTGAATGCAAGCCACGCGCGCGAATACTTGCAGATAGCTTCACTCGAGACACGCGACTTGCGACTCCGGTTTGCGGTGTTGCAATCGCTCAACAAGTTGTTGGTAGGAGCGTTACCCCTTGTGAACCTCCGCCCATGGAGTGATCCAAGCTCATTACGCAGCCGTATCGTCTCGATTCGCCAGTTGATTTTTCCTGGAGTCAAGATTCGATTCTTCGCTCACACACAAGATAATACCACTCTGGCGCACTCTGTGTTCGTCGATACGAATGCCAAACGGCCAATGGTGACGATCGACCGAAGGAAGATCGCTGGCAAGCGTGGAGGCATTTGTTCTAGCACCACGGAGGCCTCGACGTCATTGGTGGCTTTACGCGATCCCAGAAGATCACTGTTTGCATCGACGATGAAACAGTTGAGCGCTATCTCGCCGTCTCTGCTGCGTGCAAAGCGACCTACGGGTGCTAGCGATCCGTTTGTGTCGTTTATTGTCATCTTTGCCGGCGAAAACGTGGTGGGCGAGGGAGGCCCGTACCGCCAGTTATTCAACGACATATCGAACGAGTTACTCGCCAGTGGTAACCCACTATTCATCCCGTCGCAAAATAATGTCATGAAGGCAGGAGAATTCCGTGAGCGCTACATGCCCAAGCCGAGCAGCACGTCCAAAGAACTGTTGCAAATGTTCGAGTTCGTTGGCATTTTGATGGGCTGCTGCCTGCGCACAGGGGTTCGACTCAATCTCCGTCTGGCACCTTTGGTATGGAAAATGCTCGTCAAGCAAAATCTCGTCCTCACGGATCTTGAAAGTGTAGACCATTCATTGTGTGAGAGTTTGAAGTTCCTTGAGGAACTGGCATCCGCTCCAAGCGACGACCCCAACGAGGTACTCTACGATTCGTTCACCACGACTCTCAGCGATGGAACTATCGTGGAGCTTAAGGATGGAGGACAACAGCTTCCGGTTACCAAGGCAAACGCGAAGGAGTATATTCGACTGGTCAAAGCTACTCGACTGCAGGAGTGCAAGCCTCAAGTGGACGCGATGCTACGTGGTCTCGGTAAGATCGTGCCAGTCCAGTTGCTGCAATTATGCGTGTGGTCTGAGCTACAGCAATGGGTGAGCGGCAGTCTAGAAATTGATATCAATCTGCTAAAGCGCCACACTCGCTACTCTTCGGGCATGAGCCCCGAGCAATTCCCGCACTTGGAGATGTTTTGGAAAGTGCTATCGAGTTTCAGCGAGGAGAACAAGCGACGGTTTATCAACTTTGCCTGGGGTCAAGACACGCTGCCCGCTGACGATGCCGAGTTTGATCGTACGCACACACGTTTGCTCATCAAGGCGCCTTCTCAAGATTGCGGAGTGGATCAAGACGCGATGCTGCCCAAGGCAGACACATGCTTTTTCAATATCGAGTTACCAGTGTATTCAAACGAAGAGATCATGCGCGAAAAGCTATTGCTGGCTATTACGCTGTGCACTAGTCTGGACGGCGACGAGCAGACTGCCGGCCACGATATTTATTACGCTGGCGACGAGATCGATGATGATGTCATGGAGTAGCGGTTGTGTGATACATGTTGCATGTTGCATTTTTTCGAAGTAAAATACTGACAAGGATTGGCACGAAGGTTTTATTTGTTGTGCAACGACGTTGTCTTTGGTTTAGAACGTGACTTGTAGCTCTGGATATCGCTCCTTGACAGATGCAGCCGCTTCCTTTGTGACGCTAGCAACCAAACAAAGTGTAAGTGGTGCTACAGGTTGATGGATACAAGAGGTAAGGTGCTTACGTTGTGTAGCGGAAATCAATCTTCTTGAGGCGCTTTCGCTCTGGCTCGGGATTCTCATCAGGAGAAGGCTGAGGTAAAGTAGGGTCTAGCAACTCGTTTCTCATGCCCATTTTCGCGTGGATGGCAGCAACAATCGCCTGCAAAGTACACGTCGAAAAATTCATAGTGAGCAAGCTACCTCTTCAAGTATAAAAGAGCTTATACGATTAACGTACATCTGCGGAAACGCTCTTAACACCACATAGGTTTAGCTCCTGCAAGTTCCGAGCCTCAGATCCGAGAAAGCGAAGCAATTGATCGCTAAAAGAAAAACAAAGAGCACACAGTAAGATCCAGGTTTCAGTGCGAGAGTCTGACTGAAATGGACGCAATAACGTACGTGATTGCAACATTCCAATGCAAACACAGACGCGATACGGATTCGCGTTTCTTGAGCAGCGCAATCAACGCTTCATCAGTGATGGCGCAATAGCCAACACTTAAACTGTGCAGCTTCCGACACTTGGCCATGATGGTCTTAATCGTTCTGTACCATTAAAAACCCACAACTTGTTAGCAAGAAAATCCCAAATTGGCCACAAATTTTCGGATACGTACTGGTCCGTCGCAGGATGGCCAGAAATGTGGACTTTCGTAAACTTGGAGTGATTCGGGTGCTTTTCGATCAGCTTCGTAATACCGGAAATCGTCATGTTAAAGTTGCCGCCGACATCAATGCTCTGAAGCGGCACATTAGAATGTTTAAAACAACCTCGACATTCCCCCCTCTCGGCAGTACCCCACCTGAAGCTTCGGGGCGAGTTTACGCAGATGATCCAGCGACAAATCCGTCAGTTTGCGGCAGTTCTCAATGTTCAGCTCCTTGATCTCTGTAGCAGTCCACAATAAGAAAAAAAATTAAATCCACTAGTATTCTTCATTCAGCCACATTAAAGCCCCTCACCTGGACAACTCTTCAGCAATAATTCAATTGCGTCGTCCGTGAGTCGGAAACATCCCGAGAAATTGACCGAGTGCAGTTTGGGGCATGTCTTGGACAACTGAACGGGCAACGACAATGATATCGTCAGTGCTGTCTGTCCCATCTCAGCAGCTTGGCCAGCAGCCAACTCACCATCTCCACAAAGACCGTAGATATCTTAGCACCGATGATTTCAACGCGCGTCATGGTCGGATGGAAGAAGCTTTGGGGCAGTGTGTCGTCGCCCAGCTTCCCGCCACGCAAAAGCGCCCGAATGACCTCCTGCTTGGCCTTGTGCGTGCGCGACTTGGACGGTTTCCCGATACGATGCGCGCGCTCCAGCGTCTTCTCGTTGATGATCACGTCCAGTTGCCGCGGCGCCTTGGAGATGAACTTCAACACCATCTTGTCCAGCGGCGGCACTTCGCGACGGAACGCCATGGTTGATAGAGCTCTTTTTCGAGTCCTTTGTGGAGAAATGTCGCCCGAAGCGCAGGTGACGCGAATGCGTGTCTCAGCGTTTATGTGCAGACCGCAACAGCAACATAGCTGATTGCCACAACTTAACGAATCTATCCGCATCTAGCAATGCAGCGCTAGGCTGTATCGCTGACACTGCCAGTTAGTATCAGCCCTACTCAGGCCCGTATGCCTAGCGCCTTGCAAAAGCTGGTAGCTTATTGTAGTATAGTCGCTCGGAGATTAGATGGGCTCCCTGACGACGATTGCTAAGTTGCTTTAAATTTTAAAGTTGCCGAATCAATGCTTCAAATTATGATCCATTTCGCCCGTTTTTTCCTCCGTCTCATTTGCTGAGCCACTTGCTAAACCGCTCGCTACCGCTTGACATTCACTCTTATCCGCATTGCCGTCATGAAGTTCGGCAAGCAGCTAGAGATCTCGGCCAACCCGGAGTGGCGCGACAACTACGTGCAGTACAAGCGACTCAAACGGCTCATCAAGCGCGTGGCCTTTGAGGTGGAGAAGAAGCAGAACAAGCAGAAGAAACTGCAGCAAAAGATGGAGCACAACGCTGGAGACGTACAGCTCCAGGTGACTGTGGACGAGACCCACCCGCTGCTAAAGCCCGTGGTGGACGACGTACAAGATGCTAAGGATCAGTTTTGGGAGGTACTGGACGCCAACCTCAAGATCGTCAACGACTTTTACGTGGGCAAAGTGGTCACACTCACCAGGTCAGTGGGTGAGTTCGAGACCATGTTGGAGGACGAGAAGAAGCCCATGGGACACGTGCATACGCGCTCACGTACACACTCGCACTGTACGAGAATGAAGATGAGTGTTTTGAGGGTGATGAGAGGCTGAGAATGTGTTTGTTGCTGTTATCATAGCGGACCGCGGGTTTGCGGCGCTACAGGAGATCTACGACACGTTGGTTGACCTACGCACGTTCGTGCAGATCAACCACTCAGGCTTCCGGAAAATTGTCAAGAAGGTGAGAGAGATGTTGAATATTGAGGACATATTTCGGTTGCTCACGTGTTGATTCTCTTGCAGTTTGACAAGACGATTAAGGAACACACGCAGGAAGCGTTCATGGAGCGTCTGGCTAATGAGCGATTTTACGCGTCTAATGACATTGATGAGCTGCTGGATCGCGTGTTTGGTCTCACGTCGCGGTGCGTTGGATGATGCTGTTATGCTGGATGACAAGTTTTTGACTGTGTGAAATTGGAAATGGTGGCAGGGACAAGCTGGAGGCTGGAAATATGGAACGCCGCATGAGGCGAATGCAGGGCGACCAGAACTCGCTCCTTCGCAAGGTGAGTTGTGTTTGCTGGAGATACGTGACAACATGGAACGATTGTATTGAAGCTTCGTTCGTGTTCCGTGCTGGATCATTTCCAGGTGAAAATCGTCCCCTTCTGCATCTCGGTGGCGCTTTTTGTTTTTCTCCTGCTTGTTCGTATTACTCCAAAAGGTTGGAAGAGTTTTACGCGACTTGGATTTTTGCGGGTGGAATATTTATTGTGTTGCTTGATGCTTTCTCCACACTGCAGGAGAGGACGTGCAACAGCGATGCCTGGCCATGCTCGTTTTTATTACGACACTATGGGTGACGGAGGCACTCCCGTACTTCGCAACAGCACTTCTGGTCCCACCGCTCGTTGTGTTCCTGCACATTTTGAACGACAAGGCGCACCCCAACAACCTGCTCACAGCTAGTACGTGCCTAAATGTGTTATAGCTTACTGGATTGCTATAACCAACTGGTATTAACATACCTAATAACTTTTCTGGTTGTCCGCAGAGCAATCCGCTAAGGAAGTGATGTCCATGTTGGTCAACCACACCACTATCCTAATCATGGGCGGGTGCGTTTTATGATATTTTATGGCATAACTTTGAACATTAGACTAATGTGACTTATGATCTTTAGTTATTCCATCTCGGCGGCATTCTCTAAATGCCAGATCGAGCTGTACATCGCTGCTTTCTTGCAACGTCGGTTCAAGAAGAGTCCGAACCTGTTCCTGCTGGCAATTATGCTGATGGGACTGTTCCTGTCGATGTGGATTAGCAACCACACTGCTCCTGTGCTGTGTGTGTCGGTTCTTCTCCCTATTATCAGGGATTTTCCCACGGACAGCACCTACGTGAAGACGCTTCTTATCGGCTTGGCCTTCGCTTGCAACCTGGGAGGAATGATGACCCCAATTTCTTCACTACAGAACACGCTGGCCGTGTCGTTTTTGGAGAAGGCTGGATACACTGTTACCTTTGGTCAATGGATGGCGATGGCTATCCCGTTTTGCACTGTCGGCACGATTTTGGTAAGCACCTTTTTTTTTCATGTGCCATCTTCCTTATTTACTTATTGGTTACTATTTTACACACAGTGCTGGGCGTTCTTGCTGTGGGTAATGGACCCTCGTGATGCTACGTATATTCCACAAATCGTCTACGACCAGAAGCAAAAGATCAGCAGCCTTCACGTCGTTGTCGTTTCAATGACGCTTCTGACCATCTTCTTGTGGGCGTCATTCTCGGTGACAAGTGCCACATTCGGTGACTTGGGTATCATTTCGATGATGTTCATGGTGAGTCCCTGCAGCATTTTTAAGCGGTGTCCGTGCTTGAGAAATTCTAACTGGTTGGTTTTATCGCAGTTCATCATGTTTGGCACGGGCATGCTCAGCCAATTCGACTTCAACTCGTTCTCGTGGCATATCCTCTTCCTGATCGGTGGTGGCAACGTTTTAGGAGATGTACGTTTCTGTTGTATTGTTTACACGACGACTTTGTATGACCAAACTGCTTATTCTTTATCTGTATTACTTCCAGGCTGTGCAACGATCAGGCCTTCTCGACACGCTCAGTCAGACGGTCATCCACGCACTGCCATCCGGAAATGTTTGGATGGTCACCGTCTCCCTGTGCAGTATGGTGATTTGCCTCACTACGTTCGTCTCGCACACAGTTGCTTCGATCATCCTCTTGCCAATTATCGTGCAAATGGCAATCCAAATCGGACACCCTCACATCCCTGTGATCTGCTGTGCACTCGCAATCTCTGCAGGTAAGGATGAATTGCATAGTTTTAGGCTAGCTATGGCACGCTAACAGACGATATGTGTGCATTGCAGCTATGGCGCTCCCGTTCTCGTCCTTCCCGAACATCAACTCACTACTGGTTCTGGACGACCACGGCCAGCCGTATTTGGAAGTGAAGGATTTCTTGCGTGTGGGTGTGACTTTCTCCCTCGTAACGATGGCATTGATTGTCACTCTCGGTTACGGTCTCATCATACTCGTGCTGGGATACAATATCGATCCGACGCCAGTCATGGTGGGAGTATAGAACATGAGACCGTGTTGAGTTTGCTACGCGATTCCCCGAAGTTGAGCGGAGCTCGGGGGAAGATAGAGATCGCAAGCAAGCTTATTTTTTCTCCATTTGGGAATTTGCGATTAATACATCGATGGACTTTGCATTGCCCTTCGGAAGCTTTGCCAATTGCTCCAAGATCCATGGGTTTGGAGCTTGAATTGATTTTCCCATAAGGGTCGCAAATACACTGTTGAACATTTGCTGTAGAGATTTATTTTTGTCCAAAAAAACAATAAAAAATACACTGAAAAACACATACTTTCACCAATATCCAAACTTGCCAAAATGGCAAAGAGTAGCGACGTCGAGAAGTCGGCCGTCAACCTGGATGACATCGACTTCGACGAGCTGGACGACTATCTGGAGCTGTTCCAGCAGGACGGTGTGATCAAGGAGGCTTTATCCAAGGGCGTAGATCTACGCGAGTATGCTCAGCAGATCGAGCAAGAGCTGCGGGCGGCCGAGGCGGCGTCGGTAGCGCAGTACGTCATGAAGTCCGCCGACATCGTGGAGCTGCACGACGAAGTCCAGGACTGCGACAATTTATTGGCCAAAATGCAGGAGATGTTACTAGGTTTCCAGGCCGATCTGGGCGGTATCAGTGACGAGATTCGCCACCTACAGGACGAATCCATTGGGATGAACGTAAAGCTCAAGAATCGTCGCGAGACGGAGGAGAAATTACAAACATATCTAGATCAGGTAGCGGTGGCTCCGTCTCTAGTTAAAACTATAGACGAAGGGGAGGTGAATGAGGCCTATCTCCACGCTCTAGTCACACTGAATGGGAAGCTCCGCTACGCAGCACTAAGCGACCCGGACCCGTCGGGCTCAAGCTTTGATCTTGTACCATCACAAACAGCAGCTTTTAACGACGTGGAGGCCCAATTGAAGAAGTTAAAAGCAAGAGCTATTGCGAGGATTCGAGAGTTTTTATTGGCCAAGATGAACGAGGTGAAGAAGCCGAAAACCAATGTGCAAATGGTGCAGCAGAATACGTTGCTACCTATGAAATATCTGGTGACTTTTCTGGCGGATAACGCGCCGGAAGTGGAGGAGGAATTCAGAGAAGTGTACGCCGAAGCGATGAGCAAGACGTTGGTGAATGTATTCAAGTCATACCATACAGGATTGATGAAATTCCATGAAGAAGTAGCAGCTCGGACGGATGTTATTGTGTTGGATGAGCAGTCACTGAAGGGGATTTTCAGCTACCGAGTGAATTTGAGCAAAAGGAACGACACATTCTCAGTCACTGAGCGTGAGAAGATCTTGGAGACAGCGTCGGCGCCACCTTTGATCCTGCATGTTGCTCAGCAAGAAGGGTTGAAACTACCGTACGAGGCTGTCTTTCGTAACGTGCAACAGCATCTGATGGACTCAGCCACTTCGGAATATCTGTTCCTGATCGAGTTCTTCAAGCCCACCAATCAACAGGAGAATGTGTTCCGCAGTCGTGACTTGTTCATGCGCGTATTTGCCAAGACGCTGTCGCTGTGTCTGGAGAACATGGAGAACTACTTGTTTACGTGTTACGATGCCATCGGACTCCTGCTTATGATACGCCTCACGTACGCCCAGAGACTGGTGATGGAGAAGCGTCGCATCCCGTGTTTGGACGCGTACTTTGATCGTGTGGCGCTGCTGTTGTGGCCGCGATTCAAGGCTGTGTTTGACCTTAATTTGATGAGTGTGAAGAACGCAAAGGCCAAGAAACTGGGGCCGATCGACCTGCACCCTCACTTTGTCATTCGTCGCTATGCTGAGTTCGCCTCCTCCATCCTCAGCTTGAGTCTGTACACGCAGCAAAGTCAGTCGAGATCTGGCGACGACTCTGCGATCTCTAACGCACAGATGCATGAGAACGGGGCAGGAGACATGGTTCTCAGCAACTTGAGTGTGATGCGTGACGAGATCCTGAGCCTACTGAGTCGGTTGTCCGAGCAGCACACCAACGCGAAGGATAAGTGCGTGTTCCTCATCAACAACTACGACCTCGTGCTCACACACTTCGAGGAGAGACGTGTGATTTCAGAGGAGACGTCCAAGTTTGAGGAACTGCTTGCTGCCCAGCGCGAGAAATTCGTGGAAGAAGAGCTGATGACGTATTACGCCAAGCTCATCCAGTTTGTTCGACAGCACGAGCAAGTTACACTCGGCAAATCGACGGGAAGTAGCCAGCAAGTTGACACTACGCAGATAGAGAAGATCGTGCGAGAGTTTGCAGCGACGTGGAAGGCTGGCATTGAGAAGATGAACGGCAATGTGATGACGTACTTCTCGAACTTCCGCAACGGCATGGAGATTCTTAAGCAGGTGCTTACGCAGTTGCTGCTGTACTACACGCGCTTTGTGGAGATTGTCAAGCGGAGCTACCAGCGCCCTCCTCCGTTCAACTCGGAAATTGTTACGACGCAGGAGATCCTGTACGAGATCAAGAAGTATAGCCGATCCTTTTAGCTTGGATTGTGAACAAAGCAATGCAGAGAAGAGAGCTGTACAAGACTACAGGGGTCTACTTGTGATCTCTGATCTGAATTCGAGACTGGATGAACTCCTTGAGGTCGACAGCGGCCCTGAAAAAACACACCAAATGAAATCATGGTTAGTTAACGGTATGACAGGAGTAGGCTAGCTTGACGGCGACGTACTTGTAGTAGTTGGTGTCCGGCGTATTGTAGAGCGTGCAGTTGTCGCACATCTTAAGCAGATCTGCTTTGAGCGCAGCCTTGGAGATATAGACTCCGCTGTCGATGCGCTTGCTGATGAGCTGGAGGTCCACTGGATCCTTGATGAAGTCAAGGTAGTCAACCACGACGCTGGTGTCCACAGGCTCGTGGAAAGGCCACGCACTCCGATGGTTAGACACCGCCTTAAGCAACTGCGAGAGCTGCGACTTCAGGCTGCCTTGATCGCGAGTTCTTCATAAGCAAAATTGACAACCTTAGTAATAATGTATCTTGACGCTAATGTAAATGCCGATGTCTACGCACCCGATGCGGTTATTGCGGATCGTTGCCTGCGACCACCCAGCCTCCTCTGTAAGCAACACAATTATTGTTAGCAAAGCGCACGCATCTTCATTCCTAGTTGAGGAGAACAGCACTTACTGACTCCAGGAACCATGTAAATGTCCATCAACCTGCCCTCCGCAAACGCTGTCAGACCAGGATACACCGTCTTGGCACGAGACCTGTCCTGGATCTTGTCTTGGATTGCCTGCGCATTAGATGAAATAATTAGCGCAATTCTCCTCTGAAAAATGAAGAAAATGAAGCTACCTTCCGCTGCTGGTGAATCATTGACGTGATCCTTAAATAGTTGATCTGGGTGTGGATTGTGCATTCCATCAAAGTTCCACCATCGTAGTCTTTGATGTAGCCATACCAATTCGGCCGAGCCATCGAGACACTCTTCGTGAATCCTTGCTTCTTGAAGTAGCCAATAGCGTAGTTGTCGGCGTACGTGAGGAAGTGTGTGATGTTCTTGGTCTTGACATATTCCTTCAAGTGATTCATCAGCCGTGTGCCGTATCCTTTCACTTGGTCCGAGGCATTAATGGCACAGAACGCAATCTCTGCGAATTGGTTCTTCTCGAACGGCCTGTAGCAAATACCACCAATAACATGGGTACCATTCTTGAGAAGGAGCATGGACCGGTGGTTCTTATCGAACACCAGACGTACAATGTACTCCTTCGGCATCTTTGGGAGCTGTTTCGCAAAAATATTCTTCAGAGTCGTGAGCTGGATCATGTGCTCGTCCGTACCATCATTTGTGATCACGTCAAACTTCAACCGACCGCTGTCCTCCTCCATCTTGGCCATATCATCCCGTGAGAGCATCAAAGACGGTGAACCGGCATCTTTAGTTGATGCGGCATCAGTCATCTTTTCAGGAGTTTTGGGATCCATTTTCTGCTTTTTAGCAGCAGGTTCCGCTGATCCATTCACTCCATTGCTAGTCTTAGAAGTAGATTTCTGTACTGCTTCCTTGAGTTTCGGACTAGATGATTCACTACATGTAGAGTCCTTCACCTCAGAGTCTTCTACCTTCGATGAGTTGTTAGCTTTAGCAGGTGTCTGTTTCTTGGTAGGAGAGGCAGTCTCATCGTTATGCTCACTCTTGGCTTCCTGAGTTGCCTCCTTCATCTCCACATCGCTACTCCCCGAAGCCTTCTCATCTGCTGCAACATTCTCCACACTATCACTAGTAGATTCTTCTTCTTCCGTCTTCGTCTCGTTATCGTCCGTATTCACTACACCTGGCTCCACGTCCTTAGGAACTGGTTCATTCTTCTCCTCCGACTCGTCCTTTGCCTTCTCCATCTCCATCTCCACGTCTTCTTCCTTTTTCTCAGAGAGATTTCCGTCCTTCTTCTCATCATCCTTGTCCATCTCAACGTCATCTTGCTTCTTGGCAACTGCAGACTGCTCCTCCTGCTTAGTCTCCTGGATCTCATTGTCCTCGGTGTTTGGGGAGTTCTTCGTCGATTCCTCAGTGTTCTGACTCGAGTTTTCGCTCGCACCGACGATTTCGTCGTTTGCTGCTGACGCCGCAGTGGGCGATGCGTCCTTGTCCGCAGTCTCCAACGCCATAGCTCTTCACGTAGATTCGCCAAGTGCTGGCCAAATGTGGCGGGAGAGCGGACCACACCAACTCTACACTAATTTAGAGGTTGTTATTATTGCACCAAAAGCTGCAGTTGCAAGTTGCAAAACTTGCGAAGAGGTCGTAATGCCATCTTGGGCTAGCGTCGCTTTATCAATTGACATCCCGCCTACTTTTTTCTACTTCTCGCTCGTTAACGCCTCAAACTGGCCCAGACGAAAAGAATTCCCTGAGCGGAAAAAATATGCAATCACCAAGAGCTTCTTTTCGTGGGGGCTATCAATGATAGACTACCACGCTGCCTAGAACGTCTTCGTATATATATATATATTAAAAAGAAATACGTTACCAATGCTGCCGCCTCAGCAAGGTGGCGCGGCGCGGCAGTGCAAACACGATCAATCACCTCCCTGGAAAATGACCCCTTAATAGCTACAGGTGAATCGCCTGCATACACTTTCCATGATTGTACGCAACCAGACGGCCCACGCTACAATTCGCGCTTTCAAGCGACGCGTTGGTCGTCTGGCGTACAAGTTGATGGTGTTGATGGCGAAGTCAAATCGTGAAATGATCCCATAAACGGTATTGCGGTTGAATTCTCGCTTCAATTTGAACACGTAGAATGACTTGATTTCACTATGCTCGCGGAAGAGCATTTTTCCCAGATTCTTTCTGGCACTTTGAAGTTCGCGCCAGATTCCAGAGATTCGCCAGTTCAGAATACGGAGAACGCGCTCAATTGAGAAATAGCAACAAAGCACAACCAACGAGCCAAGCCACGACGACACACAACCAAAGACCGACCATGCTGGACTCTCTTTTGAACCGCTTCTTCGGCCCCGACAAGCCGAGCAGCTCGTCCGACAAGCCAGGTGAGCAAGTTTCCCAGGAAACGGCGTTCACACGCGAAGCGGATGTGGAAGGCTGGGTTTTCCTCGCGGAAGAACGACACACGGTGCCGGGCTCCAAGGTGCGAACGTACGCAGATGTGGTAGCATCCGGCAAAACATGAAGAGCGAACTCTAGTTTTCACGCACCCAAGACGAACGTAATTAAAACCAGCAGAGTGGCTCGTGACCGGATTTTCACCAAGGTGTGGGTCCGACACGAAGAAACACAGATGAACTTTTTTTCATTTCGTAGATATTTTACAATCGCAACAACCAAAGTAAACAAATAGTCCCAAACTGAAATGGTGTCGATGAAATTCCACGAACACGAATTCTTACTGTATTAAACTACCTACCTATCTGGAACATCGCTTTCTACTCTTCGCTCTTCATCTCACACTCGGCAGGGAGATAGGACAACAGTTTGTCGGGCACCATTTGCTTCAGCTCAGCGTACGGCACCTTGTGTAAGTTAAGCTTCTGCAAAATATCTGCGTCGTCGTGGATTTCGAACGGTGCACTGAAGTTGAAGAAAATATCCTGTCGGTCTTCCGACATCTCGCACTGAATCACAGTATCTTTGCTAGTGTTCACTGCAATAAATGGCAAGAACACTCGTCCTTCATCGCGTACGATGGTGGCAGATGTGGGATTCTCGCTCTCCTTACGCTTGCGATCGGCGTTTCGCTTCAGGAGGTTCTTCATTGCAACTTGCTGTACCAATAGATCCTGTAGATGTTGCTTCTTCTGCTCCACACTCTTCATCCGTTCATTTCGTTCAGCCTGCCACAAGACACATACAAGCAAGTTAATATTGCTCCCACCTGAGTGTACTAGTGGCTGGAAACAAACCAGAAGCATTTCCGTGTCATGCTGCAGATTGGACGGAAGTCCTTTCCATCGGATCTCCTTCCGTTCTTTTGAAATAATATCCATGGCCATCAGCACGTTCAACGCATCGTAAACACGTCGACGGATGTTCTTCTCGTCGTACACCTAAACGAAATGCAGAAGGAACGGAGGTGAGCACATTGACAACGTCGCTTTTCTGGGTATTGACTTACCGCATCATTTGGTCGCATCGTGACGAACTCGCGCACCAGCTCATCAGCGACTTCGTTGTACGATGTAACGTGCTTCTCCTCCACCTTTTGGCACACTTTCATGCTAAAATGGCGCAAACCCTTGTTGATCTTCAAATATTTCCTCTTCTTCCCCGGTGAACTGTAAGAGCAACAACACAGCAATGAGCCCTTCACTAATTACCATAACCAGATAAAAAAAACGCTGTGTAAACGTACGGACTGGTAAACGACGGGCTTGCGAGTGTTGAAGCTACTGACGTCGTTTTCCTTCCACTGCCAGAGCTGGCTGGAGTCGTAGCAGCGGACGGAGTTGCCGGGACCTGGGACTCTACAAGAGCGCCGTTCTTTAATAGACCCGCCTCGGTTGCCATCTTCTCCAGACCTTGCGTCTTCATCATATTCACGAAATCATCATGAAGACTCGTAGGAGTGATTGACGCACTAGCTGCATCGACTCCAAACGGCACAGCGGCAGTGTTTTCCTTCTTGATCGCTGCTTTACAGCACGAATGCGAGTGATAAGCCAATAAACTCGATAAGCAATAGTGAACTATGCAGCTTTGTCATAGCAGACCAACCTGTGGGGACGTCGTCCTTCTCCTCCAAGTCCATTTCTACCAATTTCTTGAGTTCTCGACGTGTCGCGCGCTTCGTGGTGCCATTGGCACCAGATCCGGCGCGTCGTTTGCCTGCTACCTTCGCTGGCGCTTTTGGGTTAGTCTTTCTCCCAACAGGAGACTGTAGATTGTCAGGTAGTGGAGTTCCTTGTGCTGACATTTATGATCCCTTGCGGCGACTTCGGAGGTCGACACTGCGTCGTTTTTAAGTGAACTAAAGCAGGAAGACGACAGGACTAACATCAGCTTACTGTAATTTTCATATTGAGCTCCAGCGTGTGGGCGGGATGCAGCAGGATGCATGTACACGACCCAACTCACCGACACCTGGACGTTCAACGGGGGAAATCAATTATTGGAATTGATGTAGTTCAGGATTTCCATTGGTTGAAATTACATTGTTGAATCCGACTCTCATTGGTTGATATTTACAACAGCACCTTTGCGAAGCAAAGAGGCTAGAGTCATCATGCCCAGTGACGACGACTTCTACGTGCGCTACTAGTGCGTATAGTGGCTCGTTCTGCGAGGTTAGATGGCTGAATGGGAGACTTAATTGTGTTGATGTTGCTTCGTGTTGTATGTTTCGTTGCAGCGTCGGCCACCGCGGTAAATTCGGTCATGAATTCATGGAGTTCGAGTTCCGCTCCAACGGGAAACTCCGCTACGCCAACAACTCCAACTACAAGAAGGACTCCATGATCCGCAAAGAAGGTGACCTGCGACTAACTATCAGTCTTTGGGGCGAAACTCTACGTGCTCAGACGGTCGAGCTAACATGCTCTCAATGTCGGTTTTGTTGTGTTAGTGACGGTCTCCCAGTCAGTGATCGACGAGGTGAAGCGGATCATTAGCGATAGTGAAATCACAAAGTACGTCGGCATGTGTGTGCTACTATGGATAGTAGAGTGTTGACGTGTGGCTGTGCTGCTGTGTGTCAACAGAGAAGACGATAAGGAGTGGCCCGAGCCGGACCGCGTTGGACGGCAGGAACTGGAGGTGGTACTGGGCAACGATCATATTTCCTTTACGGTGCGTTGCAGTTTGCTTTGGTGTTAGTTTGATGCTTGTGTTTGTAAAGCGGTTGACAATAGTAATATGTTTGGTTTTCTTTGCAGTGCGCGAAGATCGGCTCTTTGCTGGACGTGCAGGACAGCAAGGACCCGGAAGGCCTGCGTGTGCTTTACTACTTGGTGCAGGACCTCAAGTGCCTAGTGTTCTCTTTGATCACGCTACACTTCAAGGTGCGTTCTTATCTTGCGCTGCTGCAGCCTTATCACTCGCAGCTGTTTCCTCATGTTGTTGCTTTTTGTCCAGATCAAACCCATTCCGTAGGACGACGAAGAGTGGATCAAGCCAGCGGATGCAAACGGTCGGTAGCCAGCTCGACGCTAATATGAAGACCAATACTTTGTTTTTGCTCTTTTTCCTACATTGTGGTCTTAAGGCTGTACTTAGGTATGTTCTGTCACGTTGACGTGCAAAACATTTTTAACGTTTCAGTATTACGGCAACTATGCCACGATCCAAATCCCGTCAAATCGGATGTGTATTGACTTTCGGAGGGGGATTTTTTTCTCCCATCTCAGCCGGCTGGATCCATACAAAAACGCTGTGAGTACCGCGTGTGTGCCCCGCGAGAAAAAGAAGCAGAACCAAAGCGAAAAGGAAGGAAGAAGGAAGCGTCCAGCGCCTCTCAGTTCGCCTATTCAGCCACGCAACACGGCCGCCGTTGCGAAATACAATCTAGGATCGACCGTCTACGCGTCGAGAAGTAGCAACAGCGGAGCAGAAGCGAGAATCCACCGAGCAGGCGCAGACGAGAGAAGAAAGACGTTATTAAGGAGAAGGCAACAGGATGTCACAAGGAAAAACGTGCCATTTTAAGCTGGTGCTGCTAGGCGACACGGCCGTAGGAAAGTCTTGTCTGGTCGTGCGGTTCGTGCGCGACGAGTTCTTCGAGTTCCAAGAGCCTACGATTGGAGGTACGACGCCAACATGGGTTCACCAGCCTGTAATCTTGACTCAGACGACGGCTTAGTGATCTACTCATGCTTGTGTGGGTTGATGGATGATGTAGATTTTCCTAATTCTTGTTTGTGCATCTGTTGATGATTTCTAGCTGCTTTCCTTACACAGACGGTCGGTCTTGAAGACGGATTGACGGTCAAGTTTGAGATCTGGGATACCGCAGGACAAGGCAAATATTAACTGCACTCTGGCATGACGATGCTCTAGCGTGCTAACTTGTGGCTGCTGTATGTCATCTACTGCAGAGCGATACCGCAGCTTAGCACCGATGTATTACCGCGGCGCCGCCGCTGCTATTGTCGTGTACGACGTGACCAACAAGGTAGGTCATGCTTCTGTGAGACTTGTCACAGGATTATACTTACATGTATTTAAATGTTTAGGACTCGTTTACTGGTGCCAAGTCGTGGGTCAAGGAGCTGCAGCGTCGTGGTGACCC
>NW_008648989.1:823593-825275 GCF_000247585.1 Phytophthora nicotianae INRA-310 | reverse complement strand
CCGGTGAAACATAGGAGATGTATTCCGTGAGAGCAACCTGTCGGAAAAACAGCAAGTTACATATTGTGAACTTGCCGCACTATATAAGAAATGCGCGCTTCACAACAGTAGCTACTCGATCTAAGCTCTTGAGTTGCTGTGAGCACGTTGTGTAATATCTCGTGGCTGGCAAAACATGGTAATTGTTGGTGGGTCTTGCGAAGCTGAATCAGAATATTTCCAGACAAGATGCTGCTAAAAAAATAAAAAAAACAACAACTTGAAAACGAACAGCTTCGAGCTGATCTCTACCTTCCCATGTGCTTCGAGCTGAAGGATCGAGGGTGCCGCCAGATCCTCCTTGAGATCTACCACTTGTCCCTTCAGAGCACGCACTTTCACCTCCATCTTCCTCTCCAATCCTCGCACCTTCTCCTCCAACGTATGAATTCTCTCGACAGAACCTGAGTTATGCACAAACATGTAGGTCGCCAATCTTGTGGAGTGCAGAAAGGAGATTTTCAAGCTTAGAATCAGTTGAAGAGCGCCATTGCTCAGCAACGTTAACTCGCGCTGCGCACCCCCTGCATCATCCAGCTTACTGTCCAAGATATCTTGAAAATACTACGTATCCACATTCACGACACGCATCAGGGTACTTAATCGTTTTCGCCGCATTGAATCCAAATTGCTCAATTACCTTCACAAAATCACTGGCCGAGGTTCCAGGTATCGCGTTGGTGGCTGTAATATAGTCGGCTCGGTCTAGATCGCCCTTGTACCTGCTCCGCAAAACCCTCAGAATTAGTTAATCAAATCTCCAGCACCAAACAGAAACGTACCATTGTTTTTTGCTTGCAGGTTCTTCCATCCAGAACCTCATCTTGCCGTTCTCGAGGCGGATAACGTAGCGAAAAGTCGGGACTGGAGGTGGAGCAAAGGCTGTCACGCCTTCCACTTCGAGAGCTTCTTGTAGCTCCATCACTAAGCTTGCAACTTCTTCAATGCGAGTAGTAATATCCAGCACATAACGCCGCCAGTTTTTTTTCTTCCCGTAATTTACCAACGAGAGGAGGTTTAGAGCTTCCTGACCACCAGCTATTGAAATCGACTACAACACTGCTAGGTAGCATCTGGTGCGAAGGAGGTCTCCTCCACATCTCCAAGCACCACAGATAAGATTCGCTAACTCTGATGTCAACTACATTTTGGATTCGAAAAAAAAACAAGAGTTGATCAACGCGATTCGATATGATCAACAACTGATTCATATTTATCCTTTATCCTTCAGCTGTTCCTTGACAATCTGCATTACATTATTGTAGCTGATCTCGAATATCTCGAGGTAGATTGGCGATAGCAGTGTTGATTATGTCAAGCTCGTGTTTCAGTTCGAGAATGTCCTGATGAATCTGTTGCGATGGTGTTTGGCCCATACCGTAGTTGTGTATATAATTTGGACGACAACAAATACTTAAACCAACTCACCAAGAGCAGACTTCAACTGAGGCATATTTTCATTAACAAACTCATTCTTCTTCAACCACTGAATGTAGTTGCTATCGATACGTTGAATCTGTAGGATGGTCTTACCTTTATATTTCCCCCAAGTCATTAGGAATGATCCATCATCATTGACAAACTTACCCTTAAGAAATTCACTTATCGCAGGGTTGGAATCAATGAGAATCTTTTGATTCAGC
>NW_008648989.1:820006-821628 GCF_000247585.1 Phytophthora nicotianae INRA-310 | reverse complement strand
GGCAATACTGCAGTTAGTATAGGACAGCTTAACCAGAGGGGGGTTTGTCACCGACTGAGGTTTTCCCTACCTCAATCCCAAACTTGCTGAGTGGAGAACAAGTGTCGTCTTCTGCATAACGTCGGTAAGGAAGCTCTTTGGTAATCGCTCCGCCCTCCGCCGTGCTTGGCGAGGTTATGAGCCCAAGATTGACGCTGGAGCGTTCCGAGACCCCCTTCGAGAATGTCTGGATAAACGCCTGTGACGCCTACCGTGCCGGTGGCCGCGACAGCTGCAACGCCGCCGTTAGCCAATTCTAATGTGACGCCGACTGTGACAGCGCCGTCTCTAGTCCCTGCTGCGCTCGTAGTGACTTCAGTCCCGGCAGCGTCTCTAGTGATGAACGCGACTGTAGCGAGTGGAGTGACTAGTGGATCTCCAAGCAGTGCGACGTTCAGTGGTGTTAGTGGTGTAAGTGGTGTTGTGTCTTCCGGTGGTACTCCAGGAGGTGGAGCAGCTGGATCTGGTCTAAGTGGCGGATTTACATTTGGATCGTTACCGTCAGGGAGTGTTCCTGGCATGACAATGAGTGTACCTGGCATGAACTATTCGCTACCGTTTAAAATGGACAAGGCGCCGAAGATGAAAGGCAGCTTTGACCTGTACGCTGTGCATTTGCGTACATTCCTAACACGGATGGGATGTTGGGATGTAGTGGATGGATCGTTTAGAACTGCGGCTGTGTCGATGATGAACTTTAATGCAAAGGATAACGCAGCTCGTGAGGCGATTCTGTCAGGTGTGTCTGGTCAAGATGCAGAGATGATTTGTCAGGAGCCTACCGCAGAAGCGATGTGGAACCGGTTTGTGGATCGACAAACAAAGCGCGAGTATTCGAACTACATATTTGTACGCGCTGAGTTCTATTCGAACTCCTACACTCCGGAAAAGTCCATGGAAAGTTGGCTACGGGAAATGGAGAAATTGCGTCGGAATCTACTGCACTATGGGAAGGAGATTGATGACGCTGACTTTGCAGAGACTTTGCTTGGTCACGTTTCGCACACGCATCGCGATGTGGTTCGGCAATTCTCTAGGCACTATGTTGTTGGTGGAGATGCTGAAAAGAATAAGAGACCTGTGCCTTCTGCGACTCAAGTGATGAACGCCCTGCGTGCCGAATCAGCCCTTGATGAGAAGATGGGAGCTGAAGAGAAGAAAGCTGCTGGTGTCGCTGCGTGTGACAAAGGCCAGAAGCAAGGGAACGGAAAACACAAGAGAGGCGGTCGTGGTAAGAGCAAATCAAAAGACCAGAAAGAAGACAAAGGTAGGAAGAAAGAAACTCGTACTTGTTATGGATGTGGTGAAGTTGGACACATTCGTCCCAACTGTCCGAACAAGAAACGAAAGGAAGATGACGATGATAACTCTTCTGATGATCGTGCCGCTGCTGTCGGACCGAGAGTTCACTTTGCTTCATCGGAGCGTAAACGATGGGAGAGCAAAGGCAGCAAAAGCGAAGATCCAAAGCGAAGGAAAGTGGAAGCTGTTGGTTGTATTTCACGTGAAAATTTAATAATTGGATCCGTGAAAAACAGCACTGGTGGTGTCGTTGAGTGGGCATTGGACTCGTGTAGTGATGT
>NW_008648989.1:753625-805964 GCF_000247585.1 Phytophthora nicotianae INRA-310 | reverse complement strand
TATAGGTAACTTATACTTCCTCCGGGACGAAATAAGTGCAACATTGTACTATCCACACCTTTAAGATGATATGCTCTCCAGATCGGTTTGGAGAGGAACAACAAATCGAAGATCACCGAGCGAGACACACTCACCTCTTTTGCTAAACTGTCTTGGTTCATGCGGCGTCTGAAAGGGACGTCGGCTATCTGCTCCAGCAGTGCGGAGCGGTCCTTCTTCTTTCGGCCACACACCCCTTTCTTTCTGCTATGCACTCCCGAAATTCCCGATGCTTCTCTTTCTTTTTGAAACCGTGACCAAACACGGCTGATTGTGCTCTTGTCGACGCCAAAATGGTCAGATGCACGGTCAAGCAACCCCAGTCAGGTTTCCCCCGCACGCTGTGCATGGGGATGAAGAGGACGACATCCTGGCGTTCTCAGTTCGTTAGGTTTGGCCTCGAAGTGGCCCCAGTTGAGTCGGCTACGTTGGTCATGCGGCTAGAAAATGGGGAGTGTCTGGTGTTAAAGATGCTGAAAATTGTTAAATGGCAAGCTGCCTGCGGTATATTTCCGTCGATAACTCTGGTGTCTGAGCAGTGTTTTTCGTGCGTAAACCAGCGTTGGAAAGAGGGGATCACACCACGACGAATCCGCCAATCAGCGCTTCTAAAGCGAGTCTGTAGGAAAAACCACGTTCTTGACTAGGGATACTGTTGCAATTATTACCAACGAGAGGAAGTAGTTTGTATTAGAAAACCAAGCTAAGCTTACCTATAAATACACTCAGTCTTAAACGTACCCTTACTTGAGTACTTGTCCCCTTCAGACCAGGGACACGTGAACTGTCGTTCACTTAGAGTTTGTATACTCTTGGAAGCCTACTTCCTCAGCGCAAGGTGCTGTGTGACCCCGTCACAAGCTCCCTCAATTGATATCAGCGTCCAGAGTACTGACCAGTTGCCGAGGCCTCGTGTGGTGCGCACAACGGTCTCCCGTTAGCCAGGTTTCGGCAGCCTCGGATGTTTCATTCCTTGACGCGGCCGTAATTACGTAGCCGCTCTCTTCCACTGTCAATAGTATTGACAAACATACGCGCGGGTGGTGAGGAAGCCGCAGTCGTGTTCATGAATTGGTGCAATCGAGCAGCAACGGTGTCGTTGCAAAACTGCTCGGCGATTTTCTGCTGGTCGCGAGCAGTTAATTGTATTGTGGGTCTACTATTCGGCGCGTCGATAGCTGCGTCGAAGGTCTCAGGTGTATCACCTCCACTCAGAATGGCGAAGAGCTCGGATCGGGCCGACAACACGACGTCGCAGTACTGTCGGGCCTGTAGCTCTTGTTGTCGAGCAGTGCTCGATTCTAAGAGCTCAGCAGTGATGTCGCCCGTCGATAAACATGCACGTACATTATGCTTGGTCACCGCAGAATCTCTGACAACTGTGTCGTTGTTCCTGGTATTCTAATTGTCGGTAAGGTCCTTAGTATCACTACTCAGGTGCATCAGGCACAGCGCGCTATTGTAGTGCGCGAAGTTGAGGCACCCGATGTTGTTGCAGCGCGGCTTGACGGCATGGAATTGGCACATGCCGTTTTTGTCACTCTTTTCGGCGACAGTAGTGCAGCCATCGATGTGGCAGAGCACGGCAGCAGCTTTAGCCGCAGATGCAGCTTCGTTGGCTGAAGCTCCTATTGAGGTGTCTTTGCATTCTTCCGCCGTGAGATCAATGTGCATCGAATCCTCTGAACTCGCACGTGAACCTGGTTGACGAATATCACAGTTATTCGAGCGCAGGTCTCCCTTCTGGACCTCCGACCTGCAGCGATCTCCACCTCCGTGAATTGTGCACAGTTCATGCATCTGCGCTCCGTTGGCATAAGCGCAATGACGTTCATCCTGGCCTCAGCTTCGGCCTGATGCATTGTTGCACTTTTGGTGAAAAGCGGACTATTTTCACTACAGAATACCTAAAACAGTCTATTTTCTCATTTTTGGGTCATCATTTCGTGCCTGATCGCTTCCCCCCTCATGGAGCCGTTCGAGAGCTGGGTGCAGGACACCTTCGCGCCTGTGGTGCTCACATGCTCCACGTCAGAAGCTGAGCGCATCGCTCAGAAGAACAACCTGTCGGTGGCCAACCTGCTCAATGGCTTTGCGCGCCTGGACGACGCCGACACGCCGATGCGTTCTGTAACGCATCCGATCCAGCTCGCACGCTTCAACTTCCGCTTCCTAGCCACCACTCAGTTCCGCACTATGGGCGTCAATGAAGCCACCGAGCAGCTCAATGCCACTATCAAACGTCACCCTCCGCAGCACAACGCATCGGCTGCCTCCGCAGTGGAGCTGGATATCCCACGCGTCACCAACGTCGACGACGTCCCCACGTACCTACGCATCGTCGGCGCTGATGCCGACGCAGAAGGCGACAACGACCCCATGCCCTGGTACGGGTCCTTCAAACACACCCTCATGGATACATTCCGCTGCGAAGAGTACAGTCTTTTGTGTCACCCAGTAGCCATGCTCGTGGTCGTGAGCTCCACAGACCCAAATCCACGCCATAGTTTCGAGGAACTGACTGCGCCTAGGTACCTCCCAGCGCCGTTCCAAATGGGACTATATGATGCTACATTGGTACCCAAATTCTACGTTGTAGTGCATGATATGTTGGAGACCGAGGGCACGTCTATTGACCCCGATGCCATCTTGAGGAGTATGAACATTTCTACAGTCAATGGAGCCGTGCTAAGGATCAATTCGTTACCAGTACAAGACGCTCCGGTGCCGTCACAGTTCGCGACAGTGTGGACGGACAATCCTTACGTCAGACCTCCACTATTCCCACATGAATTGGAGACGTTCCCTCAAGTGACTGAGGGAGTGGGTGCATTGTTATCAAGAGACGATGTGGCGCAGATTAAGGCGTTTGTGCGAGATTTTGGACTGCGGTTCATGTTGTCGTCGCTTGAGGGACGTATTTTCCAGTTGAATGAGGTTGTTTCGGCGATGAAAAAGGGAGTGAAGAACGTGTTCAAGTCGTGGCTGCGTAAACCGAAGGACTTGCGTCCGTCTAACGCTTCATCATCAGGTGGAGTGCTTTATAAGTGCGATTCTATCGAGTCGCAGACGCGTCTTCTGGCCGATACAGCGTTTCTTGTGCGAGATTACGAGCTGGCGTTGCAAATGTATCGCTTAGTGCGTGACGACTTTAAGTCCGACAAGTCGGTCTTCCATTGCGCCAATGTGAACGAGATGATTGCGCTCTGTTTACTTCTTACAAAAGGATCGCCTATGCAGATGACTAATGCTCTGGATGCTGCCAATGCGATCTATGCCAAGACGCCGTCTCCATTAACTCAACGTCTGGCTATCCGTACTTCTGTGATTGCTGGTGAGATCTACCACGCATTGAGCAAGTCTGGTCTGTTCACGGACTACATGGACAACGCATCTGCTGCTCTGATTCGTGGGTCAACGATGGAGCAGGGAATTTGCGCTGCTGTGCTCATGGAGCGTGCAGCTCTATGTGATCTCCGCGCGCGACTACCGAAATTCCGCAAGTATGGTTTCCGAATGGTTATGGCTGGTCATGTGTACGACTCTCTGGGGCATGAGCAGCACTCTGCGAGGTGCTACTCGTTGGCTCGTGCCATCTACGACTGCAGCGGCTGGTTCCTGGTCGAAGATCATATCAATTTTATGCTTGCGCAACAGGCGAACAAGTTGGACGACCGTATGGCTTCTATTAACCTGTTTCTCAAGCTTATCGGTACAGGCCGTAACTCGGCTAGTCAGCAGGAAGCTATGCTGTACGATTTCGGTCTGATGGTCAAGGATTTCCTGGTGACAGAACGTGCTGACGCTTCGCCGTCGTCATTTTCTCGAGGTGGGCCCGTCTTGATAAAGGACGGAGACGGTAGCGCCAAGAAACTGCTCGTAAGGGACTTGTGCATGCCTGAGTTGGATGACAAGTCTACCGTTGTGTTTGCAGCGACTAATGCGTTCGGGATTGATCGATCTATCGACGGTAACCACTCAGAAGCGGAGATCTGGCAAGAACTTGGAGAAATGGTTGACAAGCAGAACCGACTGTATCAATACGTTACATCTGGGAGCAATGAGGAAGCCAAGAGTTGGTTTGCGCCTTCGCATCTGTACGCTGGGTATCGCAGTAAAAAGAATGCTGTGGTTCAGAAACCGGAGAACTACGTGTTGGGAGAGCAGATTTATGTCGAGTTTGTGATGAAGAACGCCTTGTCTTGTGCTGTGGACGTTGAAGAGATTCATTTGTTTGGGAAATTCGAGACCTCCGACGAGGTGTTTGATGTCCCTGAGAGCAGAGAGACTGGCGAACAGCGTATAGTGATTGATAGCGTGAATCTGCAGCTCCTCCCGTGCAGTGAAGAACGAGTCCGGCTTGCAGTGTGCCCGAAGATATGTGGAAAGCTTAGCTTAACTGGCGTCCGCTGGTCGATATGTGGTGGCGATGTCCAAGGCGAGCACGCGTTCGACATCCCTGGACCGCTATTGCAAGATACTCGAGCAAACCGGGAAGCTCGAGCTCGAGCTCCGAACATGAGTCTAATCGCCAACGTTGTCGAATCTATGCCGTGGCTTGGAGTGAAAGTCGATGGTGTTCCTGCTGAATCCTTTGTGGGTGAGTTGATGAAGCTGAAGGTTTCTCTCGTCAACTCTGGAACTGCACCATTGGGTGGACTGCAAATCTGTTGTACCGACTTACAGCTTTGTGCATCTGGAACTGGTAACCTTGAAGATCTATGTGGTTACGTTGGCGTGAATGGACATGTTGTGGACTTGCGTGAGGTTATTCTCGCCCCTGGAGAAAGAAGAGAAGTGACGATATGGGCACGAGGTGCAGTACCTGGCCGACGTCATGCAGCCCTGTTATTCAAGTACACGACTTCATCTGGAACAGCCAAGGCCTCACTCTCGCGCACAGCGAAAATTAAGCTGGACCTGGACTTGCTGCCGTGTATCGATGTGTCGTACTCCATCGAGCCAAGTTTCGGTGCCAGTGGCGAGTATACTCTTGGCATCACTGTGTCAAACCAGCGAGGCGACCACCACAACATGGCTAATGGTCTGGACGGCATGGTGCGACTGGAGGAGCTCTTGTGTGTCAGCAACACTTGGGCAGTAGAGAGATTGGCACGAACGCCGTCGCAGATTGCTACTAACGTGCGGGATTCTCTGCATCTAGGCTTCTTTGAAGCGAGCACAAGTTACTTCCGCGTAATTCGACGCCGTGATACTTCTGGTACTGAATTATGCAAGTTGGCACTCAACTCTGAACAGAACGGGGAATTGTCAACGAGCCTCCCGATCGAACAGTTCTTGTGCTTGGAAAACGCTGTAGAGCTCGTCCGTGCTGGTGGTGCTGGATCTGGTGATGCAAATGACGGCAAACGTGGCGGCGGCTTTCGTACGATTCAAAGTGTGCGACGAGAGAATAAGGCGCTGAAAAGTGCGGCGGGTGAAAACGTTATCGACCACAAGCCACAGCAAGAACCGCAGCCAACGTCGAAAGACGCACTATTGTCTCACTTGGATACCGACGGCCACCTTGTACTCGTATGGTCGACCGATTGCCACGCATCTTACTCCGACCAAGTGTCGCCTCATCGAGCAATTGGCCAGGCAAATCTCACATCGGTGAAGATCCGGCCGGTACCACAGGAAACGTCATGTCCTCTGACGGTGACACTCAGCTACAATGACTCTGTTGAGCTGCGGAGATCCACATACCCCGGGCCTACGTCAGGATTGACAATCGCGGAGTTGGATATCTCGATGGAAGTCTGCAATGACTCGGTGCCAACTTCAACACCTCTCGATGTTACAGTCGAAATGCTTCATCCCGAAGAGACCCAAGCTTCACTTCCTGCTTCGTCTCCGTTGACAAAGTTACACTCTGTGTCTCATTCCGGAGCGTCTCCACCCCATGGTGCGCCGCCTCGTTTCTTCTGGACTGGTGTAACCAAGAAGAAGATTGCTCGGTTCTCGCCTAACAGTCGGGTTACAATTAATCTCAAGGCATGCTTTATGGCGTCTGGTATCTACAATTTGAACCGCTTCCGGTTCGTGGTGCATGCTGCCACACCCGGACAACCAGCTAGTGTGTTCATGCTCCCTGCAGAATACCTCGTGTATGTGAAGGACTCGGAAGCCTCTGGACCATCGTTACAGTCAGAAACCAAGCAGGCGATTGACCAGTTGCTTGTGCCGGTGCCATGAAGAATGTTGCTGCCAGGAGTGGGCTACGATGTAAACGGTTAATGTTAGTGTACCTGCTGAAACGAAGTTGTGCTACCTACTAATTGGCAGGTTCAATGTACTGTAGGTCGCTCATACTGCCATTAGTCGCTTGTACTTTTGCTCGATGAGGCGGATTTCTTCGTCCTCTGAATCGGACATGGAGCACTCCGGAGTCTCAGTCGAAAACTTGATGCGTGGCACGCAAAAGCTGTGGAAATCAAGAGGTGGCGACGTGAAGCAGCCACCGTGATGATCGACAAAGCCCCCTACTTTCCGAAGGTAGGCGTCAGGTGGCAGCAGCCGTTCAATTGCCGACAGGCCATCGCTGCTTCGATCATCAACCTCGTCACTGTCAGCTGCTCTACCTGTCCCCCTGCTGACTTCAGTTGGTGTAGAGCTTAATTCTCCAACAGATACGTTGTGTGCATTGGGACTCTTCTCCACCGCTTCAGTCTCTTGGTCGATGGTGGACTCTGCTGCAACACCTGTCAAAGCTTCAGCGGCTGGCTGTTGCGCTGTCTTCTGGCTGCCCTTTGATACTTGTGATAGCTGGGATACGCTTAAATCGTCGACTTCGGGATCAACTTCTTCGACATTAGCATTCTCTGTCCCGTGAAGTTGCGAAGCGCCGAGTTTCTTCCTCCGTTTGCCCACAAGTGACGACGATAGCGATGATAAATCAGCTGCAGAGCCACTGCTGATCGATGACAATCCCAGCGAGCTTAACGAGACATCGTTGTCTTCTTCATCTCCTTCACTGCCCACGTTATCTTGTTGCGTGTGAATAAAAGCCTCGTCAGAAAGCGGGCCATCATCATTATGCCGTGGTCCTGAGACCGTTGAAGATTGAGAACTCACATGCTCATTCCCGTGTCTGCTAAACGTACCGGAAACGTTGGAGACATCGGCCACTGCTCCAATACTCGAACTGCTAGCGTCCGAGTCGTACCCTTCGTCATTTGGAGACATATATACTTGCTTTTTGTTGCTGTCACTTCTTGCAGCGTGTAGGAGACGACGTAGCTGCGCGATCTGTTCTTGCATTTCGTGAAGCTGCCTCTGCTGGTTTTCAAGGATCTGTTGATGCTGAATTGTCAACAGCTGCTGTGTTTTACAGCAACTTCGGGAGCTACTGGTGTTACCAGTCCAGTCGTGCTGAGCAGGTCCCGTAGTTTCTTTTTTTTCCGTCTCATTCGGAGCCGGCTGCGAAGTCTCTTTTTCACCTGCATCACGTTGGTCTCGACCACTGATCGGAGTTGCTGTCTTCTCTTGAATAACCACAGCATCGTCCTCCGTGGAGAGTCTTGTATCAACCACATCTTTTTCACTCAGTACCGATGATTCACTCTGTGGCTTTGTATCTCGAGAGGAACTCTTTCGAATGGCATCAGCTGTAATGGTCCAGCCACTTGTAGCATCCTCCTTTTCTTCTTCGCTGACAGCGACTGAATGCTCCGGTGCATCATCGATATCTGTTGAACACGACGTCGTAGGAATTTTTACTTGACGTCTAGCCTCTTCCCACTCGTTTGTTGGCGCAGCAGACAACGTCAGTTCCACGCCACTCGAAAATTTCGACACACCTACTAAACAAGACCGTCGATGGGAATATAGTTCCATTGGAAGTGGCCTCGATGGAGGCGACAGGAATTCCGAGTAGCTGCATTCGAAGAAACGCGGCAATGAACCGACAGCACCGCTGTCAGGATCATCAGCAGGATAAATTGCCACCAAGAACGTGTTCTTTTCGGGCCCTACGCGCTCTTTAATTGCCTCAGACATCACGTACCCAATGCACGCGAAGTACAAGAAGGGATCAGCCAGTTGTCGTCGCGCGGTTTCTTTATCCCACGCGTCATCGATCTGGACTCCATATACCCAAACGCCTACAACTGGCTGCTGCAGGACTAGAGGATCGACTTTCAGCAGCGGTACCGCCTTCCGAGTTCGATCAAGAGTGAGATAACCTGATCGCATATTCCCGGAGTGCATACTGAACTCGCGCTTTGCTAAACTCCCAGCGAGCGGCGTCATGAGCAGTGGCAAGTTGCGTACCAAAGAAAACTTGAAGAGCACGGGAGACGCCGCGCATTCCAGCTGGAAATCCAGTTGTGCGGCATGAGGAGACGACCGAAACACCAGCAACTTGGGCTGTAGTTTCGAGGCGACGTTGTCAGTATACTCGTCTCGATAGCTGCTCTGCACGGCTTCGATAGTAGACACATAGGTCTCCTGTGAGAGTCCAGGGTTGTTCCCATCCGCTATTGTATATACAGGTATACACCACGTTGCAGCCTTCGCACCCTCCTTCTTCATCGTTACTCCCTCAAATAACACCTTCTTCCCTCTCGTCGACGTCGCATCTCCATACAGATAACACAGTGCTGCTCCACTGCCGCGGACGCCACTTTTATCCTTGTATAACCTGTAAATCTCCTTCAAAGCCTCCGCTGCTATGATAACAAGCGGTAAAACCTGTTCCAATGACACTCCGATCGGTGCAGCCGACAGTTGACGACGATCCCAGAGCACCGAGCGTGTAGCTGGAAACTGGATGGCGCTTACATGGAGTCTGGGCACGTGAGATGTCCCTTTGTGGCCTTTTCTCGGCCCCGCACTCATATGCAGCGGCGATCTGTTGTTCCGTGTCTGTGCTGGGCGGTTGTGTGCGCTCATGGAGAGCCGGGAGCGGTCTGAGGGCTTCGTTATTGGCCGTGATACGTCGTCGTCCGTCGTGTCCGAGAAGAACGCGGAGGTCGAGAATTGTCGACGCGATGGCCTCCCACTGCTGCTGTCGCTGGCGTCTGCGACCGTGGGGAGCCGTGCACGAGGCCGCAGATGCCGCGCAGGCGTCGAGAAGGTCTGGTCGCTGTCCTGCAGCTCGTCATCGAACTGCGCGAAGTGCCTTCGGGCGACGGAGCTCCGCATCGTATTTGAATTTTGACCAACGGCCGCGGACAAAGATTTGCGCGCAATGATTTGAATTTGAACAGCGTCTTCAAATTTAATGATTTTGATTGGTGAAAAACATCAATCGTGAATAGACATTGGACGAAAATACAACGGACGTCAATAAAAAATCGCCACGCATTGATTTAGCAGACTTCAACAGCTTGCATCTACCAACTTCCTTACTGAGCTGCAGTGACCACGAGCCCGATAGTCTCCTCGCCAACCTTCGAGATGCCACACACGTCGCAGAGTGTGCCCTTGCTCTCCGGGTGATACGCAGCAGCGCAGTACGGACAACGCACATCCTTCCCACCCAAATAAATCGGCGTAAAGTTGCGCGCGTCCAGCACAAACGGCTTCGAGTCCTGGTAGTCCACTGCATGTTCGTTACGGGCCTCCTTTTCGGCCTTCTGTAGTACCTTACGCGCAGTCAAGCGCAGCTTCTCATGGCGCGGATGCTGCGCAACCTCCGGAATCTCCAACAACCGTCTACAGAACGACGCCGCCGTGATGAAGTTGCCAGCCTTAAATGCATTCGTCATAGCGATCTTGAGTGTCAACACCAGGTGCGGTAGCTGCAGTTCGCAGTGCGTGAAGTAAGCGCTCAGCTCGATATTACGCTTCGGGTCGCTCTCCAGAGGCACAGCAGCCACATCAGCACGGATACGGCAAGCCAGCAAGTATTCGCGGCAAACAGTCAGCAATCCCTTCACCTTCTCCGCTTCCTCCTTGGAGTCCACGGCCAGGAACGGGATAGCATGTAAAATCGACTGGCAGTGGGTCCTCACGTCGTCAAACTTGGCGCCAGTGAACGAACGGTACGCGTGCTTGAGCTCCTCAACGAGAGCAGCAAACGACACAGCCACAGCCGGTTGGCTGACGTCGTTGCGCTGCAGCCACGCACGCAGCGGTGGGCAATTACCCTGCGTCGGCAAGGAAGCTGAACCACCCGAGTATACCTGGAGAAACACGGGCTTGAGTGGCTCGAAGTTAATGACACCGATCTGGCGGTGCAGCAACTGCATAGCGGTCTGGAACGAACCAGCAGCCACGTGATCAGCAGCCAACGACGAGTTGCGCACCCACTGTACTGCAAGACTCGTACCCGCCGTAGGAGCCGCCACGAAGCCAGCGTCCGTGCTGAGACCAGCAAAGTCGTTCTCCAGCGCAGCCGAGTCCATTCCCAGCGATTGGTCATCAATCGTAAGCGAGTCATCCAAGTCGAGGTCACCGTCCATACCCCAGGCATCTCCAGCAGCATCCAGAGCCAGATCCATCGACGACTTGCGTGCCGGACGCTCCTCCATTGAGCGACGGCCTGCCTCCTGTTGCGGCTGCAGACTGCGTTCGGCTTCGCGCTTCTCAGCGGCAATAGCGTGGTCCTGGATCGTCGGCTCGTTGATCTCCACGAGCGCCCAGTTCTCGTTCTCCAGGCGACTCACACACGGCGGCGGGGACAGCAACGTCGGGTTTGGAAGCATCTCGCGCGCCAGGAAAGCATCCACATCGAAGTCAGGGTTCGTCTCCTGCATTAGTGCACGCAGACGCTCCACATGGTCGCCGAGCCCGTGAGTGGCAGCCGTCAAGAGCGCCAGACCGAACTGACCAGCAGCTTCCAGCGTCATGACACGAACCTCGACATCTCCAAGGTACAGCGCATTGTGAAAGCGCGCCATGATGTCATTGCGCACCTCAGCGATCTTCAGCATCTTCTTAAGCTTGTCGCGATTGCCCGTGACTAGGTACAGGAAGCTCAGACGCTCGAAGTTCTTGGTGCGTTGGTAGGCCATCTCCACGACCTGGATGTTACCTTGACGAAGTGCCTCTACACCCAATTGGTACCAGCACTTGTTGTCATCCAGCTCGTACGCCGAGTTCAGAGCCACTTCAAGGTTTCCACACGAGATAGCGAGCTTGAAACGAGTCTTCTCGTCATTAACGAAGTGCAGCGCCACCTCCGGATAGCCCTTCTTAGTCAGATACGAGATAATAGCCTGGCCACAAAGTCTCGAGTGGCGAACCATCCGCATCACCTCAGTGTAGTTCTTCTTGTTCAGAGCAATCTTGAACTCGCACTCCGTAAGATCCACAGCCATCGTACGCATCTTAGCCTCACGGTCAAGACAGTAGAGCTTAGAACCTTCCAGATGAGTCAAGTACACCGGAACATCCAGAGTGCGGATAATACCAGCATCACCGTTCGTCAACGAGTACTTGATGTGGTTTAGCGTCGTGTAGACGAAGATCTCAGCAGGAGCATTGGCCCAGATACCGCTCTTAATACGCACTGACTCAGTGATAGTGCTCAGGTGGTTCAGCTGCTTGTCGGCCAGTACGATAGAGTGCTTGCTAATCAGAGCCACGTACTCGTAATTGGGACTCCAGACAACGTACTTGACACGAGGAGCTTGTACATCAGCCAACACACGACGACTCTGCGTCTCGTAGAGCACCATCTTGTCGTCAATGTGGAGCAGTACACGACCCACTACACCACCGAAGAACAGGCCGTCCGCTGTACCGTTGGGTGGGGTGATCTTCTTGGTCACTTCATTCTGGAAGTTCTTGATCACAATGTGACGCGATTTATCCAAAACAGCGAAGCGGTTGCGTGCCACAAACACAGCAAAGAGACCAGGTCCACGACTCGACTCCGACGTGTCACCACCTGAGCCATGAGTGAACGTCACCAGCTCGTACGAGCCACCTTCAGCGTCGCTCGTCATCAACACACTGTTGGTACCTGAGTTCTGGTCGTACGGGTTGTAGTTCAAGTGACGAGGGAAGTTACCCATACCCGTACCGGCCGTACCCGTGCGACGTACAGCAGCGACCGGGACGTCGCTGCCGTCAACGAACGAATACATGCGCACATAGCGCTCCTTGGCATAATACGCGCGGCCCTCATGTATATCCATAGCTGGACGTTCACGTTCCAGCTTGAACACAATCATACCGGAGTCGTGACCGGCAGCGAGCAGATTCTGTGTGGGGTGAGCAGCGAGCATCCAGAAGCGGTCGTTCTCGCGGCGGAAGGTCTGTAGACCCATGCGCTTGGAGATATCCCACACACGGATAGAACGGTCTTCACTGTTAGAAATAATGAGCTCGTAACGTGGGTGGAACAGCACACACGAGATGTTGTTGGTGTGCCCACGCATAGTGTCCACCTCCCAGGCCTTAGTCTCGTTCATACGCCAGAGCTTCACTTGGCGGTCATCAGCTCCAGAGACGATAAGGGGGAGTGTAGGGTGAAAACTGGCCCAGTTGACGCCGCGGTCGTGACCTTCCAGAACGTACTTGACGATGGCATCACTGGCGCCGAAGATGTCGTGGTTGTTGGAGCGAGACGTCGGAGGACCCACCATGTCGTCCATGGAGCTGGGAGCACCGCGCACTGTCTTCTTGCGGAGACCTGTGGTGTCCCAGACTCTGACCGTCTGATCCAACGAGGCCGAGACGATGAGGTCGTCCTTAGGGTGGAACTGTGCGCACATGACGTAGTGGTTGTGGCCCGTGAGGATGGACACGCAGGAGCGCGACTGCCAGTTCCAGATGCGGATGGTCTGGTCGTCACTACAGCTGAGGATCCATGGGTATTCGTGGTGGAACTGCACCGTGCGGATGTAGTCCAGGTGGCCCAGTAGGGTGAACAGGCAGCGGCGCAGCTTGTAGTCCCATACTTTCAGCTTGTAGTCATCGCCACCCGACACGAACAGCGGTTGTGTGCGGTGAAAGTCCACGCCACGCACAGGGCCGTCATGCTCGTCGAAGCGATCCAGCAGTGTGCCCATGCGGTAGTCCCATAACTGGATCACACCGTTGTGCAGCGACGTGAGGATCCATGGACGACTCACGTGGAACGCCAGACCCTTGACGCGGTTACTCTTGGACTCGAACTTGGTCAGCATAGCCGTCGGGAGGATGCAGCGCCTATAAGGTGCCGACAAGAGGACAAGATCCGCTTCTTCCCCTGGGCGAGCTTTGAATGAGGGCGATCTACGTGGCAAGGTTGTAGCGACTGTGGATTGGATGAAAAGATCACTCCTTTTCGGCGAATGGGGGGATGAAAGTAAGTTGATGTGGTGCACATCCGCGATTCTCATTGGAGCCAGCGCAGCCGTCCAATCATTGCGGTCAAATAATTCCAGGCGCGCTCATTCGCCCATTTCCGAGCTCAGGTACGTCACGCCGGCCTTGAAGCTGTTCGTATCGTGTGAGGCGCAAGTAGCTCACCTTACGCATGTAGTGTCCGCAGCGAGATAAAAAAAAACCCAGTCCAATAGCTATGGAATCCGTCGAGTTGCAAACGTCAACGCAAGGTCAGGATCTGTCTGAGTCTCAGTCCCAGGAGCAGGCGACGCAGCAGCAGTCACAAGCTTTGACCGACGCGCAGGCTGCACAGATCGCGCTATACCAGTCTCAGCAGCTACAGTTTCTCCAGCAAATGGTAAGCTGTCAGGGCTTAAGATCATGCGGAAGTGAGCTAATTTGTTTCTTCTAACCATGACAACAGCAACAGCAGCAGCCGAACAACGAGCAGCTCCGGCAGTTGTACAACAACCAGATGATGATGATGCCGCAGTTCCTGGTACGTGCAAATGGTCTTGACGTTGCTGTGTCTCGGCACACTAATCGATTGGCTTGGGTGGTTGCTTGTTTGGTGGTGGGTTTCAGCTGAACTCGCCCTTGTTGAATGCTCTGACAACTCAGGGAGCGACGACCCCCGCGGTGTCGGACACGGTAGAGGAGGAACCTGTCTACGTGAACGCCAAGCAATACCACCGCATTATGATCCGTCGCCAGCAGCGGGCAAAGCTGGAGGCCAAGCTAGGAAACAACCGCCAGCGCAAGGCGTATCTCCACGACTCGCGTCACAAGCACGCCATGCGACGTCCGCGTGGACCTGGCGGTCGCTTCTTGACCCGCGCTGAGATCGCGATGCTTAAGGAAGGTACGCTGCGCCTAGAAGACCTACCAGCCAAAGCTGCCAAGTAGCAAGTTGGTAGATTCCAATGCCATCTTTCCGTAGTATAGTGTACTCCATTCACATCGTCTGTATCAAATGTCAAACACCAGCCTACTACTAGAGCTTACTACCGTGGAATGACATGTAAAGTTGTTGCTGCCACACACGTGGATCGCTGCCTTCGTAATCTCGCAGTGCGCTTGATTCCCTTTGAATCGCCTTCACGTCATTGTACGGCAACAGCAGCAAGTGCGTTGCTGTCTCGGCGCGAACTGTAAAGGCCACGGGCTCGTCATTCAACGACTCGCGCTCACCAAACGTTTGACCTTCGCAAAGTGTGTACGGGTGAGCGGAATGTACGCGTACTCTACCGGACCTATCAAAGAAATATGCTCAGTATTTCTCACTTCAAACAGCAAAGCAAGCGAAGCAACGTACGCAATGAAGTAGATAGCCGTTGGTAAAGATCCTCGAGCACTAATAATTTCGCCAGCACGGAAAACCTTGGCAAACAGCGGCGTATTACGCTTGTCCTTCAAGCGCTCGATTTCTGAAGAGCACCAGAACAATGTTAGACACCAATCAATCTCACCAAACAATTAATGCACTGCATTTACCGTCAAGAATGACGCTGTCTGCTGGCCAGACCAGTCGAGCAGCTGCAGGTGATACTGCCGCCAGAGACTTTCGCTTGTATGAGACTGAAGTAACGTCGATCGATGTCATGCAGTAGCGGTAATTGATCATCATTCCCAAGGCTGATATCAGCGCGGACGGTGTCGTGTCCGCCATAAAGTTGATTTGTTCAACTTGGGCACCATTTTGCAGATGGAAATTCGCCACGGGATCCAGAATCTTGTCCTGCCTTCGCTCAAAGAGGATGTAGCGCGCACATGCAGCTGTGATGATGTCACGAATGTTGTCCACGAGCTCAGCATCCCGGTGCCATGCAGGATCGCTGAGCTTTTTCAGAAGCCACTTGTGGAGCACCAGTTGGTTTACTCCATATTTCATGTTAAGACGCTGTGCTTGCTCCGAATTAAAGAAGCTCCGTTGCAGCGGCTCCGAACGCTGTAGTTTTGGGTCCTTGTTTTGCAGAACATTCTTGGCATCCGAGGTGGTCTGCGACTGCTGATCTCCACTAGCTAGAGCTGCCTTAAACCACCGAGCAAAGCCAGGTACAGGAGATAGAGTTGCTGCCGTCTTGCACTGCGGGAACATGCTGCTCATGCGCTGGATCGTAAGAAATAGTAAATGACTTGCAATGTTCAATCCCCGTAGCCCGGTGTTCGACGTAGATACCGAGTAGAAGATGATGTGTGACGGGTTTTTCACCACTGGGGTCTCTTCCTCCAGAATCGGAGTGATATTGCTACACAGGTGGTCTGTCACAACCGTCTGCACAAACACCAGCGGTGCGTGAGGCATGTGCATGTGAAAAAGTCCGAAGCAGTAGCGTTGTCGTCCTCCAAGGCGGCGCTGCAGATCCCCCCAGCCTCGAACTTGATGCACACGCTCATGTTTCAGCACGAAGGCAGCCAGATCTTCTGAGGACAAATCAATTCGACGGAAACGCATGCTTCCTTGAGTAGCGAACAGGTCCCGCATGATCAAATCCAGTAGCCCCAGTGCTTCTACGCTGGACTTGGGTAGATGGTCTCGATGGCGTGCAATTAGGATGCCCAAATCTACTCTCAAGTTGAGCAGAAACAGTGGGCCAGGCTGGATCGTACCAACCAGAAGGAAAAACTGCTCCGCAAGCGGCACGAGTCCCCGTTTGACGCTTTTGGAGATGTTGGGGTCATTCTTACGGCTGAATCCCAGAGCCGCCGCTGCCACGTTCAGCACCAGACCAGAGCGCTTGATAGAAGGCAGTGTTCTCATCATAACTGCCAGATCTCGTACTCCCAGATCCACCGCTAGAGCTAGCACCAGCTCCAGCCTCTGTGACTCCGTGAACTTCTTGTAGTCCTCACACAGCTGGAGCGCGAACTCTCGCCGGCGTTTGAGGCCAATCACGAAGCCGTCGCTCACGTCCGCATCCAGGAACTCCTGGCCGAACCATAGCCACACAAACGTCAGAACACCGCTATTTACTACAGTTATGTCGTCGTAGTTCGTCTTTTCACCTGGATCTGACTGGTGAACTCAGCGCGGTTGAAGCGCACAGTCTCCACAGTAGTGAATCCGCCGTCTGGGGCATTGCGCCGTGCACGCTCGGCATCTCGAGCTTCCAGGTGCTTGCGCACCCACTCGTCTTCGCCACAGAACGCTGGCTGCGATTCCGTAGGTGCCATCGCCACAGAGGCATGCACCTGCTGAGTCGTCATCTTCACTTCAAGGGTGTTGACGTGTGATTTGAGCTTGCATTAGTTTACAGAGATTTTATTTATTTCTTATAACTTTACAGAAATTCTCTGAAATTTATTTCAGAGTTTATCAAGGATCCTACTTTCTGCTCAAAACTCCATAATCTGAAAAATCAGAAATCAATAAGAACACTCGTGGCTCAAAATATAACTCTAATATCTAATAAGTCTTCAAGAAAAAATAAATAACCAAGAAAATGTTGTTCCAAGGTCCTACCGTCGCGATAATTTAACTTCAAGTCGTAGACTGTAGAGATTTCTAAAGTATCACAACAAAAACTGAACTACAATAGTTCATATCTAGCGAGAACTGAATCACCCAGGCACTCATTGCTTGCACGATGCTCCAGCGACATTCGTTGAAATTTACGCTCGAGTTATAAATTACGGTAATGAATCGAGAATCATCCACCGTTCGCGGAACATTATGATACATTTCGGCTGGGTGAGTACATGCAACCAGTGTGGAAAGAAATAAAAGGATAAATATGATTCAAGCATCATTGGTTAAAAACGAATAGTTTAAATCAACCGACTACAACCCAAGCAATGCTGGGAATCCTTTATTACCTCCAATGATTGCTGCAACATCACCTAGAGGCACTCAATACCCGTTCTCATCTTCAAACCGAACTACGTGATGACGACCGTAGATTTTTCTTCATCCTCATCCACCGCGGTTTGATGGTCAATAGTGGTTGCGTGCTGAGCAACACGTACATCAGCGAACTTTGTATTGAATTGACAGGCCTCCTCGCTAAAGACACCCAAGCCGGTAAAGTGCGCAATTCGAACGATGTCACCCGGAGCCTTTACTTTCTTCGACCACATCCATACGGTAGCCGTCATTAGCTCTTTGTCAGTATCAAAGTGGCGGTCGCCTTCATACTTGTAGTTCTATCTCACAGCATGCAAATTAGATACTAGTGTTAAATTACCTCATTAAAAAATACCATACCTCAAGAAGGTCGGCCAATAAATCATCAACAACAGCGTCGTAAAGATGCAGATGAGCAATATTTCTGCCTCTTTCAGTGGTGTGGTAAGACCCCACAAGAACAATCCGTAGATGACGACTATTTCATTGGGATATTTAGATGCTCTGGCGTACGTCCTGAGTTCTAGAAAACAGAAGGTTTTAGTATTAGCACTTAAGGCGTACAACATGTCATTTCAAACCTTGAGCAGTTGTAATAGCTCTCTCCGCCATTGTCTTCACTTTTTCGCGACGTTTCTTGAGTGAGGAAGTGCAGCCCTTCGGGACCGGAAGGCTAAGCCGCTTCATGTCCTTAGAATCTTTCGTCCAGTATTTTTGGTAGCGCTTTTTGGAGCCAACCTCCAGTTGAGTCCAGTGTTCTTGCCAAAGAAAAAATGTCAAAAGATGGAATTGTCAATGCCAATTGATGCCAAGCAATCCACGTAATAATTCTATGTCTAACGGGTACGTGTGATCTTCAATATGGGAGTAGGAAGTAGGCTCATTATCTCCCATTGAAAGATCATCAACGGTTTGACTTGGTGCTAATACAACTTGTATAATATAGCTCTTGGATTGGATTACACGCAATAAGTATGGTGAAACGCAAGCAACTGGCAGGGTCTACCCCGCAACCTGTACCAAACAAGCATACTGGAAGAAGTAAACATGCTGACCAAAGTGCATCCGACGTGTGTTCAGGAGCTCCATGTTGAGAAGACCTGCATTCGTACCAACCGGACCTGGAGAGAGTCGTGCCTGACCGGCTAGAGCCGATTTCTCCTGAAACAAAGCCACGTTTTTACGCTGAGTGCGGTAGGCGAATGGCGATCCACCCAGACAAGGTGTGCTGCGTTTGTGACGCATTTCATCCAGCTGATACTGTGGTAGACAAACCAGTATCACGAAATAGCTCTCTTGTTCAGACGATGAGAAAGATATTGAAGTTCCCGGCAAATCTACCTCCAGGTCTTATGGAACGCTATGAGTTGACTGATATTTCGTCCCAACTTCACGGTATCCTGCTTTCACGGACCGGAGTTACTATTGAGGGCGAAAAAGTGATTCTTCACCTTTGTAATGCATGCTACGCATCATTCGCGAACAAAAAGCTGTCTTCACCCCCGAAATTTGCAATTGCCAATGGGCTACACATTGGAGTTCTGCCGACCCAATTTGATGAGCCGACGATGACTGAGAATGCAATGTTAAATCTTGCTCAGCCAACCCAATTCGTTACAGTTGTTCGTGGTGGTCGTCATTCTCCACTTCGATCCCATGTGTACTTCTTTCGAGCTACCCCTACCCCACCTGCTCAGCTACTTCCGGAACCAGTGGTGTCCAAGGGAATAATTGGTGTATCTATGGTAGGCTCTATGACGCCACGCCAAAAAGCAGAAACGGCAAAGCGATACCAAATTCGTGTTTCACGTCTGCGAGATCAGTATGGATGGTATCGTAGAAACAATGTTCTCTACCGCAACGTGCAGCTCACGTCTAGTTTGGAAACGGATTTGGATGAAAGTCATGATCAACACAATGTTCTGAGTGATTGTACAACTGAGGGCAACGCAGAGGAATCAGCGATGGCCAACGAATTAGATGCAGCGCACTGGCGGTTTAATGCCCCCGCACCATCGATATTTGGCGCAAATGATGAAGATGAACTTTGTTCACAAACAGCAGTTGCCCTAGTCACTGACTATGCCGGCGAAGACGCCAACACACAGGCTCGAACAATTCTGAAGGATACCTCTGATGTTGTGGTCTGGCGATCATCAGAGATATTATCAGATTTTACTCCTGCTTACTGGATTTACACGTTTTGTGAGCCTTTTCCCTATAGTCGTGGAGGACTGGATGAGCCAAGAGCCGTACGAATCGGTGTTGAAGAATACATGCGCTATTGTTTGCGGCTATCGCATCAAAAGCATGCTCATCATCCGTCATTCATGCTTGTTGCTTTCAACATATTGGCGCGTCACCACGCCATGCGTGCCGTTTATCTACGTGCTAAACTAGCGCCTCATGTGGCAAGAAGCTCCGCAAATGTTGATCGCTCCGAGTTACGCAGTCCCATTGAATATCGGGATGCCCGCCTAAAAGCCATAAATCAAAGAAAACGGGCACCAGATCCTCCACCATCCTCTTAAGCCGTCCAAAATCTTTGCTTTGGCATTTCGACGGGCGTTAGAGCTCACTGGGGATCGAACGAAGAACGTGCCGATGCTCGAAGCAAAGTTATGTCGCTGCAGTTGGAAGCGGGGCAGCCATCCATTTTCTTTACGCTGTCGCCTAGTACCAGTAGCACATATCAAATGGCAAGGCTTGAGGGGAGCATGTCGGATCAAATGCTAGCGAGAGCTCGAATATCACTTTATGAGTGCCTGGAGCTTACGCAATCCCGCCTCAGCATGATTGCAACAGAAAACCTTACAGCTTGTGCAAGGTTCGCTTTTCCTTCGACATCTAAAAAGTATTACCGGCTTTTACAAGTTCTGATCAATTTGTTTTGGTATGCACAGATACTTTGATCACCTCATGAACATTTTTATTGATGTAGTTCTCAATTGGGACCACGAAAAAAAAAATACGTCCAAGCCACGTTATGGATTGTTTGGGCGGACACGGGCTTTCTTTGCTGCGACAGAATCCCAAAACTCTACTGGAGATTTACATTATCACATGCTTGTCTGGATTGAAGGTATACCCCGAACCGTTGATGAGTATGATGAATCGTGCCAGCGCTTGGACTCTCGCAATCGTGTTCTTGCGTATGTTGCATCGATAACGAAAACAACATTTCCTGCTACGAACGATGTTTGCCCGCAATGTGAGGAAAGCCAACTTACTTCAAGTGAAATGTGCGAGGAAGCATTTAAAAAGGCTCGAAGTGGGGCTTCGAGAACGACAACTTCAAAAAAAATTTGTATCGCGCCAGTCGTTTTTCGGAGCGAATGAGGTGATTGAAGGCCAAATGAAGCGATTAGCAAGTAAAAGTCCTGTGCCCGATACTGAATGGTGCACTGAAATGGTACGTCGGCATTTGGCTCATCCACATCCGCTGCCTCTTTTTCCCCCAGACGGACAAGAAGTAGTGTGTTTGCTGAGAGAATCAGCAGCATTACTTTACTTTCAAACTCATGACTGGTTTCACCGCCGCTCTTGCTTCAAGTAAACTAGGCGGACACCGAAAGCTAATATATGCCGGATGTTATTCCCAAAACCAATCTTTCCGTCGACACGATGGCTGCCTGATGGTTCAGTGGAAACAGAGCGTCGTATTGGATGTGAATATCTTAATATCTACTCTCCTGTCCTGGCGAAAACCTTTAAGTACAATCATGACTTAAAGGTTCTTACAGCCGGAGACGGTCTAGAGAAAGCGTTCTATATGCTCAAGTACACAACCAAAGAACAGAACACACTGGAAAAGCCCCTGGCAATTTACATGCATGTATTTAACAAGGCTACGTCAAAGAGGACCCCGTCGGACTCGGAGATTGAAGCGGGCAAACGATGCATATAATCAAGGCGTTGTTCCCTTTCAAAACCACATGAAGTTGCTGCCACATTGGCAGTACTCTTTGTTATTCGTAGTTCCCCGTTTTACACGTCTACCGAATTCGTGAAAGTGTTTCTGTGCTCGTTTGTGCAATTCATTTTTACTGAGGAGTCCTGTGACGTAATGTTGAGTTGTAGTAGCTCAACGACGACGTGCAAGCCAACGAGCGCCGTTTTTGATTTTATCTATCGACCCGATGAGCTTGAGATGGCGTCTCTGATGGACTTCACAAAATATTGGAAAAAGGAGAATAGTGTAAGTGGAGAGCGTTTCCTTTCCAATCACGGTCAAGCTACTACTCATAGTTTACACAGAAGAAAATTTCCTGCAGTCGCTACCCTCATTGGGAAATGATTCCCGGATGCTCGATCGGACAACATGGAGCTCGAGGCACAACTTACGCATCAACAATCTTTACTGGTACTGTTTAAGCCGTTCCGACGACGTGGGGATTTTTCAAAACACAATCTCAGCGAAATGGTGGAGAGATGAAGCACCTGAAATTGCCCGTCAGTTCTTACAGAACTCCAACGATTACTATACGTCGGGAGAATTAGCGAGGAAACGGTCAGATTCCAATATGGAGCACTTTAGAGCTATGTTGGATGAAAATGGCAATGACGATGATTACTTATACGACGGCAGTAACTACTGTGCGTCGGAGCAAGCTGAAGAAGCAATTTGTGTTGATGGCTCAAGTGATGACATTCCAGAAGATTATGTTTTGGCATTGCCTATTACAAAAAACATATCACTACTGGAGGTAGGGGAAAAGTCATCGGAGCTTGCAGCAAGCTCGAGCTGACTCACTTTTGAGCAGAAGAATCTGGCGATACCACAGCTTTCTGACGATGAATGGAGGCCACGAATTGCAATGGCTGAATAAAAATCAACATTGCCTACACTGAATGACGAGATACTCGTGCAATGCTCTGATAATCCCACTCGCGTACGAATGGTTTTTAATAATGGTGAGAATGACGAGCCTTGGCCGATTCCTGTTGACACCGGAGGTATTGGAAATACAGTACTCCATGCGAACGCGTCACTTCGAGAAGTGTCGTTTTTTTCCAACTAAACCGTAAACAACACAAAATGTTTGTTCGGGCTGGCTCAAGATTATTGCAGTCATTGATAGCAGCAAGTTGTGACAACGTTGAACAAATGGTTGTTTTTTTAGGCGGTTCTCCAGGAGCAGGTAAAAGCCTAGTAATTAAAGCCCTCCAAGCACTTGCAAAATCTTGGGAAAGCTCGGATGCAGTTGAAACAGTGGCATATCAGGGTGTTGCTGCGAAGGCTGCCAATGGACAGACCATCCATAAGCTTTTTCAATGGGGGGGGGGGGGGTAAACACGAACATGACGTCGAAGCGATACACTATTTAATAGCGAGAGCGATTTGCGCGGTTAAAGATGTTTATTATGGATGAAGCATCGACTACAGATGTTAAGTTTATCGGAATGATGGACCAAGCACAACGTGTCTTAAAACAGAAACCGGATGTATTTTTTGGTGGAATTCACGTACTATTTGTGGGCGATTGGCTTCAACAACTCTCAGTTGCTGGTGTTCCGGCGTTTGTCGACCATCCCCCACAGCCTGCGTCTAACCCGACCTCAAGAAACAATACTGTCACCTATTTCGCGAGAATACGCGGAATTCAGGCTTACCAACAGATAAACGAGGTAGTTTTCCTTGAGGAAAACATGAGACATCGAGCAGATCCAAAATGGGCCGAAATTCTTGAGAGATGGAGATATGGGAATTACACTGAAGACGACATCGATTACGTGAATAACCAATGCTACTATGACAACTGGAAGTCGTCTGCAGTGGATACCAAGTCGTTCTGTCCGATTATCGTCACTTCGAACATGTTTCGTAGTGAATTTAATGATCAATCGGCAGAATGTTTTTGTTGTCGACAGTCCAAAACCTTGCATCAGTACCCCGCCATTATTTCGAAGTCTCGTTTCCAGATATCCCGATCCCAACAAAGTAGTTTAAAGAATATTCGTGACGACAAAACTGTCAATACGGCCATTGTGCTGAATCTAGCAGTTGGGATGCCAGTCCAGTGCACTCAAAATGTGAGTCGAGCACTGGAGCTAGCCAATGGTACAATCGGTCACGTTATAAATATCCAGCCCGACCAACATGGCACGACTCGATTGACGACGCGAAAGATTAAAATTGACGGTCAAGACTTCAACTTAAGTGTGTGTCTTTACGCGAAACCCCCCGCCATCGTCATCATACAGCTGCTGGAATACGACAAATCGCGATCAATAGTGGACGGACTTGCACCAGGAATTGTCCCCGTACAAGCACGTGAAAAGCGGGGATCTCCATTACTCTACCAGACCGTTCATTTACCATTAATATGTTCAAGCACCAGTTGTTCCAGCATTTTCGCTAACGTCAGAAAAGTGCCAAGGTCTCACCGTTCAGAAGCTAATTGTTGGTCCAATGCGTCACCACACACGAAATCAGCCACAACGTTCCTCGTTTTACGTGGCAGTGACACGAGTAAGGACACTCTCTCAAATGTTTCTTACAGAACGGCTTACTTTAAATAATTTGCGCTACTTTGTTCCAAGTTATACAATTCTTATAACTGGTACAAGAAATTTGACGTTCTAACGGAGTAATAATGGCGCACTAGTTACATTAGCCATGCCGTTCATGATGTTTTTCTACTCTTGGTGCTACAACAGCCACTACTAGCATCCAAAAGCTGCATCAAGTTGATCTTTGTATCCCTGCTGTTCGTCTAACAGGTCCACTTCATCCTTTTTGACCTCATTTATGCTCGCATGTACTTACTGCCGTTTGGACGTCGCAGTTTTTTTTTTTACTTTGGTAAGATTTATTGTGCTACCAGCATATACCGCCTGAAAATCGCGACGCAGAAGTTGCACTCTCGCTACCAGTAGTAGAGCGTACATTTCGATCAGATCCACAGTTTTCTAATGCTCCTGCAACTGTACACAGCTCATACGCCATTATATTGGCATATTTCTCCACATACAGCTTCTTCATGCAGTCATCCTCATCTTTTTTTCTCCTACGCACTCTCAAAACAACGAGAATGAGGACATTCAGTTGCACGCACGCACAACTTATTACGATTCACTATTCACTAACAACGCTAGCGTAAATTTCAGAGCTCGCCCGCGCACGCACGGCTTAGTTAAATTTAGTTTGTCTAGTTGATGTTTTTAATTTTCAAAAAAATGAAAATAGTACTGATGGACCCACTACTTTCCATTAGGCCCTTATTTCTCCGTCGGGGTCGGGGCCTAGGAATTTACTAACTCAAATGTGATTGGGTAGACGTTTATCCCCAGTTGAGGCTTTTATTTTCACCACCCCCCCCCTGGGGGTGGGAATTTAATCGGGATAATATTCCGAGATAGGCACTGAGAACTAGAGGCAAAAATAGCTCGCTGACTCGTCAGGAGAAGATGCAGACGAAGACACTGTGCTAGTCGTGCTCCTGGAGGCTGTAAGTACGGCTACTATTGCGGCGACATCGTCGCGTTTGCGAGCAGATAATAAAAACCCGCGTACAGTGACTCAGCTCAATTTCGATGAATTAATGGCATCTTCTCGCTTTGACGCATGGTTTCGCGATAATTTACGATGTTCTCAGTGCAATTTTAGTCGAATTTGTGAAATCTTTCGGCCTTACTCTACCCCAAGCTTACTCTTCGGGCGAGACCACACGTTTGAAAAGAAAATGAGCTTGTTGCTGCTTTACTTGGCGTCGCCTGGAAGTATGAAGGACGCAGAACTTGCTCTAGGAATATCTCAGTCACACACAGTCGCTACAATTAATGTATTGCTTTCAATTATTTGTGAGCGGGCTGATCATTTTATTAAGCTACCGTCTACAGAGATGGAATGGAAAGATATTATGGAAGGTTTCTCCAGCGTTCGTGGATTTCCGTACGTCTTGGAGTTGTAGATGGTTCACGTTTTGAAATAGCTCGACCTGCCGACCATGATGGATGGTATTGCAAAGATTTTTACCCTGCTATTAACATGCAGGCGGTCTGGGACCACCGTCGGCGTTTCATGGACTATGACATGCGTCCAGGATCTTATAGCGATAGAAAAACATGGAAAGTGTCAAAAATGGGCAATACAATTCAAAATGTAATTCCTCGAAGGTGCCATCTACTCGGTGACGCTGGTTTTACTCTCAGTTGTGAACTATTAACACCATATATCCCTCGAGAAGAAGGTGGCCAGCTTTTTCGAAAGCAAGAACGCTATAATTATTTTCACAATGCCACTAGAATGGCAATTGAATGTACTTTCGAAATGCTAAAGCAGCGATTTCGTCTCATCAGACAGCAGTTTGAGCAGAAAACTGTTGTTAACAGCACGAGATGCATTTAGCAGCTATGATTTTGCATAATATTCTTGTCGATCTTAATGATGACACTATAAATCCCAACAAGCAAGATACGCCAAGCGGAAATATTGTGGAAATTGTGTCGAATTCTGACACGCGTGAGATTTGCAGGGCGAAACGTGATGGCCTAGCTAATCTATTTACTTCCTAATCAAATATACGTTTTTGCTCTATTGTTTCTCTCTCAACGTGCCTATGAGCTCGTTGATAGCAGCAGTCTGCTGTTTGAGAGCTTCTTCTTGGTGAGTAAGTGAGGCTACCACCTCACGAGAAGGGAGAATGTCTGCTCCGGCAGTAGCCTTTTCCTTCATGGCGTCACCTACTGATTTGATTCCGCCTGCCAACGCACGTAGCCCTATCATTTTAAGACACAACATTTAAGCATACATTAAAACCAAAAAATATTAAAGCAGTTCGACATACCTCCTTCGAAACACTCTCCGTTTGTTTTTTTTTGCGCTTGGAACGTGGCGTGTCTGCACAATCGTCATCCACCGACGAGTTGCCGTCTTTGTTGTGATTGGTAGTGCTGTCACAAAGCGACGTGTTCTGCATGCCAGGTTTGGGGCCCAGTGTTCAATCATCAAATCCAAACAGGGTGGCGGTAGCGTTGCGATCATTACGATAAAGAGACCACTCTTTTTCAGCCACTTAATCTTCATAAATGTGCAGCACAAAACATTAACAAAAATATTAAAGAGGTGTCAGTACAATTTTTTAGTTTAAAAAAATTAAAATACCTTGTTCTTGCACTGGGTGACGGTGTAAATGTTTCTCCTCAGCCTTACTCAGCAAAGTGGCTACGAGCATCCATGCAGCTGCAACTTCAACGTGGTTCCGAGCGCGTACGAATTCTTCTTTCGACGTTACGTATCTAATAGTCATACAATACAGCAAACAGTTTAGCAACTTAACGTATGGAGTTTAGCTAATTAGCGTCCTTACCTCACAGTGACCAATGTCTCCACCGCTTCTTTTTTCCATAGCTCTGGCTCTCCTCTTGACGGTCGCCCACGCTTAGACTTGGCCTTGGCTGCAGGTGTCACCCGCTACATTTGACGGGGTTGGCGTCTTAACGCCCTCCGTGGCTTCCGGAGCTTGGCTTTCTTGAGCGTTTAGTCCAGGTACGAGAGGCAGTAACACCGGTCCTGCTGGCAATAGTTGACGGCGATCGGATGCATTCAGCAAGGGAGGCAGAAGCTACTTCATGATGCTAAATGACTGAGCAGAACATGACAAATTTCCAAATGAGCCTTCAGTCAGTGATCAGAAGCCGTTACTCAGCAATCAGATATACAGATCTAGAATTAAATCCCCGACACCTACAAGCTGGGATTATTATCAAGGAATTACCAGTATAAAATTCCTAGACGCCGACCCCAACGGATAAATAAAGGCCTTACTATTGTGAGTTCTACTCAAATTTCCATGGGCGATTCTTTGAATAAATCTCCCCCAAATCGCCCAGCGTATACAATACCGTATACTGACCCATTTACGTACGCCATGACATGTGGCAAGGTGGGTTCTACTAATGACTTGGATTTATATGTGGGTGATTGTCCTTCCGTTCCTCAAAAAGACCCAAATCGGTAAATTTGGACGGAATTCACAATACGAGTACCAAATAATAGTACCAATGATACTACTTTTTCCCTACTACTTTAAGTTCTGTTTTGAATTGTCAATTTTCGTACTCACTAATGTGGTTTTTCACCAAGTGGCAATTTCGTGGCAATTTTTAGTTTATAGTCGAAATTAAGGTCTTCATTTCGATCTCAGGTCGAAGTTAAAGGATAAAAAGAAAGAAATATTATATTTAAACTTTTTACCATCGAAAGAAACCCACAGGATTGGCGGTGGTAAAATGGGTGAGCGCAAGGGCATCTACTTCGGTGCCATCGATGCCAGCGCCGGCGATATGGTGCCTAGCAGCGTGCGCAATGCCAGCGCAAATGGCCATATGTCAAGCAACTTGGAGGCAGCTATCCGCGCGGGTAATGTGAACGTGTCAGACAACGTGGAGACGGAGGTGCTGCAGCTGTCCGAAAGTAGTCGCGCCGCCCAGGAGAAGCACGCGCAGTTGCTGCGTCGTATCGAAGCGGAGAAGCGAGCGCGCAACATCGCAGTGCCTACTATTGTAGAGGAAGTGATTCGGCGGCTGCGGCAGCTTGGTGAACCCATCACATTGTTCGGAGAGAGGCCGGCGGATCGACGCGAGCGACTGCGCGAGATTTTGTCGCGACTGGAGCTAGAAGCGGAGGAAACGGGCTTCGTACACGAGGTTCTAGCAGATATTCAGAGACAGGATGCCGGTGCAGGTGCAGCAGGAGCAGAGGGCGCCGCACGAAAGGCGACGAAGCCTCAGGAGGACCAGTTGTTCTACGTGCCTATTAAGAACGAGGCCCTTAAGGGTGTCCGTGCCACGATCTTTGCACATACTGCAAGTGTTGTCGGCACTCGACTAAAACGAGAGCGACAAGAGCAACGCATGAGTTTGGAGGAGCGTGCGCGGACAATAGACCACCACGCTGCGGAGCTCTACGCTACGGCTCTGAAAATGGCCAACGTTGCGAGTCAGAATGGCGACGTGCGTCCTCTTGCTAGTGTGCGATATTCGGCGGATGGTGCTCATGTGGCTACGGGATCGTGGAGTAGCCTCGTCAAGATTTGGGACGCGACGAATGCTAATGAGGTTAAGGTGTTCCGTGGACACGAAGATCGTGTAACTGGAGTTGCGTGGCATCCGACGAGCGCATTTTCTGAGATGACGGATGGAGCTGATTCCGTGTGTCTGTGCAGTGGCTCTGCTGATGGTACTGCACGGCTCTGGAGTGCCGCTCGTAACGAGTCTTTGGCCGTTCTACAAGGCCACAAGGCGAGACTGGGTAAGGTTGCTTTCCACCCGCTGGGCAACTATCTTGGTACCACAAGTTTCGACCACACATGGCGGCTTTGGGACGTTGCAACAGCGCAGGAGCTACTGCTACAGGAAGGCCACTACAGGGAGGTGTACGCCATTGCGTTCCAGAAGGACGGTGCGCTGGCAGCAACAGGTGATTTGAACGGTAATGGACGAATTTGGGACCTCCGTTCGGGCAAGGCCATACTGCCGTTGCAGGGCCACTCCAAGCAGATTTTGTCGATGGACTTTGCTGTCAACGGCGTGCAGTTAGCATCGGGTAGTGATGACCGCAGCGTTCGGATCTGGGACTTGCGACAGCAGAAGTGCTCGTACATGGTCCCGGCGCATAGCAACTTGGTGAGCGACGTGCGGTTCTCTCCTGGGTCTGGAGAATTGTTACTGAGTGCGTCATACGACTCGACCATCAAGCTTTGGAGAACGCGCGACTGGAAGTTGATGACCACGCTGCGCGGACATGACGGTAAGGTGATGTCTGCCGACTTCGCTCCAGACGAGAAGCACATAGTCACGTGCGGATTCGATCGCACATTCAAGCTCTGGGCCCACGAGAACGAATTCTAACCTAACCTGCCAAACACCCGCATTCTAGAGAGTAAACGTCACGTTTATCCAAATATCGGACATATTTGCGCCCTTTCGTGAACCTACACTTGGTTTTTGTATGGACACTTCAACTTGTCTTATGAAGAATTTGGAACTTCGATGATCTGCCGACTACTTCGGTTTGTGCTTGCGCTCGTGTCGATCCTTGCTCATGTAAGCGACGTGGATGCTGCTGCAGCTTCCCCATCATCTACAGGCAAATGCTCACTGGAAGCGCAGCAGTTTTCGGTGGTTGTGGCGACCAGCGCACCTCTCGGGTTGCGTCTGAGCGAGAAGCTGGAAGTGCTGGAGTTTGTAGCAGATTCAGAGGGTCGTGGTCGAGCTGTGGAAGCCTCCGGTCTGGCCGAGATTGGGGATCGTCTTATTGCCGTTAACGACGTCTCGCTCGAGGGGTACACGCTGCAGAAGGCTGTGGCAGAGCTGCAAGCGGCACAATTACCACGAAAACTGCGCTTCCAGACTCATGATAGGCGCTGTATCGTGCCCCCACCAGCAGCGATAAAAGAGACCGTCATTGAAGCAGACACCGCATCGACAGTTACTTATGAGCCACCCATTGAAGAGATCTTCGACTATGTGGTGCGGAATATAAAAGAGCTGTTTGACTGAGAAAGATACCTAATTATTGAAAGCATTTATCTTTGCGAACAGGTATCAAGTGTCGGTGACAAGACAAGTGAGCTCAAGTTATATGCCGTGCTGTCTTCAGATGGCTCACCACCGAGCTGTGAGTTTCGTGAACTGATTCTCGCTCGGCCTTTCGATGCTTGTGCTCCGCTCTCGATCAACGTCACCGAAAGGTATGTTCTCGTCCCGGTACGTGATCACTTGTATTCTGTAGTGTTGTAAATGAAAAATTACGCATTGGTGTTGTGTCCATTCGGTGAGTAGAGCGTACTTGGATGTCCGATGCATCAGAAAGCAGCTTTAGCGGATGAAGCAGGAGCAAAGGGTGTCGTCTTCGTCCAGCGCGTGGGTGAGAAGCCCATGCGTGTGCGTATTCCGCCTCCTTCGTCGCTACCACACCCCATCAACATCCCGTTAGTCATGGTATCATCGGATTCTGGAGGACGCTTGCTGGAGCAAATGGTTGGTGCGCGTCCCGGTGAAAATCAGCAACTCCGCTTCGTCTTCAGTTCAGCATGTGCAGTTGATCGCTTTGCAGTGCACCCGGACGAGAATGACCCGTTGCGCCGCGCTGCAGTCCTCCTCATCGAAGATGCTAGTGCGGGATTTCTGTCCATATCCGTTGCAACTTCAGCGGAAACGGAGCTAATTGCCGACTCATACGAGTTTCTCAAGCCCGCGGATTATAGTTCGGGTGGCGGCACCACTGGAGTAAACCTTCCTATCGGCAGAAATGATCTTATCTTCCCCGACTTCAAAGTGTTTAACCCGTGCGAAACAGACCCGATGCGGATATCACCGCTCTCACGCCGCAGCAATATGGCTGATTCTTTCATTGCTATCCGATTACGAGATCCTAAGAGCCCTCGTGGGTGCTCGCTAATGCAGCAAATAGCCTACTTTGAAGCCAAACGTGCGGCAGGAATCATACTGGGAGATCCACGATTTCCGCACACAGCAAGCTCCCTCACCGCTGCCGTTGCAGTTCAGCAAACTTCAATACTTGTAGTATTCATCTCCATGAGCGCGTTTCAAACAATCCGGTACGTAGTTTACCTTTGTTTCTTTCATATCAAACATAGTGCTGATTCATATCTGGTACTGCAGTCGAAAGTTGCGAGAGCTAGAAGCTAAAGACGAAATAAGCTCCAATGAGGATAGTAAGACGCACATTCACGTCGAGTTCAGCGGTGCAAGTACGCCACGCGATCATCTTGCAGTCTCGAAACATCTTCAAACGCCACTAACGCGTGTCTAATACTCCATGCTAGATGCGCTAGAGCACCAATGGAAGGAACTTGCGGGCCTGGCAGTGCCGTCGAACTGGCCGGCAACCGAAGCTGCACGAGATCGACTATTTCATCGCATGCTGAAGGATCAGGCCACTTTGGACGACCACGACATGCAGCTTTCTCTCGTCAAGAACGAGCGATACGAAGCCTTAGTTGCATCGTATTGGAGTGCTCAGCGTTATTATAGCGCACGTACCGATGATGCCGCTAAAACCAAACTGCAGGGTGGAGATGATTCAGAAGACGATCGGTAGCTTGCTAGATACTGTGCGAGTAGCCTACACATCTTAAGCTAAAGACTTCGTAAGCCAGCGCGCTTTGCAGCATGGTGGTTCTTGTTACTGTTTACTCTTGAGGCTTGGTGGCACACAGGATGTAGTTGATATCTGTGCACGTCGGATGAATACACCAGCTGCGAAAGATCAGATCTCCTACAATACCCGACACGTCTTTCACAGTAAATCCGTCCTTCCTCAATTCGGTCTCAATCTCGCCAGGCTGCACAAACTTGTTCCAATCGTGTGTACCTGGAGGGACGATACGCATCACATATTCCGCGGCGCCAATAGCAAGAGCGGCTGACAACGCCGTGCGGTTGATCGACGACAGGAACAGCAAACCACCCGGCTGTATTGTCATACAAATAGGGGTACAAGTTACGAGTCAGATATCCATTGTATCGTTCAGTCATTTTTTAACATCGAATTAGCAGCTCACCTTCACCAGAGGCGAGAGTGAGTGTAAGAAAGCAGGCACGTCAGATACGTGCTCAATGACTTCTAGCGAACACACCACGTCGAACTGCTCTCCTTGTGCCACCAGGTCATCTAGATTAACCCAAGATACATCACAATTCTAAGCATCATCTGACAACAAAAGCTTCATAACTGAAGTATGGACTTACCAGACGTGCACTGACGGTAGTCGATACTGCTGGTGTGGCGACTCATGGCGGCATGATTCTTCGCCGCTGCAATGTTATCCTCACCAGGGTCAGCGGATACCATCGTGCCGCCAATGCGACACAATGCCTCCGACAGAATTCCGCCACCGCAGCCCACATCCGCCACGCGCAAACCGCGCAGCGGCATGGGGTCGTCGTCAGTCGTACGGCCGAAATGACCGATCACGTGGCTGCGAATGTACTTGACACGTACAGGGTTGATCTGGTGCAGAGGTCCAACACCCGTCGTGCTCTTAGGGGCCCACCAATCGCTGCAACACAATGACGTTAGAGCGCGGAGCGCACGATGCGAGGGCAATATGAAGAACGTACGAAGACGCGGCGTTGAACTTCCGGACTTCATCCTCCACCACCGTAGAGAACAGGGCGCCGGTCTTGAAGCCACGGGCAGGCAGCCGTGCAACGCGACCCAGCATCTTGCTTAATGCTGAGCCTGGCGTCAGAGGGAACACTATTTGGGTGTTTGTGTTTGGAATGCTGTCTTTTATTTACTATTCATTACCTTGTAATAAAGTTTAGTGGTGTGTACCACCGCACTCGTCCACTTGCAACACCAAGATGAACGGAGGCGTCGGCGACGCCGCCTTGCAGCACAAGCGCGCGGCGGGTGAGAGCGAAGAGGAACGGATGGCCAAGCAGATGCGCACAGATGCAGGATCCGCTATGGGCATGGCGCAGGCCAACGCGCAGGCGATGTTCGGCAGTCCACAGCAGCAAAGCAACCTCTTCTTCATGGGCTCTCAGCCCATGGTACCTCCGATACCGGTGCAGCAGCCTATGACATCGATGGCTCCGAATGTGCCGCAGTCACAGGCGCAACACATACAAATGCAGATCCAGCAGCGCCAGCAACAGCAACAATATGCAGTGGCAATGGCAGGTACAGCGAAAGCACCTTGCTGGTGGATATGAGTCATGTACCGTGCTAATTACTATCTAATGTTGCTATTCGTTTTGCATTGCACGACAGCTCGACGCAACGCTCAGCAGCAGCAACAGGCTGCCGCAATGGCGGCGATGATGGGGCAACAGGGCGCCCCAGCTGTGCACCAATCGCCGCAGATGAATGCGAATCCTGGCACTAATATCCACGTAGCCTCGCTAATGGGAAACCAAGGAGCGAACTTTCAAGCTAACGCACCAAGCGGAATACCTACACAGCCTCAGTTACAGCAGGAAGTGCGCGCCGACAACAGCGCTACTACTCCTTCTGCTGCTCAGGTGGCACCTGCGACCGCGAATAATACCGAAGAGCCCTGCGTTGTGTGTGGGAAGAAGGGTGATGTCTTCACGTGTAACGGTGGTTGCGGCCTACATGCACACCCAGCATGCATTGGCGAAGAAGCTATCTTCCCATTTGTTGGTACGGTGTTGCTGTATCCTTGTACTTGTGTATTGCGTGGTGACTAATGCTTCATTATTAATGCGAAGTCGGACAACTCTGTGGAAGCTGCTTCATTGTACAACAGAACCGGGCATCACCAGAAGATCTAACGAAAGGAGGACCACATGCGCTATCAGTAAGATACAAACGCTTTGTGGGGTTTTGGATGCTAGAACATTAATTGTGCGACGATTTGCTTACGTTTTGTAAATGACAGGTGCGACGAGCTATCTTGTGCGTGAACTTAGAGACCAACAGCAATTCGAATTTTGACAAGTTTGGACATTTGGCGTCGTTGCGGCTGGGAGAAATCGGATCGGTGCGTAATTCCTACCTGGGTCATTGCAAAATCGTGTAGTAACGAGTTTAACGTTGCGGTTTTCGATGATAGATTGCAGGCTACCCGATTAAGCCGTTTGCGGAGAAGTTTGTCGAGCCATATCTGCAGCGCTGGATACGGGAGAAACTTGCAACCGCTGGCAAATGGATGCTAAACGTCCGCGAAATTTTCACCGTTATGATTGGCCTGTACAGGTACTGAAACTATGCATTACGTTTTACGTTTTGAAGAAAATTAATCTGACGGCATGCGCGTGGATCGATACGCATAGTTTGAAGAGAGCCTGTATCGCCCATGGCCTGCACGACAAAGTGATCGAGCTCATGAAAGCCCGTAAGTTCACGGTCATGGACTTTTTTGGATGGCATCCTGCCATCGAAGGCCCCAATGTGCGGTGCTCCAGTTTGTGCGCTATCTGTGGAATTCGTAACGCGCCTGAGCTGGATATGTGTTCGCGTTGCCACCACAAGCTGGTGTTCCCGTCCGTATTCACGAAGTATATTAGCACACTCCTTGCGGCCTTCTACGCAGGTACGTTTGCTACATCTTCTGCTTGTGCTGTCTATTCAACACCAACGACTTCGTGCTGTGCAGAACAAGTAGGAATTCCTCTCGGAGCATCCACACTGGACGTCTTCGCGCACACAAATACCGTTCGAGGGTTGTATAAGGGACTTCAACCATTTGACGCTGATGGTGTCACCTGGGATATGTTTACAGACCAGTGAGTAGCGCGCTTCTCTCATTTTGAACTGGTGTATACCATGTAACCACGGCTGCTGTTATTGATCATGTACAGGTTGCGAATGATTTTTGGGTTTCTGGATATTATGAGCAACTTTGGGACGTTGCAGCTCAACCCAGATTTGTTTGTGCCCGAGATGAACATCATCTTCAATCCCGCTTACGTGAACCAGGCAATGATAGCCAACGAATTTGAGGTCGTTGGAAAGTTCCTTCAGTGCATGAGGCTGTTCGGTCATGCGAAGAGCAAGGAGAAGGAAAACATGATTGAGTCTTGCGAGCGATACTTGCTATTCAAGCATCTTCCAAATGGAAGCTGGTGCAAGATGAATGGATCGACGGTGGACCAGTACAAGGCCACGGTTACGTGTTCCAAGTAAGTTGGACGCTGAAGATGAATTGTATGTGTGCTTGTTGCACTGGTGTTGACTTTACCGCTGATTGTGATATGCTCTAGGGCTCTGCTCACCCCCACCTTCCGCGGATACGGTCCCATTTCGCACGATTTCCAACGACTCCTAGAGAAATGGGCACGCAACGCAGCTCCAAAACTTCCCTCGGTCGCCATGGCTGGAAGACAGCCAGCAGATACCAACAAACTGAAGCTGCTTGCATCCGGAGCAACCGTAAAAACGAACACCCAGACCAGACTTAAGCGTCTCGAGGCGATGTATAAGGTACGTGAAAATTCTATGCTCCATGCCGAGGGGGTGGATGGATGACTAACACTCTTCTGTTGTTGTAACCTCAGCGGCAAACCGCCCCAAAAGGAGGTAATTCTTCACTAGAATGCCTTATGACTGATAGGATGAAAAAGCTTTTGAAAGCGAAGGTACTTGCCCATTGAGTGAACGTGGTTGGTGTTAATCTTCGGCTAACCTATGCTACTTGTCTTTGGAATTATCAGAAACTTGATGCCCAGTCGAAAACCGCAGCAGAAGGCAAGGCTGCTCAGAAAGAGATTAAGGTGGACGCAGACAGCATCAAGGAAGAGGCTCATCCCGTCGAGACTAAGATACCTTTGGAGAATGACGAAACAATGATCAAGAAAGAGGAGGGCACTACGGATTCGGAGGACGTTAAATCCGAACATCAGGATGAGAGTAGCTCCGCAGGAAAGGATCGAGATGATGACGACATGCTTACAAGCATGAGTCTCCACGAGGATCTAGAAATTTTTGATGGCCTTCAATTTGAAGACGGCGGTGGCATCATTGACATGAACTTTCCCTCGCTCGGACCCCAAGGGGACACTGACGATCATGCCATTGAGGATGCTGACGGCACGGATGCACCGGGGCAGGATGACGATGACGATGAAACAATGGACGAGCATGTTGTTGACGATGATGAGGATGAAAATGAAGATACCGACAATAAGGCTGCAGGAGAAGTGCCTCAACAAGAAATACAAGAGGCATCGACTGAGGAAGAGAAAGTGGAAATTGCCGGCAGTGGCGATGCTACCATAGACTTTCTGGAAATGTAAATGGGCGATTGCGAGCACAATTCACAATGTCTTCTGTTATTAGAGAGGCTGAGTCGCTCACAGCAACCCGATAATTTGACCAAGATCTTTTTCTCCTGGCTTCCTATACGTCATCGGAGCCTGGGCTCTCTGCCGGCTTTCAGCGATTTCTTCATCGCTCAGCTCCAGGAATGATCGCAATCCTTCCCATGCTGCGCGAGACTGCGGGAAAAGTAAACGCGTAAGTATTCGACGCAAAGATATTCACGAAGTTATGATAATTGTTTACCTGGACATGGTAATCCAGCTCCAGGTTCGCCAAAGACAACAAAGCGGTCTTGAGGTTGGCAGTCTTCCCGGTGTCCATCCTCTTGGTTTCCACCTTCAAACTGTTAGCAATAAACTGGACTTGCTCCTTGGCGTGGTTCATGCGATCCTCCGCCTAGAGTACCATGTACGATTTCAGTATCGGGTTTGAGAAATCACGTCCACGATTCAACGCACCGACGCCATTTTCTGCTCTGCTCGCATGGCAGATGCTGCTGCACCGCTACTTGCCCGTGCAGCAGCAAATCGCTCTTTATTGCGCTGCATACTTGCATTCGCTTGCTGAACCTCATGAATCGCAGACTCGCGGTTGTGCATAACGGTCTGCATATGAAAAATATACACAGCGGTCAGGATTGGGAATTCAGCTTTTAACTTCTTAAGACCTCGCACCTTAACAGCATCCACCTTGCCCGCCTGGTATCTGACGATCGATACGTACATAGATAGCAGCTTGTCCAGCTGAGATGATAAATTCATGTTAGTCTTGATGTCATAGTCGCGATGCTGAATATACTTAAACTGCGCGTACCTGGTCTTGGTAAATGTTTGACACAGTCTCAAAATGGTCTCCTGCGACCTAGTATCAAACCACCACACGTGTGAGAATCGCCAACCCGACGTGGTTTTATCATACTAGTAAGGTACCTCAGCAAGCTGCTTCATATCTGGATCTCTCTTTTCGTGCTCCGATAAAGCCGACAAATAGCTTCCAAAACGTGACATCTCGTACCCTTCACCACGTTGGGCAGCATAAACAATGTCTGAGCAGCGTGTCACCTCTCGGATTCTCTTTTCGTATTCGTCAATGTGCTGGCCAATCTGCACATACAGGCGTCAATAAATTTCATAGTCCTCCATTCAATAGACCACAGCATTTTGTCTACCCTCGCATAGTCATCGTCGGTCTTGATCTCGACTTGCTGAACGTTCGAAGATAGGAATACACCGTCTTTCAGAGAGCTCCATAACGAACTGACCGAAGCAGGAGTCGGCACATACGTGGCAGCAATGGATGCCACCTTCAAAAGCTCTTTTCCAGCGATCAGACCCTGATACCAGAAAAGTACCCACTTAGACAACAAATCTCAACTCCTTCAAGCTACCGCACAAACCTCTGTGCTGGCAGTAAGAACAATCTGCAGCTCTAGCGTCTGAGATAGCTTCTCATGACTGCACATCTCGTTCTGCGCCAATAAAAATGTATCACGTCAGAGATAATTGCAACAGTCGGAGCTGACGCAAAGAGTAACCTGCCAGCACATACAATGAAGTGTTCCAAAGCTTGGCGACGTTCTTCAACAAATGTTGCGTCCATGTTTCCAGTCCACCGCTTCTCCGGGAGTGGAGGTATGATAGTGCCTGCCACATTGGTACATTAGCTGCAGCCTCCTTCACCGTTGCGGTACCGAACAAAATGTTGGTACCTCGGAAGCGCATCAATAACCGCTGCTGTAGCCATTCGAAGTCACTAAACCTTCGCTTGACTTGCGCAGTGGTGCACGGGAAGTGCGAACAGTTCGTCTGCACCCAATAAATCAATCGGCACCATAAGTTGAGCATAGCTGAAAAAATCTTCCAGCGAAACAACGGCCATTATAATGCCTCACCTTCGTGGAAATCACGTACTGCGTGTAGCGTGAGTACCCCGACCCAACGACGACTGGAGTGCTCACCGACACCACAAAGGAGCGTTCGAAGTCTGCTGCTGTCTCTTCCGGTAACTTGAACACCACAGGTAATAGATAGCCAATTAGACTGCATCAACCTTCCAAACAATTAACCTTCAATACTATGATCAACCGTACCACGTTGTCAACTGGCTGCTCGAGCTGAAAGTCAGCCAGCGGCAGCGGATCCCCGGAGTAGAGACTCTGCATCTGACACTTTCCAGTGCTCTGCACCAGTGCCACGAGCTTCATCGCCACGAACCAGCAGTCCTTGTTGAGCTTCTCCTGTGACTTTCCTCCGCTTGCCAGTCGCCAGATCTGTTCGTAGCATAATTTACAAGCTTAGCTGCAGTCCTCCTTGTCTATCAGTACATCAAATCTACCTCTCGGTTAGCGTCGTTCATTAGTCTTGCGCGGCGGATAAATGCTGCTCCCTCGGTACCTCCAATGTAGCCATCTGCGTCCGTATCCACCTACAACAGCAAATTAGTTTTATTGGACGGAGAATTTGATGCATTAGCTTTAGAGCCACGTAGCAAACGCTGTAGCGTACAATATGAAATAGTCTAGAGTACAGCACGCCCTCTTCGCTGTGGAACTTGATGGTTCCATTGACGAACGCGATGTTGAACTCTCCGCCGCTGGCGCCGCTCGTCGAGGAACGCCCCAAACGCAGCATTATTTGAGCCCAAGTTCTCTTTTTTTTGCCGTGTTTCTGAGTATCAGAAAACTGTGGTGTGCGCCACACTTTCGTTATCTAATTGGTTAAAAGCTTCGTACCCCTAACCATTCAAGTGTTGGAAGAAAAAAAGAGCGCGACCCCAGTTCGGATTTCGCGCCCATAGCTTCAAGCTCGTAATTGTTCACTATGCGCCGCTACTCTCGCGATATCACGCTCGGCAGCTCTAGCCACCGCCTCGGCGCGGCAGCAGACGCGGGTTTCGACGGCACTCCGGCCAATGAGCGTCGATTCAAAACGAAACGCAGCTCTCGGCGACGCATGCGGATCTCCAAGGAGTGCGTCGCGCCCTTCAACTGTCTCGAGCTTTTCTGTTGTACTCACGCTAAGATATACTTTTCTAGGTCCATGAACCGCCTGGTGATGGACTATCTCGTAGGCAAAGGCTACCGAGAAGTGGCCGAGGCCTTCTGGCGCGACTCGGGCACTAAACGTGAGTGGCTTTTTGACTTATTCCGGTGTTCTGGTAACTTCAACTTAACTAATAATTGCGATGTTGAGCAGCCCACGTGGACTTGCAGTCGGTGCAGGAGCGTATGCGCATTCAGCAACTGTTGCTGAAGGGTCAGATCCAGAAGGCACGCGGCAAACTGGCCAGTATGGACCCCGAATTCCTCGAGAAGAACAGCGGCATGGATTTCTTGCTGGCCAAACAGGAGCTCATCGAGCTGATCAAGGCCCACAACATTGAAGAGGCTTTGCAATTTGCCATCAAGAATCTGGCTCCGTTCGGCCAGAAGAGTGTGAGTGGAGGGCAATGGAGATGTTAGGGTGAAGTATACGCAACTGACGCAGCGGGAATGTTGATGTAGCCCCAATTCCTCCACGAAATTGAACGGACGATGTCCGTTATCGCGTTCAAAAACCCGTCGGAGTCGCCACTTGGCCATCTACTGGAGCAGGCTCAACGTCGCCGTGTGGCGGACGAGGTGAACTCGGCAATCTTGCGCAGCCAAAAGCAAGAGCTCGGTAGGTTTTCGGATACGGTGCATTGCTGGATGAAGTATCTGGCGCACTCACGTGATTGTGATTGGCTTAATATCATCGCAGAGCCTCTGCTGCCTTCGATGGTCCAGCAATTCCACTACATGGAGGACCAACTGGAAGCCAAGCTCAATCGCCGCTCGCACGGTATTCGGATTGAAGACTCGGCACACTAAGTCGGTATTTCGTTCCAGGTTTGCCTGAGGGCTACTTTCGTACGGCTCCTGCACCCGCTGTGTGCATTGCTCTATTATCGTCCGTTTCCAGTATTTTTTGCATTTGTTGCATGTAAACTCGTCACATGCTGAGCTTTGGCGAAGCCGCGCAGAAATTCTCTAACAACAAATAATTTATAATTGCTCTGCATCCTCATCATCCGATTCTTCGTAGAGTTGTTCGACAGCCAGCAATCGCCTTGTCAGTGGTCCTGCACTGTAAGGGAAAAGGTCTGCAGCCACAAGTCGATCGATTTCCAGGCGCAATCGGATGAGTACGCTCATCACGCCTTCAAGTCTCTGTTCGGTCTGCAGCTTTCGCTGGCTGGTGTTCCAATGAGTGCTAAGACGCCGCAAATATCGCATCAAGTACTCCAGCATTTGTGTTTCTGCAACAGGAACACGGGTAAGAACTCAGCGGTACATAGCAACTCACGACTTACCGTTTGAAATGAGAAGGTCTAGAAGTACCAAATGATCCTGTCCAAGAGTGTCCACCAAATCGGCAAACAGTAAGTCCGGGTCATACTCGGTAGTCATATGCTCGATAAATGACGAGAACAATGAAGTAAGGATACTGTCGGTGCCATCCACAAGCACAGCCATCCGTGTGAGACCATTCAGCACTTCGACCATCATATCGTCTTGCTCAGCAAGTACCATAAAAAGCTGTTGACGACTTGGCACCTTCTGTTGCGTCCACGATACTGCAGTCTGACCCGGCACTTGGAGCATTTCCCAGTCCGAACTCACTTTTTGAGTAAGTGAAATCTCTATAAAGGCAACTCCCATTCGACTTAAGTAGAGCAACCACTGCTGGAGAAATGGGTATGGACTTGTCTTCGCAACGAATGCTTCGTGGCTTGCCGTGTTTAAAGATTCCTCGTCGTTAAGAAACTGCAATGCCGTAGATGTGCACGATGACTGTAACAGCCATACCAAACACCACTCAAGCCACTTTGAATATACAACTTCCGGATTATTCTCTCCATCAGCGCGTGTGTGATGATTCCAAGACTTCATCAGCTCCTGAAAATCACCCAGAAGGCCCAGGACTGCGCACGATACAAACGTCGGTTGTGAACTGTAGTTCATCGTCACAAAGACATCGTTCATGAGCGTCATCATGAGCTCAATCAGTTCCAATTGAGAACGCCCCGCAATATCCAAATCATGAAGTCGTTTCACAAAATCGCTCATAAACACTAAAGCCTCGCACTGAACCGAGTGAGGTGCAGTCATCGTCTGACATCCTGCAGGTATGAACACGCTGCGCACCACAGTCTCCATCTGCTGCAAATTCTTCAGAAGTTCCTGCACATACGAGTTCTCCGCTGGGTTGTCCTCCTCCTCATTGCCCCTATCTTCACTGTCATCTATCTCGGACTCTCCACTATCCCTCATCTTAACGAACTGCCGCAGTAATTGGAACCGAAATCCACTGACCTCTCTTTTCCAAGCAGTAGGCAACGGCGCACAAAGAACTCTGGTGACATTATGAAGAAACAATGCGTTGGCAATCTGAATTAAGCACCCTGAATATTTTAGGAAACAAAATCGCACTTGACAATTATGTTGACAGTCACGATTCTACCGCGAATAAGGACCTTTCGAAGCTCCTCCTTCGCAGCATACGCCACCAGGACATCCTCATGACCCAGAAATTCCAGCAGCGTCTCCAGCTCAGCGTCAGTGCCCTCCCCGGCACTTTGAATCGCCGTTGAGCAAGCAACAATGAGACGGATCGCTGCACACCAGTCCACCATTTTATCATTTCTAATTTCCGCCTATCATCATTCGCGATCTTGAAAGGGTGCAGATCTTGTTGATTGACAATCATGATGAACATGCTGGAGGCGACGGACGCGGCAGAGTTCGCGACCAAGGGCGTCAAGGCACCGCTTTGGTCCGGCGCAGCATACTCCCACGCCATCAGTAAGTCCATGCGAGCGATGATGACGAGCAGCAGACTGCGACCAGGCAGTCTACAGATCGCTGCCAACCCCGACACGCTCTTCGCCGATGCGGTGGCTCGGAAAGACAAGGAGAAAATGATGGATGCATTGGCAAAAGACCCGGGTATATTGCGGCGAAGTGACGGGGTGCGTATGACTGGGATGAATGTAGATGGCGAGATATGGTGGTCTGATAGCTCTTTATTGTGTGGGAAGGATGGATGGCTGCCACTGCATCATGTGTGCAACTTGTGCCCGAACTATCGATACGTCGACATGATGACCATGATGATCAATACGAACCCCGAGTCAGCTCATTATGTCGACAAGGTAGAGGGTTAAAATGGCCAAGGAGTTTGTTTGTTGTAATTGCTAATTCCTGTGATATTATTTTACAGAACGGACGAACACCACTGCATATTCTCTGCGAGAACTCTTGTGTGACAGTGCAAGCGCTTGCAGTTTTCGCTACATCCCTTGGGGATCTTACGCTCGTGCAGGACAGCAATGGAAATTTGCCACTCCACCATCTATGTCGCAATTCTTCGTGCGAAATTGGGTTAATCAAGAAGTTGAGCTCTGACGTTTTTGCCTACACGACGATTAATGAGGTATGATGAACTATCTACGACGAGAAATTACTGATGCAAAGTATCATAGTGTTCAACTGTTCGCTATTCTCGAATATCTAGGAGGGTCAAACTCCACTGCATTGTTTAGTGACGGCTGACGGACCTCTAAATCAGGCCGTGCTTCAGCATTTGATTGCAGGTTTTCCTTCCACGGCATTGATGCGAGACTTGGTAAGAACTTGCTTTTCATCTTGAGTTCTAGCACTAATGCATTTCTTGATTATTTCAGATGGGACGTACTATCCTTCATTGGATCTGTGAAAACCATGCATTGGACGCGGGCATAATTCAAATGCTGCTTACTTCAGTTGCTGATGCAGCCTCTCTACCTGATGTCGTACGTATTTCCTCTGTACTTTGCCGAGAAACTGTGCTCTAATTACTATTATTTAATCAGAATGGTGACTTTCCACTCCACATTTTATCCCAGAATGAAAATGTGACGCGTGAATTACTTCACCTGGTTCTTGAGGCATATCCGGCTGGAGTATACGCCTTGGCAAAGGTTTGTCAGAGCCTCTACTATACTTTGATAAAGTTGTGCACGTTATCGTTTCTAATGGCCCGTGAATGCACATCAACGGCAGAATGATCTATCACCGCTTCACTCCCTTTGCTCGAACGAAAGCTGCAACACTGATATACTCACCGAGTTTTTCTCGTTTGACAAAGACAACTCTTTATGTGCCAAACCCGACGCGGTAAGAAGTTATTACTACACATTGCTCTTTAGTGGTAGCATCTCATGTGTTTTTATTCTTGTGATCCAGTTCGGGGCTACAGCTTTGCATTTACTCTGTATGAACGAGACAATATCTACCGAGCTTTTACGCACAATGCTGCTAATGTGCTCGGAAGATTCATTCACTCCGGATGCGGTAGGTTATCGCTTGTTTGCTACCTCAAAAAGCGGAACTATTATCAAATGGATTATCTTCCCCTCTTCATAGCACGGCCGATCACCATTGCACTACTTGTGCATGAATCACGCTGTATCATCAGAGATGTTTTGGCTTTTCTTCGATCGAGGTCACGACCTTCCTCGCCAAGCTGACAAGGTATTTGATACTGCGATTATTCCTATAATACATGTACTGAACCGAGTAACGCCCTCTAACATGCCATTTAGGATGAAAGAACACCTCTGCATTACCTGTGTGGCAACGCAAAAGTAACACCACGCTTGATCGAGCTCCTTTTCGACAGCTGGCCAAGTGCAGCGTTGGTGGCAGACCGGGTACGGCTAGGTAGATCCTGTTCATATGAATGTTGTTGGGCTTAATGCTGCGTATGTCCTACAGGATTTTAAGCTACCAGTTCAATATTTGGTTGACAACCCTGCGTCATCTTCAGAAATCGCCTCAGTGCTGATTTGTGGGCCAGCATCATATCGCCATCGATACGAGTTCCTCAATGTAAACGGACAATGCGTCTGCTTTACACAAGGCACGGAGCTGGTGTATGCCCAAAGCAATATGGCTACGGACTCCAATACAGGCACGAAAGTGCTCGTAAACTTCTACTCATCGGAAGCTTCCGTCAATCATGAGCAAAAGTTGCTTTGTCGTCTGAAAATAGCGGTACGTTCGTCGCGTCAATCAAACTACGCTTGCTCGCTAAACGTGGTTTTATGTCGTCTACGTTAGGCTGAAGTGCGAGCCGACCATGTTAACTATTCCCCGACCGTACACGAGACATTTGAAAATGCTAAAAGGCGGCTAACACTTTGCAACATGCATGTTGCACCTGAAGATCACAATGGGTAAGCCTACAAATCTGTGACCAAATCGACCGTTTCGTGCTAACGCTTAGCGCCTTTGTGAATTCGAGTAGCGATGCAGTGATAACGTTGGATTACGCGCTAGTGATGGAAGCTCCATTGTATACTTTGGAGGGATTAAAAGCAGAAAAGCTGATCGACACGGAGGCAATCCGTGCGATCACCACGGAAGTTGCCAACTGTTTACTCTTTTGGCATTGCGAAGCGCGTATGGTTCACGGAAATATTGTAAGCTGCCTCTTATTCTATCACATTAATCTGAGTTGTGGAATTCCGGGCTGATCTTGCTAACGATATTTGTATAGATGCTGCAAAACATTGGTCAGTTCGAAGATCGGGGGCTTTGCCTATACAGCCTGAGCACTAGCCGAGAACTTTACCAGCAAAGGTCAATTGGTTCTCATGCTATTGCATTGAGTTCGTGCCCGCCGGAGGCCGCCAAAAGTTTTGTTGCTAAAGAGGACTTTTTGCCAACTGAAGCCTCGGATATGTGGCAGTTTGGCTGCCTTGTGTACGTGCTGGTGAAATGACTGTATGCTGAATAATCGACAGATACTGATGTGCTTGTATGTCATATGTAGCTATCAGCTATTGACTGGGAGCACTCTACTCGAGAAATTGGCTCCGTGGAGCAAATCTATTGGCCACGAGCAGGGGTTGCATTTGATATGCTCACTTACTGATGCTGTACTCGAGCCTCTCATCGCCGAAATAGCACCGGAATTCCGTCTACTGCTGCAACGAACACTTGTCATAAACCCGAACTATCGTTGGGATATCGATCGGCTTCTGGTTCGTTTGCATGTGCTAGACAATGCCACGGACCTAACTAACCCCTTTGAACTGTCTTTTGTCATCCCAGCTCCTTGAAGACGGATCTCCGTTGTTTTTATTCGTCACAAGCGATACTTCATCTCACGACTTTGTAGGGAAAACACTACAACAAAAGACTGAAGACGCTCTCGCTGAGGGTTCAAAGGGGTCGAGATCCGAGAAACACGCGCAAGAGCAACTAGAGTTTATGAAGAAGGAGCAGTCACTGTTGCGTCATACACTTCTTTCAACGAAGTCGCAGCTTCGAGACGTTGATCAAGCTCGAACGGATTTGCAACTGAAGATGGAGGAGTTGCAGATTCAGATGACGAGCGAGGTGCAGCAAAGGAAGGAGGCTCAGCTCGAAGCTCAGTTGTTGGCGCGCAACCACCAATCGATGACGCTGCAATTGCATACAACCGTGCAGATGCTGCTCAATCTTGTGCCATTAGCCCGCGAGGTAGGTCTACCGAGAAATCGCGACAGATACAACCCACGCTAACAATTGTGTGTGTGTGTGTTTATTTTAATTTATCCAAGGTGCATGGCGCTGCAGCGGACGATTTTTTGTCGAGTGCGCTTGCACAAGCCACTGGAGGTACTCCTCCGCCCCTTTTCCCATCTGATCTCGCGAATATCCAACGGAAGAGAAACTCAGTGCAGCTTCTAAAGACCAAGTTACAGCACACGGTACTGGCACACGGATGTGTCCAAAAGTGGGCCAACAGCTCTCCGTCCAGTGCCGTGGCAGCGACCGAATTCACTTCTCTCGATACAAGAAAGAAGGCGAATGCTCCACCACTCGACAATCCCAACGACAGCGAAAGTAAGCCTTGCAATGAGACGGAATACCCAGACACTGCGATGGCGTAAATGCCCGTGCAACTTCAACTATCAATTTTCAGGAACGTCTTGTGTTTTACCAATCTAATTTTGTGTTTTATCAATAAAATTGCAAAATACTTAAAGAATGTCTGTTTTGAGTTTGAATTGCAATGGCGCGAGCAGTGACAGGCTCGTGCGCTGTGGAGACTTTCTTACGCAACTTCGAGAGCGAGAAGAGCCGCTACCAGGAGATCCTCGAGATTACACTCTGCTACGGAGTGCAGTGTCTAGCGCGTACATTCTCGCTCAAAGGCATCAGCTGCAACGAGCTGCGCGCCATCACAAGGTATGACACTGCCAAAAACCGGAACTTCTTCGTACGCAATGCGTCTCAACCAATTGTCAAAGAGGTCAACGCTATGCAGCGTGCGCCGGTGGAAGTACGGGCCAAGCCGTCGCACTCATGGCGAGATGGAGAAGTGGAGATGCCGGATTTCCCCGAGCCGTCCGCGTTAACTGAGGCTAAGGAGAAGAGGGCAAATGATTCAGGGACTAGGACAGCAAACGGTGAAGCGACGTTGTATTCGCTACCACCGCCGTTTGATGAGATTGATTTCCATACAAAATTAATAGGGAAGCAACTCGTGGATCTGGCGTGGAAGGTGTTTGCAGGGAGGGAAGGAGCGCAGATCAGTACGAGGCAAGAGTTGGAAGACAAGTTTGTTCGTGTAGATCAACGGAAGGTGTCCACGACGATTCCAGCCCTGGAATTACCAGTGACCTCATTCTCAGAGTTTTTGGGTGCTTATGTCACGGAATGTGTGCGGCAATCGCATCGAACAGGACATTCTGCAGACGAGTACAAAAGTGACAGTGAAGACAACAATGTAGATGATAAGAAGAGCATTTATGATAGTACGGACGCTCGTAGATCTTCAGTAACTGATCCACGAGAACGAAGCGTTAGGACTCCGTGTGCTGCGATGGGTAACACGACGTCGCGGGATTTTCCTCGTGTGAGCGCAGAGCGGAAGCAGCGGCCCATTCACCCACAACCTCAGCCGCGACATTCACGACAGATTCCTCGTTCGCTGCAGCATGTACAATCTAAAATCCAACCTGAGTTGGATTCTCGACGCCAGAAGATCCTGCGAGTGAAGAAGACACAATCGCAACGAATGGCAGAGACCTTAGCAAGGGCTCGATTGGCTGAGTATGATGTGCGACGAGAGTTACAGGATGTGCGTGAGAGACGCCTTGGCCCCAAGAAGATGCCTATCAGTGAAATAACGAAAGGTACGCAATTATCACTTGTATGAGGTTTGCCAGTGGTAACCGTGCCACTGTTGTAGGTGCCGCTGCTTTGGAAATCGTGGATGATTTCATGAAAAGCCCTCTAATGGACAAGTTTGGCCGTGGAAATCTGCCAACTTCGTGAGTTTAAGTTTGTGTCTTGATGCCACATCTCGATTTCTAACTGCAAATTCTTTTGACACAGGGGTGACACCGATCAGCAGCGTTCAGCTCAGAAGGACCCACTGAAAGAGGAACTGTACGGAACAGCAGCGCTGGACAGCTCTTTTCTAGGATGCAAGCCTGCACCTGAACCGCGACGCCGATCGGAAAGCGAACAAAAACAACCTAGGCGAAGTATGACATTGGATGACAACATAATTTTTCTGAGATACACTAATGTTTGTGTACAACGCAGACTACAACGGCTGGCTAGGTGACTTCGGGCCACTGCACACGAAAACCGTTCGACCTGAATGGGACGAAGCTGAGGACGATGCTGCTGATCTGGAACCAGGTACGTGCTGGCTAAAGCAAATCAAGCGTGCAAAGTATTGATAATTGAGAAAACGTCCAGGTGCCAAAAGAACCAACTTCGAGTGGAATTTCGAGCAGTAAGTATCGAGAAATCATGGAGTAGAACTATGCGCTGACAGATGATTATTTTTCTCTCTCCTCTTTTATTTAGTCTTCCTGGTGGACGCCACGAGACTGTAGATCGTCATATTTCGCAGACGAACAAGACGAAGACACAGTCGAACTTAGAAGGAGACAAGAGTTACGATGGCGTTAGGCGACCGATGGATGACTTCGATGAGTCCCTCAGTGATGCACTGAGTGTAAACTCAGACCCGGTATTCCGATGGCTGAAAGATGCCGTTTGATTTTAGTTAACATGAACTGCAATGCTATCTTACATTAGTCCCACTCGTAATGCAACAGCAACATTAACGAGAGAGTAGATGAAGTAATAAACCATGAGAACCTTGCCATACCAAGCCGGACAATGATACTTGCAGTGTCGAAAAACCAACAACGACGCCACAAGAGAAACAGAAAGGAAGCCCAACGATATCCAAGCATGAACGTCAAGGGAAAGGTCCTCACTACGTCCAGACACGAACGCGAAAGCCATAGGTAGCCCCAAACCGAGCAGGATGTTGAATACTGGACCACCAAAGCAGCCAGCGATAGCCATCTGTGGGAACCCAGCTCGAGCCACTGACACGTCAGTGATAAAGTCACCCACAGAGTTTCCCCACGCAAGTACAGTCAGCCCCAACAGGCTATTACTAGCATGAGTGATGTAGCCCACAGCCACCAGTAGAGCCATCAACTCGTTCGCTACAGCATAAATCCAGCAAACGCAAGCCACGAAAGCCAACGAGAGTAAAAGAGCTGCCGATTTAAGTGATCGTGGAGCGTGTGATCGGTGAGTGAAGAACGAGATGACACCACAGGCACAGCCACCCACAACTACGAGAGCTTGCCACAATGGAACACGATGTGGATACTTTCCACTGGAGATATCAACATCAGCATATCCACTCGTCAGTGCAACTAACAGAGGAACAGTTAGAGGTGATAGACATGCCTTGGGACGTGACCACGACTCATCGTCGAAGAGAGGGACGGTGATATCTCGAAGGAAAATAAGCATCGCTTGTGGGAGGTAGAGAACCTTAATCACAAGGGGCTTGTCGCTTCTAAATACCCGGATAACACGACGTTTAAGTCGCCATCTCCAGCGTAAATGCTGCTGCCATTCCGGAATAGCGCTCTCGTCATCATCTGCATCACGCTCATCGTCGGCTATCAGCGGAGACGACAGTGAATCCTCCTCTTCAATATCAAAATGATCATCAAACACTCGACTTGAAAAGCGTAAACCCGCCGGCTCACTGGCTGACGACATCTCGATTTCCTTAGGTTCCATTGATTTGCGAACACCGTTTTCATCTACTGTGCTCCCAGCATTCAGCCCAGTTTCCTCTCTCGTTATGAAGGCATAGTGGTGTTCCTGTTGCTCCGGTCTCTTCCCTCTCTTTGCATCCTTCCCTCTCGGTGACAGAGCATGCCAAAAGGCTGAAATCATTTGCGACGTCTTCCCTGCTAGCTTTGCGTCTCGAAATTCATCTCCGACTGCTCTAAATTTCCCCACACACGCTGGGAGCACCACACTGCCCACATAAATTCCGTACATCACGAGTAACATCAAAGCAGCAACCGCTGTATCACCCAAATCTCCACCACTGCTGCTTAGAGCGAGTAGTACAAAAAGAATCAGAGAAGCGATCAATGCCCCAACATCTCGTAGAAACGCCCAACGCTGCACGTTCACTTTGCTAGCAACCGCCACACCGCCCACCACGACTGTAGAGATGAACATAGCCCCACCCAGTAACTCGTTAACCCCAGTCTCCCCCACCCCGGAATTGTACGCTGCAATAGCCGAGAAAACGTCGGGAGCGCCATTACCGAAGGCCAGGAAGGTGACACCTGCGACATCGTGAGGGACTCGCAGTCGGTCGCTGAGACTCGCTAGTGTCGGCGAGAAATATCCGTCTGCTGTGCTGCCCACTGCGCGAATAAAGGAGGATGATTACATTAAATGGAGGAAGAAGGAGAGAGATCTTTGTGTTGAGACGTACGGAAGTAGAATAGACCGCAAAGCCAGAGAAATAACAGCGAAAAAGAGAGCACTGGGAGGTCGGCAAATGAGCAGTAGTGGATGTGCACGTAGTCGATGCCGAGAGGACCCAGTGTCATGTTCGCGACGAACGGGGAGGCATCGCACGCTGCTGGTACTGCCAGTGGCAGCGGTAGCGGTAGCGTCACTTGCTCCATACGAGCTTGAAGAAGAATGCTAAAAATCAGGGAACTTCATGAAATGTTACAAAAGTGTTTTTGTTACGCCAATTTTAAAATTGGCGTAACAAAAACACTTTTGAATCGATAGTTTTGATTTTTGCTTCAAATCGCCGCTCATGATTCGTCGAACCTCGATAAAAAAACAAAAATTCTAAATTGCGAAAGTCGTCGCTGTAAAAACGACGTTTGGTCCTAGGCGACAGACAGTTCAGCCAATGGGGTGGTAAAAAAAATGAGGTTAACTTTTACGGTGGCTAATTTTAGCAATCAGATAAACTAATTCTCTCCAGTTCACATCCAAAACAGAATGACACGGCCTACCATCAAGGGCACGAAGAAGAAGAAGCGCAAACAATATAAGCGCGTGCGCGTCGAATATGGCCACAAGCAAGACATTCTCAACTACATACACGCCGGTTACACGCCTAATGAGGCGTTGGACTAGTTCTAGGGTACTTTAGCTGGCAAGGAGCGCCAGTCAAAGCAGCAACTTATCAGTAAATGGCGCGCCAACGATTCGAAGACAAAGGCGGCTTGTGAAAGCGGTCATGCTCGCCACCTCAACTTCCGTGAGCGAGGCATGGCTGCAGTGCTTTCTAAGGAAGCAGAAGAAGATATTGTCCTGTGGATCAACACTCTGCGGAAGGATGGAGCTCCAGTCTCTCGAACGATGCTAAACTGAAAAGTTTGGAGGTGGCAGAGGAATGCGGACTTAAAGAAGATCAGTTTTCTGCCTCGCCATCTTGGATGAAATTATTTATGCGGCGTTACAAACTATCGCTTCGATCTAAAACGTGCCAAGGACAAACAACATCTGAAGACGCTGCAGAAGTCACTAAAGACTTTAGAGCAAAGGTACTACAGACGATCGTAGAAAATAATTGTGCTCAGGTTTTTAATGCAGATCAAACAGGTAAGGTTGAAGTTGTAAATTTTTATTTAAGAAACTAAAGCTGCTGGATTCGAATAAACGTTATCTATTGTTTTTCGAGTACGTTCCCAAGCGAACAATCACTTATCTAGGAAAAACGTAGGTTGGTTTGCGGACGATAAGTTCTGTCTTCTCATTGGCTAAAATAATGGTGACGATGTGCGTGCGCTACGAGCGCGTTTTTGGTCTGCCTGTCGAGTTAGCCGAAATGTCGTTCCGACGGACAGCTCAGCTAACCTCCGCTTTCGAGAAGGTGGTAAGAGCGGCAAATGCTCTAACCCAACCTTGATTTTTTTTTCTCTGCCTGTTCCTCAGACATTTCTGTGGTGATTCTGCATCCATTCTCAGTTGCTACATCTGAAATGCGCTTCAGCAGACTGGACCAATCTGAAAAGGTTTTACGCATAGACGCATTCGGAAGATCGTGTGCGCTGATGCGTCTTAGTGGAGTGTAGCCCCGTGCTTTATCGCCGAACCATCACAACATCCAAGCCCCGAATGCTTCAGTTTTAGGAAATTCAAACGATTTTGGGAGCATGTGAAACTTCCCGTCGTAGTAATGAGCCGTTCCTGTCGTGTGTTGCTCCGCAGACGATGTAGTAGCTCGTCCACTGCACTCGCGCACTAAACCTACGCGCGCTAGTAGTTTCGCGATTGTTGATTCCAGTAAATCTTTGGTTGTATTGCCTGCAGTGACCCCTTTGCTTTCAATAAGGGAACTCATTCCTTCGAGGCGAACAGGAGGCAGGTTGTCAATGGACTGTTGAACACCCTGAAGTTGCTTGTAAATCTCGACGTGAGGCGGAATCCCGGTGGGTTTCATCCACAGCGAGTCACCAAAAACTAGGAAAGCGTTAAGTTCGTTCATCATCTCTGTGTCTCGGAACAAAGCTGTCGTTAATATGGGATGTGACGGAGGTAGCGTAGCGCGCAGATACACAGAATGTTTGACTAGTGAAGCGACACATAGCTTGCGAATATCCACGATACTGCTGATCTCGAACAATGACGGGTACAATTTTCGAATGCGCGCCAGTAATAAAGGGCTCTCGTTGTTTGTAAAATGCGGTGGCAGGATTGCAAACTCTGGGCGCGAAAGCGGTAATCTAGCTACTACTCGACCGAGGTATTGATCGCCAGCTGCTTCGTACCGAATATAGCGGTCTTGAACTCCCCCTAACGACCACCCCACTCTAAGACACACATTAGCGATGGAGGGCCCTCCTGTCGACCCACTACATGCATACGTAGCAACGCCTTTCCGAATAGAGTGCGTCCCATAGTGTGATTGATGCTTGAGGTCGTTAACCAGCTGACGGAGAATACTTCCGAATCGAGCGTTTTGCTCAGAGCCAGGAAATAGGGGCCCGGGTGGCTGAGATGGACGGCAAGCTAAGTACAAAGCGAGCGCAGTAATCCAACAAGTTTCGGGACTGAGCGGATT
>NW_008648989.1:700692-742905 GCF_000247585.1 Phytophthora nicotianae INRA-310 | reverse complement strand
AAAAGAGATGCGCAAAGCCAGCATCTTGACGAGCCAATGTTGCCCGACATAACTCGCAATATAAAGAGAATGGCAATGGGTTTTTTCTCGATTCCTTAGGAGATCCTGACTGGAACTTGGAGGCCTCCATGCGTTTTAAACCTGAAAACAATCTTGTCAATTTGCTGTTGTACGCTAGAGGCAGTGATCTTTCCTTTTTGCGATAAAGATCTTTTATCGCACTGCGATATCCACTTAACATGCCGACGCTTACGGATTTCCGTTTTTCCAGTAGAAAATCATCGAAATCGGAAGGGGTGAAATGATCCAGGTTGATCTGTCTATTTGAGTCAAAATACTGGTCTGTATTCTCTGGTTTCGTTGCCTTAATCCATCGCGAGATTAGTCGTAAGCTCCCATTGTAAGCCCGCTGTGTTTTGCTCGAGACGCACGCGTCTCGAACGTCATGAACAGTTACCTCGGGATCGCCATACTGTCGCCAGTACCACCGGAGAGCGGGGGAATCGCGCTGCTTCTGGCGTCCCAGTCCGAGTGAAGAGCCGAGCCGCTGCTGCTGAAGCCAGAGAGAGAGAGGCCGTTGTTCTGGCGCCAGTTCCAAAACGAGATGCCGCCGTGCTGGTGGTGGTGCCGGAACCGGGAAGATCAGTCGTGATGCTGCTGCTGGAGCCGAAGAGCGGAGCCGTAATGCTGCTGCAGGTACCGGAGAGAGGAGTCACCATTCTGTTACTGGAGCCCAAGAGAGGGCTCGTCGTCTGGCTGTCGGCGCTTGCGAGAGGAGCTGTCGTGTTGCTGCTGATGGGCTCCATAGTAACGCTGTAGCAGAAGGTGTCGGTGGCGTAGGAGAAGAGCACGAGGTTGTGCTGGTCTGCTAGATTTGTTGCTGTGGTTCGAAAGAACGGAAGTGCGAGCTATGCGTGTCGAGTTTTATCCAATCACAGCAACTAGCTTTGTGTCGGGATTGCTTCCTACAAAACTATGCAAAATCATGTGTCTTTCTCAGCTCATAGAGAATGCGCGAATCTTCAGGATGAGCCACTCGAAATGTTCGTGTTTTTCCCGCTGTATTTCCTACGATTACATACAAAGTCCAAGTAGAAAGGTGGGTGCCCTGAGAAAAACTGGAAATTTTTCACTGGAAGACCTGTTATGAAGCAATGGATCACTTTTTACTGGTCGAAACTGTCTTCTAAGACAATAATTAGTGGTTTTGCTAGAGTAGGTCTGCTCACCGACGTTAGAGATGGCGACACTGTTGAAGCAAATGTAGAGCAGCTTGAGAGTATTGTCTCTGACTTAGAACGCTACAACATTGCAGAAGAAGAGGTCACTTCTGAGGACGACATTAGAAGTGAATGCAGCGGTATTGAGGATGAGAGTTATAACGAAGACAAGTAATTTATAATATACAGTAGTGTGCTTATCTTTCAGATAAATTTCCGCTATGTCTCACTTAGATCTTAGGATTTGAAGTATAGCCTAGTTACACTCTCTATCTGCCCCTGTCGCCAACGACTAAGACGATACGGTATTAGGGGAGTCATAATTAACTTCTCCGCGGCGATTATTTTGCGAAATGGCCGACCATATGTCTTACGGTTGATTTATTTTTGAAATGGTTTACCTGTTTAGGTGAACCATTTTGGAAATCGCCTACCATTCCTGAATGGTGACGTTCGGAAGCCTTTGCATCATCTTGCACGACTTTAAGCATGCCTAATGATGCCTTTGATGCTGCAGGGGCCCTGCTGAGCTGCTAAACTGGCAGAAAGGTACAGTATGCAGGTTCTAGAAGTGCAACGGCATGCTATTGCAGTACCTGGCCAAACAAGCACCTACCAACGCTGAGCGGGTTCCAAGGACACTTCTACATATGGTGTAAACTGCGGTGTACCCTCGATAAGCAAGCAATGCCTGCCTCCATCTACCGCTGGCCTACACACAGTTGAAAGCCAACAATTTTGTACAAATGTAAGTATAGGGAATAGACCATACAAGTAGACTAGGGCTCACAAATAGACTTTCAAATTTAAAAAGTAATATCTGAGTCAGATAATCTGACGGCCCTTTATCTTTTAAGAGTCGAACGATTTTCATTTAGAAAGTCGTACGATTCTTTTTTAAGTCGACAAATGGTTCTTTCTAAAGTTTAAACAAAGATGAAGTAGTACCAGACAACGAGGATGAAGACCATGAAGGATACTTACGAGGAACACTTTCGCTTTGCTCTCAAACACTACTTTTAGAATACAAATCAGATGTTACACAACGAAAGACATTCCCAGGCGGACCCGTGCTGGTGCAGGCCAAAACCTCATAAACATTTTTCTCTCTCCTTGCAAGCACTACTCAGCTTAGCTACAACTTCACTACGCTGTCGTAAACGATGGAGGCACGTCAAGCGACACCGGAACCAAACGACTAGCTATCGTCAATCGGCACCAGCATAGGAGCCCGCGTGGGAGTTTCTGAGGGCAGGCGCATCAAACAACTCCACCGAAGGATAAGTACAGCCTAGACCCCGTTCGTCTTTCGGCTCAGCCCTTTTCCTGAGTTTAGTGGCGGATAGCGACATCAACGTCCTGCGCGAAATGAAGTTGCTCTGGGATAATTTAATCGTGGGAACAGACCGTTTAAAATCGGGCACGTTTGGGTAGGTGTCGGGGGAATGTTGCAACCGTGGAATTCGAATCGAGAACAGCACTGCTGAAGCGATACGGAGAATTTGCGCGTCGGTGCGGCTTTTCGCTGCTTGTTGCCAACAACAGTTGGCGCAGGAAGAAGTCGGCATAATGTCCCATTCGGCGCTATTAGAGGCCTCGGTGAGCGAGAGATTCTTCCGGCCTACATCGGTTCGTGGGTTTTTGTCACAGGAAAGACTATCCTGGTATTCCTGATGGCTAAGCAGATTGTAACTCATCGACAGACCGCATCTAAAATCAAGCGACAATTGCTGGACCCTCTGCACGGCAACATTCTGGAGAGCTACCAAAGGGTGGAGTCCTATCTTTGATTGGTGGCCCCTCAAAATCCATAAAAACAGCACAATTTTGAAAAGACTTCTGGGGACGCTTTCAAGAGAGCTTGTATCTTCCTGGGTGCTTGATTGAAGCGATACAACAGTGTCTTTACGTGATCGGTTTTAGATGGCACCCACTTGAAAGATGACATGAACGAGCGAAGTACATTCCTTCTTGCATCTGCAAAGGATCTGGATGGGTACATCATTGTGTCCGGCCTAGCTCTTGTCAGCCAGGAGGACTATTCGAATTGGAGCTGGTTCCTGCAAGAGATGACATCAACTCAGTGATCCAGAAAATAAAAAAGGTAAGAAAAAAGATATTGCATATAAAATAATCAATTATTTATTCTGTTTGTCAACAATTTTCTTTGCATGTTCCTCATATTTTCATATGGTATTCAAAAGTGGTCAAAGCCCATACCAAATCAAATTTCTCGAACAGCCTCACGACAAAGCTTTCCATTTGACTAGTACACATTATGCCATTCAAACTTACGTCATTAAGGTTTTTGACATAATCATATAGCTGCAATCCTCGCGAATTTGAGAGAGCGGTATCGCTAATCTTCTATGGAAGGAACCGCTGAGCGCTGCTGAGCGCGTAGGCGGCGCTACTTTCCCGCGTGCCGATCGTGGAACAACGGAGACAAGTTCTTTAACGCAGTCTACGTCGGACCTTCCGTGGCCCAGCAAGTGTCCAAGAAACACAAGACCTCGAAGCGCGGTATGACGATGTTGTTTTCATTCCACCTACGCCCAACGAGTGTAAACGGTTCTTCTCGTCGGCCATGCTGGTTTATTCAGACCTACGGATGCGGCTGAATCTGTCAACACTGGAGATGTTAGTGTTCCTCACGTACAACAAGGCCATGTGGGATTTGTACACATGAAAAATCGGTTAGATCATAGAAAGCATGTATGCACTAGCATAATGCAAAATAATTGACTTATTCATTCTTCCCCAAGTTCAGACTTCATCAGTATCAGTCACTCAGTATTAGCGGATCTCGATCATCATTTTAACAGGTAATGAGTCAATCACCGTTGTTTATATCTGTTCTTGACAGCAAATATCTTGTTTCATACTGAAAAACGCTGAAGTCTGAAGCCCTCCCTCCCCGACTAAAGATGCCCCAATAACCAAGTGGACGACTGTTTCTAGCGACATGGCTCGTGAGGACTCTCAGCTGCTCGTGGAAGATATGAAGGTGTTTATCATCGTCAGAAGCCAGCTGGCTCCATGCGTCGTATGTGCGTTGACTAAGCTAGCGACATGGCTCATGAGGACTCTCATGGAATATTGCACTTCACTGCGTCAGCTCTAAGCGCTTTCTAGAGCATGTGGAAACCCGTCATCGTATCGGATCGTCGAGAAGGAATGCTATCTTCAGTGTCGAAGATATATCCAGATTGTAGCTATCGTTTTTGTGTTTGCCGCATGTCTGGCGTGGAAAAAGAAGGCTCGTTACTTACACTCGTCGAGCGAGAGCCCATCTTTCAAATAGCGCGGAGTGAGTGCGACAATGACTAGAACGTTTACAGCTCCAGATTAGGGGATACCCTCTTGTAGTAGAATACGTAAATCCTATCGACAAAAAAAATTTGGTTGATTTATGTACTCAATGAAAGTTCATGAGCAACCATCTTACGATGAAGCTGCCTCCAAACTCTCCGAAGCTGCAAACGACGGACTCGGTAATTTCTGCAAAATGTCATATCCAATTAACCCTTTCGCAAACCTCAAATTTGTTGAACCAGATTATTGAACTTTTGTAAGGGGCGAAATGGTTAATGTAGGTAGTGGAGCAGTTTGCTGATCGGAGATGCAAAGTTGGTCGTGGTGTTCACTCAATACAAGAAGGAGCGCAATTGATCAGTTTAGCCTTCGTGCAAGAATTGGCTCTTGTTTGCGAGAAAAAACAGGACGGCATGCTAGCGCTTACTAAGTCGCTCCACATCCTTCCGTGTCTCGAAGAACAATGCATGGTTTGCGTCATCGGCGTTAGCAGTAGGCCATACCACGTTCATATGTGGAATCCTTAGCTTTCAGGAACATGAATGCATGCAGAAATCGGTAAGGCGAGCACTTTCCCTGGGTGTCTGCGGTGATGGTTGTACTCCAACATGACGAACACGTGTCATAACTATTCGACTTAGCTGTACCCAACGTGGCAACCTACCGTTCGACGTATTTTCATCAGTTTCTACTTCTAGTTAGCGTCTCCGCTGTTGTGCAAGACACGTCACCGCGCACCCCCCCCCCCCCCCCCGAGTCGTTGTAGAAGAGATGAGCTCGGCAAACGATGAAGAAACGGGGCCAAAACCTAAGCATAGACGCAAATCCACCCGTCCTGGAACTGCAGCCTCACCTAGTATTGCAATGACTCAGTAGCAGTATATTGCGGCTGCAAAGTGTTTAGCAGCGAGGGTAAAACACTCGGAAAAATGTTAAAACTAGTGGGGCTAAATAAATACGTCTCGGTTCCACCAATTTCTAGAAATTCTGGTTTTTGAGAACCTAACTAGCTACAGAACCACGATTTCAACCGGAGTGCTCTCTTTCAAACCTATTGTGAGCGTACTCTTTACTATATATTTTTTACAGATTCATAACAGTAGTCAACTAGTAAATAACACGTCGAACGTCCGGTCAAATTTCAAGTGAAAATTTGTATTCGGAATTCACCAGGGAATTAGCGAAACTACAGGATAAAACACCAGAGTCTTACTCCGTCCTGGCGATCACATCCACAACAGCGCAACCACCATACTCAAGACTAGTAGTCGCCACTACTAACTGGATGAGGTTTATTGCCGGTTAAGCCAATATGCTTCAAATCACAGGATATTTTTGTCCAATCATTACAAACCACAAGTTTAGGTGCGAAATCGATTCTCTATGAGTGCAACATTGCATAGGACAGTTGCTGCTATTCAATTCAGCTGAGCGGAGTTTTGACAGACCGTAGCGGAAACGACTCTCTTTCTGAGTAAGCGGTCGCTCTAACGTAGTGATTTCGACCACTGGGTCGGCACAAGTGCTGCGGGGTCGACGAAGAATACTCCGGAATCTCCGCCGGTCGGCGGAATTAGTGGACACAGCTAGGGTTTCGTTGTCGATAAGATAATACCTAAGCCTAAATATTTTATCCAATAATATGATTATAACATTTTGGTGTGGTGTAAAAATATCAGAATCCGTATAAATTGGTGGGACAGAGAAGTACATTTTTTTGTAAACCGTACAATTCTGCTTTGCATTGCTTCTTAGTTTAGCGGTAGTACAACATTGCTTTAGTCAATGAAATTATATTAATCAAATACGTACGATTTAAACCCCCCTTGCAGCCGAGTTTAAAGCTTGGAAAGTCATACGATTTTGTTTAACCTTTTCGCAATGCAAAGGCGCTTTTTGTCTTGCCCTCTAAGGTTTCCGTGTAAAGAACAGTAGGAATCAGTCTCTAAAAGTGCGATTTTTTGCCCTTTACATACGTTAAACTGATCTGCAGCAACAAATAATATACCGTACTATCCGTAACCACGTAGTATATTCTGACCAAGGGTTATTCTTGTAATGGATTGCATCATCATAGTACGGTCGTCTTTTGCCCAAGGTTGGCGTCTGAAAAATTACGTTTTTCGCATACGACAGCGATGTAGAGCAAGAAATAGCTGTGCTAAATCGGTTCCTGCTACCTCTGGGAGCATCCCTGGAAAGATATTGCACCAGATGCTGTATTTGACAATCAAGTGATTCTAGCGGCACTCTCAAGCTTGAATCACCTCTACCTTGACATCTCGCAGATTGGCGTGGATGTTGTAATAATTCGAGGCGGAGAAAGGAACCCAAATATCCGCCGAAGATGCTTGATGTGGCATTGAACGTGGAGAAGGTAGGTTGGGTGAAATTGAAGTAGTTTATTAAATAACGTCGAGTGGCCATGATGTGGCGCGCCGAGGTTACGGCGTGATTTGCTGGGTCAATGAGTCGTACGAGGCATAGGTGCAAATGATTCGGGATCCACACCAAAACCTTGCGCCGCTGTGTTTTGTTGAGCAGCTTTGGCATCCACCACGACGAACTTGACGACCATTTGCCAACTGGACACCGACGCAAATACCCTGCGCAGCTCCGTTAGCGCCAACACGTAAATATCTTCCAAGCGCTGAGACGTAATGAAGAGATCCACAAGGTGAAAAGACCGACACTTGTCCGAGATCCCACACACGGTGACAGGATGCCGACTTGGTTCAACTTGAATATGGCGTCCATGCGAAAAATAAATGACTCCGGGTCTCGAGCTGCATTGAGCAGGAGACGCTTGGTTGTCAGCTTCACCAAACATGACTTTTCGTCAGAGCCATTTCCCACATCTGGTTTACCGCTTGAGTCACGCTTCTATTCGAATGAAATGGCTCGTGTCTGAGACGGTCGGACCGTAAGGCAGTTGATCGATTTGGTCCAGTATTTCGTCATGATCGTCATTGCGGTGCATATTCTTCTTTGAATAGCTGCTGACAAGCCATTGCACCTGGCGCAGTATCGGTATCTCCGCCTCCGCCAACCCAAACCGACGAGCCATCTCATTGCGAATCCGAACGGGCTTCAGCCCTTGTGTTGCCATTTCACGGCCGTAGTCCTCGAGTCGGGGAGTCAACTTGGCTTTTTGAGGCTCTCTCACCAACGTCTCATAATTATCAGTCTCCATGACCGTCACGCGGTCAACACTTTGACACGTGAGCCCCTTCCACGGACATGCGTCATTTGGCATCGCTTCCTTGCATGTTTCTGAGGAACACCTCAGCAGTTGGTACCTGGCATAGTCAACGCACATACGACGCATGGAGCCAGCTGGCTTCTGACGATGATGAGCACTTCATATCTTCCACGAGTAGCTGAGAGTCCTCATGAGCCATGTCGCTAGCTTAGTCAACGCACATACGACGCATGGAGCCAGCTGGCTTCTGACGATGATGAACACCTTCATATCTTCCACGAGTAGCTGAGAGTCCTCATGAGCCATGTCGCTAGCTTAGTCAACGCACATACGACGCATGGAGCCAGCTGGCTTCTGACGATGATGAACACCTTCATATCTTCCACGAGCAGCTGTGGGCCGACATCCGAGATTGACGTGTTTTGACCAATGGATTGTGCCACACGTGTGGATTGTGTAGTGTGATGTGACATGGCGTGCAACATGCGTGTTCTTACATTTTGTGTCTGGCAGACCTTCGTTCTGTGTGATTTACCACTTCTGTCGCTAAAAATCAGATAATTATCAGAATCAGATTGGATCGTATGCGGCAATAAGTACCGTTTACTACAGAAAAAGTATTATTAATATAATACTGTTTTTATTAATTTTAAAGAAACAGTGTTTTGATTTAATAGCATTGCAAATTTATTTGTTTTCATTAATAGTACTTTCTACCGAATCAGATCAGGTCTGGTTTAGATTCAGATCAGGTCTGGTTTAGATAATTTTCCGAAATTAAACAATAATTCGGATACTTATCAGAAACAGATCAGATCTGATTGTTGAACCTCCAACCCTATTTGAATCTAATAATATAGTACTTTATTTTCTTAACAGAAAAAGAGTACTGGTACTGAAGTAGATCACAATGGAGCACAATGGCGGGTGGCAGGCTCGAGGTAGCGGCTCTGGCCGTGGCTATCGTGGGCGTGGTGGTCATCGAGGTCGTGGAAGAGGTCGCGGACGTGGGGGACAAGGTGGTCGGTTGGCTGCTTCCAATGGATTTACGTCGTCTAACGGTCGAAGCGCCTCGAACAGCTCGTCCGAGCCTGCCATCAGTTTGGATGAGAGCTTCACCATGGAGATCCACGCGGCTCTCCAAGCTCTAGTAGAAGACGGTGAGCGTACTGAGATGAGCTTCCCTCCCAGCTACGATAACACGCAGCGGCGCTATATCCACTCGATGGCACAAAAGTACGGACTGTTCTCCAAGAGCTCCGGCAAGAAAGGTGCCGGCCGCTTCATCCACGTGGCCAAAGTCAAGAAGAACGCGGCCATGCAGGAAGTCTCATTGCGGCTGCCAGCTGCACCGCTTAATGCAACGACAGTTGAGTGGTTCCCACCGGTAATTAGGGCATACATGGAAAGATATCCCGCTCCAATGGAGGGGGCAGTGGACCCGTGGAGTGTTAAAGATCTGAGTCCACTGGCCTCGGTACCAAAGAGACACCATGGGCGAGGCGGTGGATCGCCTTTTAAGCCCCTACCAAGTCACTCGAAGGGAACAGGGGTCAAGGTAGTGAGGACACCACCTGTGGAAGCAACCAAGCTGCCAGTGTACGGTTATCGAGAGCACATTTTGGAGCTGGTGGAGAGAAATCAACTGGTGGTATTGTCGGGGGATACAGGATGCGGTAAATCGACGCAGATCCCGCAATTTCTGCTGGATGATGCGTTGGCGCGAGGACGTGGAGAGGAGACGAGGATTATCTGTACTCAACCTCGACGAATTAGCGCCATCTCACTTGCGGAACGAGTTGCACGTGAACGCACTGGACAAGACCCGAAGGAGGTGGGTCATGCCATTCGATTTGACTCATCGTTCGATGCCAAGCGGTCGAAGTTGATCTTCTGTACTACGGGAACGTTACTCAAGTGGCTTAACAACGACCCACTCGCTAAAGGATTTTCCCATATTATCTTGGATGAGGTGCACGAGCGTGACCAGTTTACGGACTTCTTGCTGATTCTTATCAAGACGTCGATTCTCAAGCAGAGACCGGACCTCAAGGTTATTCTGATGAGCGCTACGATTCAGGTGGAGAAGTTCTCGCAGTACTTCCAGCCAGATTTCCCCGCTCCCGTACTGCAGATGGTGGGCGGTACTAACTTTCCCGTGACGACACTTTTTCTCGAAGATGTACTAGCATTGCTGGAGAGTGATCGGAGCTCACCGTTGCCCATCATGGACGATTCACGTGTCGGACGTATCGGAGGTGGTCAGTTAGCTGCAGCACCTGCGAGTAGCGGGCTTGAGTGTCCTTTGTGTGGCGACACAAGAATTGCCGACGAGGAGGCATTTGGTATGCATGTGGCGACCTGCTTCGGGGAACCTAGCGCTGACTTTGGAGCACCGTCGGCTCCTGAACCAGAAATGGCTCCTGTGTCTGTGCCAGTCGCGGCCATGGGGGATGTTCTGCAAGCCACTTTGAGTGAGATTAATGACGACGCCAAGGAGGCTCTGTTGTCATCATACATGAAGCAGCAAGACGCACTACGACAAGATCAAGCTGTGGATTATGACCTTTTGCTACAGCTTCTCTTCCTTGTGAACCGCACCTTCCCGCTAGATGAGGCTGGAAAAGGAGCCATTCTCGTCTTCCTGCCTGGTTGGGAGGAGATTTCCTTTATGGAGCGAGCTCTTCTCAATTCCCCGGCAACGTCATCAACGTACGAGATTGCTCTTCTCCACTCGCGCTTGTCCGCTCAGGAACAACGTCGCGCGTTCATGGCTCCGCCCTATGGAAAGCGGAAACTGGTTCTGGCTACGAACATCGCAGAGACCAGCCTTACGATCGAGGATGTGGTGTTTGTGGTGGATTGTGGCAAGTCAAAGCAGGCGCACGCGCTAGCCTCGACTTCAAGCTCGTCTTTTGTGATGGGACTGCAAACTACGTGGGTGGCTCGTGCCAATTGTGTGCAGCGTACAGGACGTGCCGGTCGTGTGCGTGCCGGTATCTGCTTCCGTATCTTCTCGAAAGCTCGATACGAAACTGGTATGAAGGAATTCATGCAGCCTGAGCTGCTGACGACACCGTTGGAGGAGTTGCTATTGCAAATCAAGCTGCTCCAGCTTGAAAAGAAGCTTCATATCCACGACGCTAAGGAGTTTCTGCTGGAGGCGATGGATGCGCCTAGCGAGATTTCAATTGATGCTTCACTGCAGCGCTTAGAAGATATGCGTGCACTGGCAAATAGCGGCAAAGGCAAACAGGCATTGACATTGCTGGGATGGCATTTGGGCCACATTTGCACTGGAGGTGTCTCTGTACAGATGGCAAAGCTTCTGCTGTGGGGCCACACATTCGGCTGCTTCGGCGCGATCCTGCAGACCACTTGCACACTGAGCGGATACCGGGATCCTTTTATCAGTTTCCTTGGTATGTCACCAGAGGAGCAGCGTCAGGTGGATGCATCCAAGAAGGCATTTGCACGCAATGGGTCACCGCTAGGTCTTACCTTGCAGAGCGACCACTTTGTGCTTTGGAAGGCGTTTGAGGCGTACCTCGACGCGCGAGAACGCTCATCATTCAAGGCCAAGGATGCGTTTTGTGCTCGGAACAAGCTGCATCGACAGACACTTGAGCAACTTTTTTCGATCTACAGACAACTCCAGCAAGATTTGGACCTAATGGGGCTGTCACCGGCAACGCAGCTCGTGTCTACTCCTGTGTCGAGGATGCCTGCTACAATGGAAAGCATTACTCCGTACTTGATGGCACTCAGTATTGGGATGTACCCGAATGCGTTATTCACTCGCTCGGGAGGCGTAAGTCGCAACTGGACGTCGAAAGAGAAGGTGAAGGTGAAAATGGACGGCACGTCTATGGTAACGTGGACCGCCTCGAATACCCAGAAGCACAAGCGGAAGATGGGTTCTGAACAGGAGGAGCTCGGCCCGCCAGATGAATGGCTTGTGTACCATGAAATGATGCAGTCTGAGCGCACGCGTGTTGCCAAGTATGGCACGAAATTGCCATCGCAATTGTTGCAGGCGCTTCTTATGGGCTCTGTGGAGTTGCAGACAGTGGAGCAACAGGACGTTGATATGGATGTCAATGATGGTTCTGTCGTGGCCAAGTGGCTGCTTGTGCTTGACGACTGGATCGTGTACGAGTTGGGCAGATATGATGAAGCGCGCTGGATTGCGCTGCTACGCGAGCGTTTACACGCTTCATTCATTCGACACTTGGAGCGTCTGCATGACAACGCTCAGCATGGTGGTGGTAGACCTTTGTCAGAAGCCGATCAGCAGCTCAAGCTGCATGATGCAGAGCTTCTTCAAGCTTTGGTGGCTTGGATCTCTTCTGATCTACGTCGTGGATCTAGACGCTAACTGGAGAGACTAAGGTCAAGTACATGGGGTGAAGTACGGAGTATTTCGATTACTTTTTCAACTTACAAGAACGTTGTTTTATTGTGGTGTGAAGGATGATCGCCGTCGCATCCGCATTTGCAGGCTATTGATTACCTCATTCGGCGTGGTGTTTTTAGTGGCAGCAGGTTGCACAGACCCGTAGTTTAGCTCTTCAGCGGCTTGGAGGAAATCGTCGATGGAGAACTGATACTTGTGCAAATATTGCATGACGCATGTAAGCGCTTTGCGTTTGCCACGATCGCCACCTCCGTACATCTCGACAATTCGACCTAAAATGCTTTCGAGCTCACCAAGCGTATTGTGCAGTTCCGTGCCGTTCCCGCGATTTTCTCCAATTACTTTACCCGAGACAGCCACAGTTGAAGCTGCGAGTAAGCCGCTCCGTACTCGTGCCTGCTTGATATCTTCTTGAACAAGGGACCCTAACTGCTTCACCGACGTGCTTTTGATGTGCGTAATCTTGTTGCGGAATTCTTGGATAATATTGTGAGCCATCTCTGGATAATGCATCGAAATCCGGTCGAGGCCATGCAAACTGAGCACAAACAGACTCATGTACGTCTTGGCACGAATACTGGCAGCTCTCTTGGATCGTGTGAGCATAGCAATTTCGCCAAAGTAGCTGCCTTCAAGCAAAGTCGCCACCACTTGCTCCTCACTGGTGCCGGCCTTAAACACCACCTCGGCTGCTCCTTTGACGAGGAAATACATGTGACGACCTACCTGTCCTTCTTTAAACACGTACTCGCCTGGCGTACAGAATTCTGGATCCAAAATACCCATGAGGTAGCTCACGCACGCATCGTCCTGTGTCGCGAAGAAGCTAATCTTGCTCACAACATCTCTGTTTAAATGCAAGACCAGTTGGCTACGAAGATCATCCGAGAGCGCAGCTAGAATCGTTTCTTCGTTTTCATCATCCCGCTGCAACAAATAGTACTCATAGTATCGTCGAAGTCGCTCGGCCAATGGTTGGGAGATTTTTCGTTCACGGAGATAAGCCTTGAGGTGATCCATTCGTGTTCGGAAAGTGTCAGAGGATTCATTCAACTCTTCAACGACACTGGATAAAGTACCAACCACATAGGTGAACGTCGAAGCGCCGATTAAAACTCCGATCGAAACATACGCAACTTCAGTAATATTGCGCGGTATGGTATCACCGTAACCCACCGTTGTCATCGTGGTTACAGCCCAATAGAGAAAGTAAATATACATTTCGCCATTTGAGCTTTGTTCAGCAGGAAAATAAGACTGGATACCCGGACCTCCATTAGCACTACGAGAAATACGTGCAACTAAGAAATACCCACAGGTTAATACGTGTGCGATAAATCCCACACGAAAAATGAGACGCACGACTCGGGCAGTAGTGTGGTGTGCAGCTATCGTCGCTCCTAGCGCTGTTGAGCTTTCTTCACGCTGAAGCGTGTGGATGAACTTAAAGACTCGCGTTAGTCTGAGCAGCCGAAAAGAATTGACCATTGCGAGAACCCACGATCCAGAGGCTCCAGTTGTTTTAATCGACTCATCAGAGATTGCAACAACAACCGATACTGGAAGCGCAGACAACAGATCCATCCAAAACCAACCTCTGAGGTATTCGCGCCATATCGTTCTTCGCTCGAGCACAGTGTGAATTTCACCACGGAAATCAATAACCACAGCGGTACGTAAATTGATAATGATATCCAGCGTGAATATTATTTCGACTAAGATGTCCATTCCGGGGCTGATTGTGTCTCCATCTACACCGAGAAACGCAGCTTCGTATGGTACAGCGATTGCGCAGTACAGAAGAAGTGTACTAGTGACAATATCCCACATGAGCTTTGACCAATGGAAAGGATTGATCGGCGTGAGTATTTTCCACTTCATTTGCTGCCAAATCGACTGTGGATCACCAGACTTGGTATCCTGAGAGAGCAGCCAGATCATATTCATCTTCTCATTAGCCGAATTGAAGACTGATATTCCCATGGACAACTGAAGATCAAGAGCCTGGAGTACTGGCAGAGGCAACGACCGATAACTTTTCAGTACGCCATCAAGCAAAACTGTTAGTGTAGGGTACAGATTTTCGAGCCCGGTAACTCCAGATACCGGATCACTGTTTAGAGAGGCGATATACATACGATAGCGAGCAAGGGTCTGCTCGAATACGAAATCGTACATTTTGCTACGTTCTTGGTGGTAGTTCAGCAATGTGCGCTCAGCGTCTGGGAATTCCTCGATTAGTTGGTCAAAAACTTCTTTAGGGAGTGTGAAAAGGTCACTCGTAGCCTTTGCTGTGTAAGAATTGGTGTGTGGGGCATACTGAAGCAAGGACGCCTCGCCGAATACCCCTCTTTCGGTCAGAACTTCCAGCACTACTATCCAGTCAGTATGGTCGGGGGATATTCGTCTGACTTCAATAATGCCAGTGTTAAGGATAAACATCTCAGTCCCGACGCACCCTTCTCGAGCGAGAATATCTCCCTTTACAACGATAAGAGGCTTGATAAACATTGCCATGTCTAGAACAAACTGTGTGCTGAGCCGCTGAAAAGCTGGGATACGAAAAAACGTATTCTTGTATGTCTCGTGCAAAATTTCACCTCGAAGAGATAGTGAAAACTCGCACAGCAACTCGCGTTCGTCAAAAGCACTCGTTTTGGCTATATAGTGACGAAAGTACCGCATCAGTTTGCCCTTCAGGTTCCGAGGTAGCCGCTTTTTTCGAACAAACGCTTGAATCATACTGAGTTTTCGTGCACGAGTCGTAGTTTCACGATGCCAATTCTCTAAAATTTTGGTGAGGCTGCCGATTATCAAACCATAGCCACTGGCGCCGACGATTGATACCGCCATCGAGAAAAGTCTCTCGGTTCTATTGGTTGCATGGACATCTCCATAGCCCACCCCACATAGAGTTGCCACCACCCAGTAGAAGCTGCAAATGTATCGATCACTGACGCTCTTGTCACGTACGTCTGTCTCGATCATCCAAGTGACCCCTTCATCTTCCGTAGTAAAGCCGATGAGGTGCCAAAAGCACGAAAAGATATGTGTCACTAATAACACTTGTCCGATAAGCCTGGTTACCCGTGCTAATACAGCGTCAAGATCGAAAGCTTCCTCAATTTTTGCAACGAAATGACGCAGCTTGATCAACCGTGTTAGTTTCGTAATGCGTAAGAGTCGGACTAGTCGTGTGAGCCGTAACGAGAGAACTTGCGCGTTCGAGATGCTGTCTCCATCATCGACAGTGTCTGAATTACTTCCACTGCTTTGGACAAGAAAATAGTCCAGAGGGATGACAGCGAGCACATCTGGAAGAAACCACGAAGCGAGGTAGCGCTTCGCAATAAGCAAACGATCCCGAATCATATTCTCATCGTCATCTGGGTAATACCCCACGAAGAAGTTGTGTAGTACGTCTAGAAAAAATAAAACATCAGTAAAAACCCCGATTGTTCGTACCGTGGCACCTAGCTGTATCTCAGGAAAACCCATTTGCACGGGCACAATAATGGCACTGTATAAAACAACAACCATAACAAGCGCGTCCCACCCGAGCTTTTCGTTGCTGCGTGGATCCAACAAAGGTGGGTCCAAGATATACCTTAGTGGCCTCTTGTAAGTGTGGTAAAACTGAGCCATCCAAATGAGAATTCGTAGACGAGGGCCTGGGGGTCCTGGTTGAGTAGCCAAAGCTGAGCGCTGCTTGCGAAGGGGAGGAGGAGATTTTCCGTCTTGCTGAGAATTATGTCCGGTTGACTCTCGATTGTTTATCCTTGATGACATGGATGAAAACCGATCAACCGATCCGAGACGTGGCGGGATATGGCTGGGTACTGGAATTGTGCCTGATAGTGAACCTCTCCGCATTGATCCACGATCTAAACCAGCTAACGGGGGAACGGGGGAACTGTGACTAGTTGGTTGATGCATTTTATTGTCAGGCGCTGGTGCAATCTGTGGCCCCTTTCGTGATCCAGTTTTGCTAAAAAGTCTGGCTGATAAAGCATGCGAGAGACTTGGTGTTGCGTGTTGAGCTAGAGAACTTTCGGGTCCTGCGGAATTAATATCATGTGGGTCGCTTTGGTTCATCGTCTTATTGCTATCGCCATGTAGTGGTCATAGGAGGCAGAAATCGTCGTCACCGTCGTCAGCTTCTTGTCAAAAGCGTTTGAATCTGCAGAAGCGATTTCTCCGGCTCCTGTGGTTCTCACTGCGATACTGCTGGTAATCGCCACCCGTTTCATCATGCGTCGTTTCGAGTCAAATAAAAAAAATTGTAAATATTGTATTCGGCTCATCGTGTCTTTTGTTCACTCTGTTAATTAAAATAAATCACTGCAAAAGAAAGGTCTTAAGATGCTGTTAGAGAAAGGTTTTCAGGGTATTCGCTCGACCGCAAGTGATTGGAAGTAAGGCACTGCCGAAGCTTTATGTTTTACTTGGAATAATAAAATGTGTGGATTAAGCATTGTGATGTTCGAATGCTCCATACCACGTATTATCAAACACCGTCCAAGCTTCAAGATCAACATAAGTTTGCAGTATAACATGTTTCTCCATCAAGTAAAGTGATTCGGCAGCAAACGGAGTAACCAATCCGAGGAGAACGTGAGCTGTATCAACTTCTTGGAAAAGGACGCCATCAAGTGTTAAACAATTCGTGCTCATTCCAGGAATGGGTTACTTCACTAAGTTCTTCTACCGCTGCAATTGTTGCTCTTGTTGTCGCTGTTGTTGCGCAGCTGCAGCAATTGCAGTATCGCAGTGCGGCTGCACGCGGCTTTCGTAGCCCTTCCACACTTGACATGTGAACGCCAGCTCTTCCCGAAAGGCGTCGCTTTTCTGTTTCAGTGCAGCACATAGTGATTTATCAGTATATTGCGCACCTCAAATGGGATATGACCGAAAAGCCGTAAAGCATGCCCACTCACCTCGATTTGTGTGTTGATTTCCTTGATGACCTCGTGGAGACGAGCTACCGAGCCGGTGATGCGCTGCAACAGTGCCTTCTGTTTCTCTTCGTGGGGGTCTGTAGTGAGCATGTAGTTGTTATGGTGTTGGAGGCTAAAGAGTGCCGATACAGGAATGTCGGGTGCACGTACTCTGCATGTTGGCGCAGGTCAAAAGTGTTCTGTCACTTTTGAAAGGAAATAACCACGAAGAGCACTGATTGGTTAAAAATTTGTTTTAGAAATGGATACATTGTATACATGTATTAGAAATGATTTCACTATCCATCACTTGTCCGCTTACTCAGGAGGCACGATGGCGCTGAATGGTGGCACGGCATTTTCTGACGGGTCTGACTGGGCTAGAGACTTCTCCAACAATGCCAATATTGTCTGTAGTTGAGTTTCTTGGCGATTTAGTTGCGCTTGGAGCTGAAGCTGTACGATGGGAGGTGTGAGGTTTGGGCTTACCTGGCACCGATCAAGTAGTACGATGTACGAACCTGTGTTGCGTTGAGCCTGTCAACTTGCTCTTGAAGCCGCACGACTGGGGGTGCAGGGGCCGCAAACGACGGGTAGTCGTACCGTGTTGAATTGGCGGAAGGTGGAACTGAAAACGACTGGGTTGCCCCTAATGGCGAGTCTAAGTCCGTTCTTGGAGAGTCAAGATTGCCTGCTGAACGTAAGCATCAGCACTCGAGCACAGCAAGCTCGGTGAATTCGGCGAACGTACCTGCAAAAAATATATTGCTGGAGCTAAGTGTACGCAGCTCTCGTGTCAGTGACGTTCGAATCGACTCTTCCATGGCTTGCTCATTCTTCTGTTCCTGCTTTTTGAGCATGACCTCGACGAAGCCACTGCCGAGGACAGCACCTACAATTATGAGCATTACGTTAGTGCGAAGTTAGATTCAACACATGCGAAAATAGATTCTCTTTACCAGGAATTGTAAACAGGATGATGCCCCAGAGCGCCAGCAGAGACGAGAAAGCGCGGCCCGCAGCAGTAATGGGGACGATATCGCCATATCCGAGAGACGTAATGGTTTCAATAGCCCACCACGAGCATGTGCCGATGCTTGTGAATACCTCTGGTTGCGCTGGATTCTCTAGAAAGAAGCTACAATCCAAGTTAACTCAGTCACTATAATATAAGCTCCCATAATATCACAAAATCGCGTACATGGTCGTAGATGACGTTAGTACGATGACAATCGTCAAATAGGTCACGACTGCGAGTTCCTCCTTCTTTAGTGCAAAAATCTCGCGCAGATTCTTCATCGCTTGGTAGGAGCGTTCCAAGTGCAGAAACGACATGATTCGCAACAATCGAAACCCTCTCAGTGTCAAAACACCCCGTGACGACACAGCAAGTCTACACAAACCATCCATATCCAGCACCACATCGTTAGAAATCGTTTCCGCCCACAACTTACAGCACATCACCGTACTGGTGCTCCAGCAAGATCTCCAGGTAAAACGGAATCAGCACCACGAGATCAATTACAGACATCGGTCGGAGCATCCACTTCAACCTGATAGCCACAACAATAATACCATTAACTCCACTCTCAATTTGAAGATATCCTTCAATATCTTTGCCCACCTTCCGCACACTGGATGTGTAAAGCGCTTGTCTTCTATGCACGACCAGAGACGCATCAGGTACTCCACAGTGAAGAGTGCCGTCGACACGTACAGGAACATTTCGTACCAGTCGGACTTTGTCACCGCTGCAGTCACATCCACGAACAATAATCAAAATCTCACCAAGATCATGTTCAAAAATTTCCTTGTAGCTTCAACGTACGCTCGTTGCCAAGTGGTGTAGCTGAAACATACATGGCCAACACCACGTTGAGTGTGATGAGCACTAGTACGCACACCTCAAAGATATACGATGCCCGCTGCAGACCCGAGCGCTGCTTTAGCGACGTGCGGTAGTGTAGCAGTGTCCAGATGTCTGCACGCAGTGACGCGCAAGAGCGAGCTCGATGCACTCGCGGCACTCTTCGCTTGGGTGTCGAAATGGTCGTCGCTAGCCCGTCTCGCACGGACAATTGCACGTCGATGTCGTCGCTCTTGGGCAGCAACTGCTGATGCTCTCCTCGCGCCATGATACAAAATGCAAAGTGGCGAAAACTATTGCCTCTGCCAGAATATTTTAATGAAATTTTGCAAAACGAACTGATCTGAAACTTGATAAACGTGCATCGAAAAAAAAAACATTCTAAAGGACTTCAGTTTTTCAGCAATGTTTCCGATGTCACGGTGGACAAATTGCGAGGTGGAAGCTACAGCGTGATGTTGGTGAAGGAGACCACGGTGTTTGAGGACAGTTCATGTACATTTATTTTAGTTGAGACGCCTATTCTGGAGAACGTGATATTTGCACTTGGTGTGTAAGCGCACGTGACATTGCTTCAAGCGCTGTAAGGCGGTCGAAGCTTTGGATCAAAATGAGTTAGCAGACACGTCGATCACAAGCTGCTGAAAAATCATCTCATCACCAGGTTGATTTACATGTACCTACAGTTGATATGCTCGATGTTTCGGTATCACACCCCACAAATTTCACTCAGAATGGGTAATTTTTTTTCCTCCAGCTTGTTCAACCAATTTTACTTTGAGAGTGGTTGCTGCTCCAGACTGGTATCATAAAACAGCCAATTTGCCGCTGTTGGCAAGCATTGGTACGTAGCTTCCAGCGAGCGTTGAGCGGGTGCTGTAGTATGATTAAGGGCACTAGTGGAGAGGCTACTAGATTCTCCAAACTGAGCAACATTATGATAAGGGGAAGGAAACAGCGTTGTTGTGTTTTCGTGCGGGCGAAAAGTTGAGTCTCTATGCAGAAATAGCCGTTATTAGGCCATTAATAAGGACATTTATACCCTTATTAAGGACAACAGATGGCTCCCAGTCTGGAGCAGCAACACGTACCTTTTACTTTTGTCAACTCCAATTTCATGTACATTTGGTGTAGCACTCAGGGGGGCCGACAAGATGCCCATACATTTGTCTGTTGCGAGCACCGGAGACGGTGGCATGGAGAGTTACCACGCGAGCGACGGCAAGGCCGGCGGCCGCTCTAGCGGCGGGCCCGTCTACAAAGACCGCGGCTCTTCATCCCACGGCGGGCGCTCGGGTGGCGGCAATGGTGGTGGCAATTATCAGTCGTCGGGCTCTTCAGGTCGCGGGCTGCCGCGCCGGGGTTCATCCAACTCGGTGGGCAGTGCGTCCTCGAGAGACCGGGAGCGAGACCGCAACGACCGGGATCGAGATCGTGATCGGGACCGTGACCGGGACAGGGACAGAGACCGTGAGAGAGACCGCGACGGACGCAGTCGGCCGCGCTCGCGGTCCCGGGACGCCAACGCCAGTGGCAGCTCTAGAGAGCGGCGCAACAGCGGTGGGCGTAGTCCGTTCGGTGCGTCCGGTAGCCCAGCACTGCGTCTGCGAGAAAGGAAAAACCTGCTGCTGATGCACCGGACAGGGGCCCGGAGAAACGATCTGTCGCCGGCAGACGCGGCCACGCGTGTCATCGGCATGGACGTTAAGTACATGAAGGTACAGTAGGTCTACTGTTAATTTTAGGGTATGGCGTACAATAGGGTTTTGATGAACTTTGACCTTTGTTATAGGACCCGGAGCACCCGTACGTAACAGACAAGCTGGCCATGTTCCCGAGCGTGTTCCCGACGAATGCCAATTTCCCAGAGGAAAAATTTCGCTTCCATGCGCTTCGCAACGCAGCGTTTGTGAGTCCGCTGCCGCGCGGGTTCAATCAGCAGTGGCATCTGCAATATTCAGCGTTTACAGACAAGAAATTGGCCATTTTTGACGACCTCACGAGAGCCACTCGCGCGATTCGCCGGTTACGCGAAGACACCGAGGAATCAAAAGGTGCTGGAGCGGAGGAGGGTGTAGTGGCGGCCACCGCAGCTGTAGAGCGGGCTTTTACTAGCTATTTGATCCGCCATGTGCGGCGACTGGATGACCGTACAAGTCATGTCTGGATGAGTGAGCTGGCTAGTGGTGCTCGTACCGCTGCAGAACTTACACAGGCTCATGGTGTGCCCTTCAAACAGTGGCGAGCAGTGCCGGGTGTATCGAAATGCCCACTTCTCGAGTTTGTGGTGAGGTATCGACCGGGGTACGCTGATGCTACGTGGTTTGTCCGGATTAATGTAGTGTACACTGAAATGAGGGAGCTTCAGCGGGACAGCGCTCTTCGGACAGGTGATTGGTTCTTTAGTCCTCGGCGGAATCAGCGACGGAATCAGGGATGGACAGACAAGCTTGTAGATTACTTGCATTCAGTGGCGCGCCAGGCAGCACAGGACACCAGTACAGGGACGGAAAACAGATCAATGGAGGGACTAGCGAAGCCAGCGGCGAATGGCGTTCAGGTATCTAGTAACAACAGCGGGACGACGGTAGCGGCTAGTAAGGGGCTAGCACCGCATACAAAAATGACTCCAAGGCTACGGCACGGAGAAGCTCCAACGTCAACAAACGCAACTGGGACTGGCTCTGCTATTCAGGCTGCTACGGGTAGCGGTGGAGTGGACATTTCTCCTTCGTCACTATCGTGGCATGAGAAATGGTCATACGTGCTGAAGCTGTCGGAATACCAGTTCAAGATGGGATTGCTAGACCGCGCACACTACTTTGACGGATTGCTGTCACTCCTTCAGAAGTCTTTAACACCAAGATCACAGCGTGGAGCAAACGGTCCCACACGGTGTTCGGCCGTGTTGCCGCTTGGAGTGAACGATATCATGGAGCTGATCTCCGTGATCCAGAAACTGCTACCGGAGATACTGCTGTCCGCGGATACGGTTATGGTGCTTGTAAAAACAGTGCTGCAACATTTGCGCTACCTACTGCCTCCTGGTCGTCCCGTACCCCCAGAGACTGCAGGCAGCGCACTTCAAGAAGAGCTCCTTGTGGCTTTGTGTCAGTTGCTGCGCGATATCCTTCTCAACGGCAACGACGTTCTCGTTCGTCTTGAGGACAGTGGTACGTCGCTTTTAAGCTGAAGACTGCTATCTCGTACTAACTACATGTTCGTATGCATGCACAGCGCCTCCGTTATGGCCAGCTTACGTATTCACCGATCGGTTTTTCAGCCGCAATGCCTATGGTGCGACTGCAATACAGGCCTGTATCGACCGTTGCCAGCGTAAAAACAAGGAGATCGCTGGACGTATTGTGCGACTACAACAGGCATGTCCATCTCTCAATTCGGCGGGTGGAGGTCAGGTGCTTGCCGCTACCATGCGCAATGAGGCTCAGATTCTCCAGACGCTGGACCGGTTTCATCGCGTGGACTCAACCTCAGACTTACACCGTGTATATAGCGAAGTGTTCAGCCCACTCCCCACTGTAAGTTCAGGCGGAAGTGGATCCTCCGCGGAGCTACCTGTCGACGTCGCTGCTCTCTTCCTAGTGTGCGAGTGGGCAGTGACAAACCAGCGACCAGCGGAATACCGGTATTTGTCTGCGCTGGCCTTGATCGAGATGCATAGTAACACGCTACTGGAATACGGCAAAGAGTACGTACAGTGAGTAACTCATTGAAGGTGATCACGTAAACTGACTGTGCGGTACGGTTTATTTAACAGCAAGGGACTGCTACCTCGCTGCGGGCCTAAAGACCATCAGGTGGTGCTTCAAAGCGCGTTGCAAAATTTCTTGCATCGTTACGAGCCCAAGGTTATCACGGAAGTAACTCAGGTTATTGAGCTTTTCTGTCTTCTGGTCCGACGTCGACTGTTCAGTGTGGCCAGCTTCGTGGAATTCGCCTCGTGTTGTAACGAAGCAGCGGCTACAATGAGCAACAGTCCGCTGCTAACTCTAGCCGCTGGAGCTGGGGGTTCTGCTGGCGTTACCAAGAGGAGAGAATCAGCGCCAGTGGTTCATACTGCCTACAACATCGAGTGCTCACCAGGGCGAGGATACAAGTCCAATGATATCCACCTACTTTCCTCGAGCGACCGACTGAAGCTGTACTTGTGGCAGCTCCCTCGAAGCCCATTCCCGTTGCCGACGTGCGTGCCAATGCTTCCGGACGATAGCTATGATGGCGAACTCAACTATTTGCGCTGGCTTGAAGTCATGGAGCTTCGTCGTGAACATCTCAACTACTCGAAGACGTTGGAGCGAGCGCAGTCACTCTGTATCTACGTATTTCACACGCACGGTCAGGCTAATGATACGCCGATGGTTGGAACACCAGGAGCTGCAGGTGCAACTCCAGCTGCTGGAAGTGCCAGCTCAGGGGACAGCAGTCGAGTACTGAAAGAAGTGGAGTATCAGGGCAAAGTAGGCGAGCTGGTTTCAGCTGTGAAGACCATGTGCGGCCACGACAAAGGACGATTCACTCGCTGGTTTCTACACAATATTTATGAAGAGGTGACGTTCTTCAGGTTCTCGGACTACGGCAGTGTGGAGCACGTGATGCGGCTGGTATGCCTCGTTCTTGAAATCGTGGATATATTGGCGCTTCTCGAAGTACTCGTACACTTCCTGCGACGCTCTCCATGCTTCCTCGTCAAGAATGTCGTGCTGGCAATGATTGAACGTCACGAACTCGCGTTCTGTGCCACGGACCAGATCCCGTTCCTGTTACAGTCTTTCGTAGACCGTTTTCATCGTATCCCAAAGAACGCGGATGATAAAGCCGGCAACGTGGCGCAGTTCTTCTGCAAGATGTACTACGCACATATCAAGAAGAAAGAGATCGCTAAACTGGACTTGCCATTCGCGCTGCTCAAGCCTATTGCAGAAACCGCAAGGAAAAACCAAGATGCAGCGGCAGGAGGAGCCGTGAATGGCACAGGGGCCAATGCAAATGGCACTGGAGCCAACGGGAATCAGAAGAAAGAACTGTCACTTGAGGCTACGAACCCTATCGTGCGTATCCCGCCACCCCGCGAGGTGCTTCCCCCGGAGCTGAAGAGTGCACTGGCCAAGTCGTTCAAAGCCTTGCAGGCGCGTTCTTTTGATGGTCCTGGTGCCGATGGGAAGCAGACGCCAGCAACTCCTGGTGCTGGAACCAGTACCCCGCTACAGAGTCCGAATAGCATGAACCAAGACACCACATCGACCGAGTCCATGGCAGCGTTTGAGCCTAATTACGCGAGCTTATCGTGGCAGGAGGTTGTTGGCGAAGCAACCCCAGTAGCCGAAGCCAAGTGCCGCGATAGCGCCATCGACTTTGCAGTCAACTCCATCAACATGAGCATGACGTCCTCGTCTGTGGGGTCTACAAACGCGAATGCTACACGGGAGCGGCGCACGCCTAACTACGTGTTCTTCTTCCGAGCTGTGCTGAGCGAGGCTATGGACAAGTGGATGGCCAACATCTCGGCTCGAATCAAGTCCAACTGCAAGCGGCCCATCACTACCCCGCATTATGTGCACCGTTGCGTACGTCTCATTCGCGAGGTCGTGGAACAGCATCCTGATAACGGCGAGGAGTTCAACGAAAAGTTCTCGAATACCCTGGTTGTATGGCTACAAAAGGAAGTGCTGCCTGGCTTCGCTGGTAGCGACACACCCAAGCGCTCGCGGAATCCGTTCTTGAATGTTGACAATAGCAAGGAAGCCTTCGCTCTCAACCAGAAAGGCCGCCTGGACCGACTGCAGTACGGACTCAAGAGCTTCCTGGTCTCTCTGGTTGTGCATAAAGTGTTAGATCTATCCCAGGTGCTCCGATTGGTGCTCGTGCCGCTCTTCCCACGACTGGTACGGTTTGGCATTGTATGTATGATTGTATGATTGCTGGTTAACATGGCTACTTGTCTGTTGTGATACCAGCGCCGTGCCTCGCGTGATCCTCCACCCAACCTGCCGACGCAGCTACTAGCTATGGCACTGGTCTTCCAGCTGTTCTCTGAACCTCCGCAGAATCTTCTGCTTGATCCTCAAAAGTTGGTCATGTTCGACGAGCCTTTGGTGAGTTTTTGTTGCGCTTTGCCGTTTATTCAACGGACTACTGACCGATTTTGTCCGTCACGACAACATAGACGAAATACCATCTGCGCTTCCTGCGCTCCCAGGTGCCGGCATGTTTGATGTTCCCATTGTGCTTCCTACTGTGCCAGATCTCGTACCAGATGGAGGATAACTTTTTACTTCGCAAACGTGAAGAGCGTGGCTTGTTGGCTAGCGCTACGCTGTTCAACTTGACATCCGACGGGATTGTTCGCGATACGATCTTTTACGACACGAAAGAGGCCCGTGAAAAGCACATCCTCCCGGTTTACCACAAGAAACAATGGCACACAGCCGTTCTGCTAACGCACTTTTTCCGACCACCTTCATCGCCGGCAGAGGACGCTAATGGACAGGTCCAATTGCTCAAGGTTGACCAAATCATCGACCAAATGAACGTCTGGACACTTCATCGAGGAGGGTCCATTTACCTCGACTTGCAAATGAGTCGACAACAGCAGAAAGTGAAACGATCTAAGCGTCGCTCTCGACAGCAAACAGCGCAGCCCCAGACTGGCAACAAACGGAAAGCACCGCAAGGAGAGCTCTCTACGCGCTCTAGCAAGCGCGCAGCTGTGGAGAGCGGCGACGGCGCTGTGGCAGCTGCAGTCAATGGCTTTACTGACGGCAAAACATCTTTCGCGGATAAACAAGTCTCGTTTGGTGGTAGTCTATTGGGTAGCAACTTTTCGGATGGAGAAGAAGACGCTGATGATGATGATCTGGAGCTGGAGTTGGGTTTTGACGAGTCGAGTAGCGCCACTGAAATCTTGTCGAGTCTGATCGTTCTGCGCACCCTCAAGCGCAGCTCGCGACCACCGCCCGGGGTAGGATCGACTTCGTCATCATCTTCTTCGACGTCGTCGGTACCAGTACCCCAGACGACATCTGCAACAATCACTACGCTCTCGTCGTCGTCTCCGCTTGCTACACCCAAGCTCTACGGTACGCCGCACCATGTGCACGGAGACGGAAATGATGGCAAACACCGTGGAAGTACGCCAGGACCAAGCGATTCCCTTAAGAAGTCGGCGTTACCAATGACAGTAGCAGCAATGCAGAGCTCATTGACTCCGTGTGAAGCTCGTATGCTCGAGGCAGCGCGGGAGGCTCAAGATTCGGCGGTGGCATCTCTCTATGCTGCCACGGTGTGTAGCATCTCTAGACGCGCCATGGGCTCGGTGATTGCCAAAATCCTCCAGATTCTCGAAGACGATGTCAAGCACACACAACCAGACAAGTTCGCGCGACAAATTAACACGACGTCGGTCGTACATCTCGTGGGCGGGATTATGGCAACACCTCCTGGAAACGCCTTCTTGCCGCGTTACATGATGTCACTTGCTGCGCAACTTGAGTGGCTCTACGAGGGCTGTTTACTTTATGACACACAGCCCCAGTCTGAACCTGGTCTTCGCAACAGTCTCTTCCTGCGTCGCCTTCGATGCAAATTGGCTGTGAGACTGCAGCTTGTGGGCGTCATTGGACCAAGCAAGCACGCTGTTTTGACGATCTGCTATCGTGATCGCATCGTCAAGACGTTGTTTGCGTTGCTAGGAACGTCGGTAGTCTCCATTGGCCCAGGACTGTCGCTCTTCAGCTGGATTCTAGACCTCATCCCGATCGTCAACGCCTCCGTCCTCCACGACAGACAATTTGTAAGTAGCTTAGCTGTTGCAGCTGTAGAATGTTCGCCGACTGACATACTTTGTTGCTTACAGGAACTTGTGGAAGCTCTGCAGCTCCCTAATGAACTAAAGCGACGTGTTTGGTCTGTTCTGCCGCGTCCGATGAACATGTTCGGGGCAGCGAATGTGTTCGTGGGTCGCACTGTGACATCGATTCAAAGTGTTGGTACCACGAAGAAAACCAGGCCGGAGTATGCGCCTGTAGACCCGTGGGCTTTGCTGGAACACGTGCCTCAGCTACCTAGCGACGCTCTTGCGCCAGCATTGCCTAACCAGATTCCTAAGCGACCCCGACGAGTCTTCCGGTGCGTGTGAGCTGCCACTTCACACGCGAACAACAGAGATCCCGTGAACGCCACCTTTGTAGGCGCCTTGACAGTTGCCACTTTGTGTAGTAGTGGCAATTTCTAATGTAATATGGTTTGTTGGTCCAGGCCAACAAACCAAGTGAACGCAAGCAAGAACATATTTAAAGCAAAAAGAATGCCTTTTCTTCGCCTTGTGATGTTCTGATTAAAATGAGATCTTTTTTTTTACTCCTTGCCATTCAGCTACTGGTATTTTGCTGATGATGACCGTCGTGAAGTGGTGTGTTCACATTTCTTCTTCAAGGCCTACCCAGGATTCAAAAGCCATGAGAAACTCCTTGAAGTGAATCGTACCATCGCCATTCCAATCCATCTCCATAAAACGCTGCTCCCAGATGGCCCGATTGCTGGAGTCGTCACTTGAGCCTGTCAAGCACAACTAAGGTAAGTTTCGGGATAGATCATGACACAAGATGAATTGTTTGCACCTCTGTTGCGATCCCCTGTGAACATCTTTTTCGTTGGGGAATGGAGCACAATAGAATTCTCTAGCTTTGTGACCATTTCATCGCTGCTCAAACCGCAAAAAATGATCGGCATCATTCGGTTGAAAATGAAAATCACAGCACTTACCGATTAATCACGCCGTTACCATCAACATCAAACCATAGGAATGCATCGACGGCAAGTTGGAATGCGAGCCGCAGGTTGTTTCCCTAAAGCAACCAAACGTGCCATCAGCACAGCACTTTTTAAAGCGAGACGATACTGCTACGTTGATTCTCACATCTCCAAATAATATGGATTGGCTAGATACAGCTGATGAAGTCCGGCTGCTGTTGCTGCTGATTCGAGACCTATGTTTTGCGAACCGGAATGATTTAGAATATTGGCAGCGTTACCAATAAAGAAGCCTTACATGGGAGCGTAGAAAATGCTTAGTTGTTGTTCCTGTTCACTTTCCAGAGATGGAATTTTCTGTGTAAACTCAGCATCACTGTCAGATGTGAGTCACAAACTGACTTTAGCACAGGGTATCTTACGTGAAGAACGAAGCCGATCGCAAGGCAAACGAGGAACTCGTTGAAGTTAAGTTTTCCATCCTCCATCATATCCGATTCCTCAAAAACTTGGCCAATTTCTTCGGACGAGAAGTTCGCGCCTAGTTGTTCGAAGACCCTAGACAAATCGCTAAACTCAATGTAGCCTTTGCCTTCCTTGTCAAAAGCATTGAACGTCGAACGTGCGCTGTTAAACGCAACCTGCATTCGCAAATACATTATTAGGAGATGAAATCACTGAAATCTTAAATCCTGTAAAGAAACCTACCGCTGCCTGCGGTAGCTTCAGCAAAATCCGCGTGAACTGGCTACATTCCACACAAAAGATTAGGATCAACACTGAGTGTGAAGAATCAGACTACTCTTAGCTGCGGCATCACGTACTTTTCCTTCTCCTTTTCCTGTTGCGCCCGCTCCTGCCAGCGCTCTTTGATTGCATTTGTGATCCTTTACAAACAGTACGTCAATGTACAACCACTTTACATAATAAAGCAATCATTAACACCTACTTCTGATCTAGTGGTGTGGGAACTCGTGGCGTCTGCTCCACAGGTCGAATGCTTGCGATGTTCGACGTCAACAGCTTGGCCACAGTGCCACTAGGTGGTGCTCCTGGTTGCTGGAAATCCGCCACCGCTGCTGAAGTAGAATGACCTCCAGCTGCCACTCTTGGCGTGCTTGAGTCATCAGCACGCGACGAGCTTCTCATCATCGACGGCTTATTCCCCATGGCAGTGATCGTTGTGCGCGAAGAGTTGCAAGTGCACTTGACATTGAAGTAGTTGAAGCTATTTTCGACAGAAACGTTGGCCAATCAGAAGCGAAGTCAAAACCGTTTTTCTGCCAGTCATATACCAACCAGAAGCAGCTTTGCAAGTTGCAAATTGCAACAGTTGGCAGAGTAAGGGGTAGTTTGTCCATGAGCAAGACTGCAGAGGCCAACGGCAGCGCGGCGAAGAAGAAGGCAGCACCCAAGTCGCGCAAGCGTAAGACCAGCGACGTGGGTGCTGTATCCAAGTCAGGTGTCGCCCCGGCCAAGCGGTTGGCCACTGATGCAGCGGCGGCAGCAGCGGTAAACGGCTCCGGAGCTGAGGCACACACGATGCAGGCGCAACTGAAGCCATTTGTACGCGGAGAACTGGTCGAGAGCAGTAAGTTTCTCACAGAGGACGCAACTGGAACCGTTGTATATATAAGAACAAAGTATTAATATCCCGTGGTGTCGTTAATCCGTTATACCTGCAGTCAAGCACATGCTGTTCGGTTTTGGGGATGAGGCTGAGCCTTTGGACGAAACGGCCGAGCTAATGGAGGATCTCGTGGTCGAGTATGTGCACGCAATGGTATGCACAGCCCCATATTCAATGACTATAGGGCACATGTGACAATGTTGTGCTTCGTTTTGCTGTTGTAGACCAAAAAGGCGATGGAGCTGGCCACGATCAAGGGCAAGCTGGACACTGAATGTTTCATCTTCCTTATCCGCAAGGACCCAGAGCGCTACGACCGCATCGCCGAGTTACTGCGCGCGAACGACGAGTTCCGCGCTGCACTCAATAGCGGCTTCGACCCGAGCGACGAGAAGATGTACTGATCCCATATTAAGTAAAAGGTGTTTTGGAACCAGAACCACTCTAAGTGAATCGTATTGAATTTTATAAGGATGTGTAAGCATTAGCATTCAACCACGATGAAACAGAAACTTTATAGGTGCGACACGGTACACCCCCTCGATTCAGTGACAATCGTCCTCGACTTCACTTGCAAAAGTTAAGCGTCACTCTTTTTCCACTTGTCTGAAACACGCGCCTGTTTCTTGCTCAATAAATTGAGCCAAGTACCGTGGGTGCCGCCAGACAAGCGCGTCTGTGATTTCTCTTCATTCTATCGTCGCATGCTTATCGACTCACAGGACGACGTGGTGGACGAGAGCTGCTCCTCCCAGTTCGACTCCGGTTCATTGCCTCCAATGATGGCCTCCATGCGTGCGGAGTTGCCGCGTCCAGAGGTGTTGGACAAGAGCAAAAGCAGCAGTACTATCGACTTCCGAGGGTCCAGCGCGAGCACTAGTGGCGCCTGTTCGTGGCGTTCCCACATCCAGCGGGACGAGTCTGAACCACCCAAACGCGCCGGTAGTGAATGGAACTGCAGGAACTCGAAGACGCGGCAATCCGCGTCCGCAATGGTGTTGGCCCGGAAGCGCAAGCGCGACGAGCAGCGCAAGCTGCTGAACTCTAAGAAACAGTGCACAGACAGCGACTGTAGCGAGTACACTGCCGGTGACAGTGAACAAGACAGCCTGGATATGGAAGAGCAGCTCACCGCCTTTGTGGAATATGTGTGTTATCAGTTTCTTTAGGGACGGTGGAGTTTAGAAGTGGTTAGACTGATGAGGGCGATTTGCGTGGCGAACAGAACTCGACGGACATGGACAGCCTGGACATTAATCCGAGCCAAGACTTTGACGGTGTGTGGGGATGCTATTTGTTGGCATCTTTATTATACTGATAAGCGCTTATATCGTCTATTATCACGATGGTGTAGGCGATGAAGAGCAAGATATAGCAACGCAAGCCTCTCAGTATATGCAGACGTGTAGCTGGCAAGACGTCACGGATGGTAATGATTTGTGCACCTGATGTGAAGAGGGTGGTATAATAGCGGTAATGGGTCTCTAATTGTGCTTGTTTCTGTGCGTGATTTGTAGTGAACCAATTTCAGGAAGAAGCATCGGAAGTTTTTGACAGTGCGTTCGTGAACATATTGTATGATATCTGGTTGTATTGCCTGGTTTACTCATCTCGTTTGTTCTTCTTGCCGTGGCGCAGACATTATTTATGCCTCCCGAGCTGCCTCGATCTCTGATGGTAGTAGTAAATCTACTACACACTGTAGACCACAAGAACAAGGAATCGCTTGTTCATCTTTCCTACCGATAGCTATCCCGGAACAGAGGGCTGTAGTGGAGCCCCCTTCCGATGATAGTGAGGGTTCGTTGAGCGGTAAGTGTGTGTCCTCTTTTCCCAAGGAAATGTAGACACTGACTGCGTCCTATGGCGGTCTTTTAGACGGATTTGATGTCGCTGTAAACCTCGTAAGTAAGACAAAGACAACGTCTCGACCCTCAAATGTGGAAACGAGTAATGGAGTAAGCCCGAAAGCAGCAGCAAAGGTGAGTTGCAGGCTGTTGGCAATGACATCGTTACATTTGGATGATCACTGACAATCGACCTATGTTTATTAGCCGCAATGGAAACAACGGCGCTCGGTTAAACGAGATTGCTCGTTTATAGACAACTCCAGCAGCTATTCAGTGAATGGACGGCTTTTGCTCATGGCTTCACCTACGCCTGCCACTACAAGTGAGGCCAGCCAGACATCTTCCGACAGCGTCATCGAACTCAGGGATGGCTGCTTTGACTCCAGCGATGACATTCAAGCGGTTCCCGCACGGAGTAATGACGTGTCTACCAGTGTTCCGACATCTATGCCGGCCTCTGTTGACACGATGACGGTCATGTCTTCTTCGCTCCCTTCAGGAGCCTCATATTCAGGTGCGATTCAACCGCGTCTCGTGAGGAAGCGAAGGAAAGTCGGACAGCTCACGCTGGACGGCTTTCTCCGGTCAAAGATGCCCTGAGCTGTATAGTATTAGGACATGTGGCAGCTTTTTGAATATTGCTTTCGTGTGGATAGAGCCTCAACCACAGTGGGCACGTAGATAAGATAACATAATTTTTTGAAGTGAATGCAAAACTGAAACTGGTCATAAGAAAAATGGCGGGAAAAGTTTGGCGCGGTAAGATCGTACTTAGCATACATTTCACAGTACCATCCTTTTGCCGCGCTCAACACGCAACTCATTCGGCCATCAAGACTCGAGCCACCCCCAGCCTCGCTCTCCCTCTCATTCCCCAACCTTCTCGTTCTTCTAACCAGCAGTACCATGGCCTACGTCACGCTCACTAACATCACTGTGCTGGACAACCCCACGGCCTTCACGAACCCCTTCCAGTTCGAGGTCACTTTCGAGTGCGCGCAGCCTCTCGAAGCCGGTGCGGTGCAGTCTCTGCGTTTTTTTTGCTTTGTTTTTTTACTATTCCATTCATTGCAAGCTAATTAATCCCTTGATTGCGGTAGACTTGGAGTGGAAGATCACGTACGTAGGCTGCGCCGAGGACGAGAGTCGCGATCAGGTGCTTGAGGAGGTGCTAGTCGGCCCTGTGCCCGTGGGCACCAACAAGTTTGTGTTCCAATCGGACCCGCCCAACCCGGACATGATCCCGGACGAGGACAAAGTTGGCGTCACTGTGGCACTCGTCACCTGTTCATACCGTGGTCGCGAGTTCGTGCGCGTGGGTTACTACGTTAACAATGACTATGCCGACCCGTTCCTGCTGGAAAACCCGCCTGCCCGCGTGGACGTGAGCAAGCTGCAGCGCAACATCCTGGCAGACAAGCCACGTGTCACACGCTTCCCCATTGACTGGTCGCCGGCGGGTGCCCAGGATCCCAACGCTATGGAGGACGGCAACAACCATGCGACTAATGGCACAGGCTTCGGTGCCATGCAGACTGGAGCACCTGGTGCCCCCGGTGCTAGCAACGACTTGGACATGGACTTTGTGGACGATGAGGAGCTCGTCAAGGCAGCTGCTCAGCTCGACCACAACTACACGGACATTGTCATTGATGGCAATTCTGCTGAAGGTATGGAAGAGGACATCGACCTGGAGGACGATGAGGATGATGAGGCAGACTCTGTCGAAGAAGCTGAGGAGGAAGATGCCGACGGAGACATGGAGATGGAAGACATCGAACAGCAGTAAAAACGCCATTGACTGGTGGTGTCCTGACACTACGAGACAGCAGGATGGAAGATACTGTATTTATAGAGGGAAAAAAACAAAATTTGACAAGCGCTAAGCAAGTGGATACAGCGGTGCTAGCACGATAAATGTGTGAAAACCAGGGTAGGCGTGGAAGATGAACATGTCTTGAGTATCTTTCTTTCAAATGGTGTTAAGTGGTCTAGTCTACTCTGGGGGTTGCGTAGTGTTACTACTTTGAGGCCTCTGTCTTGATGTCAGCTTAACGCAGCTTGAACTCGTGCAGGTGGTTGTACGAGCCGCTGCCGCCATCGAAGCGCACGTTGATGTTAATGTCCAGATCGCGAGGGTTGGCCGCATTGGGCTTGCATGTCAGCTCGCCCTCGATGATTTCACCGGGGTTGCAAGCAAGTTCATCCTCCAAGTAGAACACGGTCTGTTTCCAGTGTGTGTACTCGGCCTTGGGTCCCGTAGAGAAGCTCAGCTTCTTGTGTGTTGCCGAGAACGTGCAGTCGAAGTACGCCACCAGCGCGTGGCAGAAATCCTGACGGAAAGCAGTCAGCTTGAACGTTGACGAGAAGGCCAGCTCCTCCTTGGTGACCTTGGTCAGATCAATGTCCAGAATGGGGCACACATCGGTCAATAGAGCGTCGCTGCCGACTGTATCGACCAGTGGCTCCACCTTGGCGATCTCTTTAATGCAGCTCATGTCAAAGCCGTACACATTGTCCCAAAAGTCGAGTTTCTCGGCCTTGTACTCTCCGTCCTCAATGGCGCCGATGTAGAGCGTGGCGTGGTCCGGGAACATGAGTCCGCCAGACACCAGGTACTTGTCACGTGCGTATAGTACCGTGTCCAACATGGACTCGTAGAGCAGGAAGTAGCCCATCCACTCGGAGATGATGATGTCCACCTTGTCCACAGGGAGTGTGAGCTCCTCCATCTTACCCTGGATAAGCGTGATCTTGTCGGCGAAGCCGTTTGCCTTGACGATCTCGCGTGCATGAGTTAGCATACTCGAGCAGTCGACGCCGTAGACGTGCTTGGCGCCAGCCTTGGCGGCGAACATCGAGAGAATGCCGGTGCCACAGCCAACGTCCAGTACGACCTTGTCCTTGAAGAGGTGCTTGCTCTGTAGGATGGCGTTCATGTAGGCCTTGGTGCGCACCGTGTCCTTGAGCATTTCCTCATGGATGCCGAAGTGCGAGTACGAATCGAAGTAGTAGTCCTTGCTCGTCATCTCCCTGGAGGCGGCGCCATTTACGGGAGCGGGCGGAGGCGTGGCTGTTGACATGGCGGCAGCAGCAGATTGGCAACTGACTTACAAACTTCGAGTGGAGGGCAGAAAGTGGTCACTGTCGCGAGGTAACGCCTCTAACCATGCATTTTTGACTGGTGCGGGTGTCTGTCTATCAAGGCCATGCGGTGCTACATGTAATGCATGCGAGTTTGCAAGGCAGAAGGACCAACTGTATAGCAGAGCATAAGTGCTTGCATGGCGGGGATACATGTGACTTTGAACTTGCCATACCGCTCGGTCAAACTTATTCAGACCCTGACGCAACATGGCTCGTACGTACGAGAAGATGAAGCGCATCCCGGGTAGCTGCTTCAGTCAATGTTCACAATGATACTCGTTGAGCCCAACGCAGTAAAAACGATAATGACATAGGAAGCGATTCTCCCTCCAAGACTGGCGTCTATTGTGTTCGCTCCACTTAGCACAGACTGCGCCCAAACTAACGGCACTAGAGCACCGGTCCATTGCTCGAAAGCAGCAAAGAGAGAACTTCCCGTGTCAATGATTGGCATCCAAGAGCTGGCGACTCCCGAGTAACGCGTCGATCAGTTGATCAAATCAACTGATTTAGATGGCACCGCGGTTGCCCGACTTCTTCTGGGCGCGGGGGGCGTTGCTGCCCTTGGAGCCCTTGTTGCCGTGCTCGGCCTTGTTCACCGACTTCTTGGCCTTGCTGCGCTCCTTAGCCTCCTTCAGGGCGGCGCGGGCGGCAGCACGGACCTCCGGCTTCTGGTTGCGCTTCTTGCGGATCTGTGAGTTGGCAGTGTAGAGTTAAGTTAGCAATCGCGTTCACAACTGGATTAGCAGCGTCAGAACCAGTAACTTACGTCCTCAGCCGAGACACCGACGATGGCACGCTGGATCTTGGTGGTCTTGCGAGCACGACGGCGGGTGACCTCCTCAACCTGTTAATACGAAGCAGATGAGTAAGCCTTGTTGCTCCTTTTATCATGGCGCGTATCACACGAACCTTGAGCTTCTTGTTCATGCGGCGCCAGCCAAGGGTCCACACGATCTTGGTGGCCTTCTTGCGCTGCATGAAGAGCGACTTGCTCTTCGAGTTGATGAACACGTAGGCCGTGCCATCGCGACGGATGTAACGCGAGCCGTGGCCGGGGTAGATGCGGCTCTCGCTGAACGAGCACGTCTCGGTCCTGAGGAGGTCAAAACGGCGTCATTAGAATCACTTCTTTTGCGCTGCTGATCTGTCGAAGCTGGAGCGAGAGGAGGCAACAAGATAGCGTTGGTGTTGTAGCTATCGAAGTCGCGGCTGATCTGTGGAGCTTCCTCGCTATCTGTGGGTCATGCGCCGCTGTTTATGCCTGTATATGTGGATACGCCTTGACGACGCCTCCGGTTCCTCCGCATTTATGCCTCTCACTCGCTCGCAGCGACATTTTCATAGAAAAACTAAGCGCACTTACTTAATCACCATTTTGCTTGAGTCTTCTCGGGAGAATTTATGCCAATTGACTCGTTGCAATCGCTTCCCGGCTCCAAAGCCGCAAAGGGAGCAAAGCGCCGCTAGCGCTACTTCACAGTTGCAGCAATGAATTGGCTGGTTGAAAGACGTTTACTTAAACGCTACATACTCGTTACTTCTTTTGGCAAGTCGTTTCGGTTACGGTTCGCGGTTTGCTTTGCGGTTACGGGCTAGGGTAGCCACTAATCTCAGTGCCAAACTTTACTTTTCGAGTTGATATTTCATCATCAACATGTTACCACAACAAAAGCGTGAAGCCCCCCATCAACAGCGGACTGTACTTGCTTATTACTAAGTAGTATGAACTCTGGCATAGTGGACCGGCACCTTTCCCAAGCCGTGCTAGTATAACCAGTGGCTGCACCTATCAATCGAAGAGAATCTTGCAAAACGACGCTTCGCCGGAAGAGTGTATATCTACCATAACGCGATTGTTGTTAAACACGGTTGTTCTGGAGACAACAGATATTTAAACTACAATGGTATGAATGTATGACTCGTAGCTTTAGCACAATACATGTAAGCTGGATATCCTTCTCGATAACGTATTTTATCGGCGTATCGAAATAATTCATTGGCACCCCAAAAAAAAAAAATCGTGATTAGCAATCAGACAGCAAGACCAGGCAGCATCACATACAACTTTACACACAAACTATTAGTGTGAAAGCATTGAACTTGAATGCCATAATATGGCATTATCGTGAGCGCGCATACGGTAAATGGCACGTGTTGAATTAACCCCTGCCATTGTACCATTCTCAACCGCGGTAACAAAAAAAGAATTGTCAACTTGGTTGTACAGTATTGAGTTCTCTGATTAAACTCGAGATATTCAGGCATTGAACCCTACTACAGTATATTATCGCGATATTTAGTGACCTCCCGATACCCTATCTCGAATCTAGATTCTCGATAAACCCATTCTCAAAAAAAAAAAAAAAAAAACTTGAAAAACCCTTTTTGGATTTTATTTAATAAAACCCATTCTGAAGTAAAAAGCGCGAAGTCAAAAAGAAATGTGGTATCCGCACAAGATGACTGCGCTGTTCCGCATTCCCAATGCTCGCTCTGCATTACGTCTCGCCAATGCAAGACATGCTGCTGAGCTACCTCGCAGTCTGCACACCAGCCCAGCTCTCACCGCTGTTAAGTCGGTTCAGTCATCTCCTTACGCTCAAACTCACACGAGCAGCAATGTCATCAATTTCGGTCTCGGTCAACCTTCCGCCTCACTGCTGCCTCTAAGCATGTTCCGCGAGGCTGCAATGGGTCGACTCACGCCTTCACAAGACCCAGTAATGTTGCAATACGGAGCTGCTAAAGGGTTCATCGGATTTCGGGAGGAAATCGCCAAGCTCGTGACAGGTAAACTATTCACCAAAACGGTGTAGCGAAAACCACGATCTGACCGATTGCTGGTGTCTCGATGAACAGGAGCCGACGCTACTGAAACTGTCGACTCAGAGACACTAATGGTGACGGCTGGCAACTCTCAGGCCATCTCCCACGCTGCCATGGCGTTCTCCAAGACCCACAAACGGGTGTTCGTGGAGGAGCCTACCTACTTCTTGGCACACGATATTTTTCGTGAACTCGGATTGGACTTGAAGGGTATTCGCACTGGAAAGGATGGACTTGATGTAAGTAATGAATGGCTGGTGAAATTATTGCAAGAAATGGTTGACCAATGCTGTGTAATTTTGAAGTTGGACGTGCTAGAAGCTACGCTGGCTGCAGGAGATGTTCCTGCATTCCTGTATACAATCCCGTTCTTCCATAATCCAACAGGAGCTGTGATGTCGCCTGACCGCTGCGAACGCCTGGTAGCTCTTGCACAGAAGTATGAATTTCGTATTATTTCAGATGAGCCGTACAACTTGCTTCACTTGGACGGTGGCGCGCTGCCTTCGCTCGCATCATACGACGATTCAGGCCTGGTTGTCTCGCTCGGAAGCTTTTCGAAAATCCTCGCTCCAGGACTTCGCCTAGGTAAGATCCTTAGGTTACTTAACGTCTCCTCGGTTATTTTCCAATGCAATGATGCCTGTCGTTTAGGCTGGGCGCAAAGCAATACCAAGACGATTGAAACACTGTCTACCATTGGCGCGCTTCGTAGCGGTGGCGGTCAGAATCCTGTCACTGCAGCCCTCGTGCACACAGGTAATCAACTGTCTTGCTGACTGTGCTTGTACAGCCTTACACTAACTCGGCGAGTAGTGTTGGAGCAGGACCGGTTGTTGCGTCATATTGATCATTTGAAAAGCGTCTTTCGAGTCCGCAAGGCGGCCATGTGTGACGCATTGCACAAGCACTGCCCAGACGTCACATTTACCGAGCCGTCTGGCGGATACTTTGTGTGGCTTGAGCTTCCGGACGGTGTCCACACTGAAGCGCTACTGAAGGAAGCTGTGGACCGCCACGGTGTCGCCTTCACGCCCGGCACACGGTGCTCACTTGGAACGATTTACGGCGACGGCGACGGTGGCGTTCTAGCCAATGCGGCGATGACGCGCTGTGCGCGTCTATCCTTTGCCTTCTACGACGAGGACGAGATTCACTTGGGCATCCAGCGGCTGCAGAACGCCCTAGCCAACTTGAAATAATACGTGTAGTAGACAGGCCTTGACGCTCAGCACCACCGAAACAAATGACATCATCGCTAAAACGCAAAAGTTCAAGGACGTGTCATGCGAATCGCCAAAATCTCCATAGCGTTGCCTGCCAATAGCTCAAACTTCAGTGAAGTTCACAGTGTGTGTGTGTGAAGTTCGTACACTATACCTTCGGCTTCACGCGTTTGCCTTTGCCAGCGTGTACATGCATCCAATCTAACCGAGATGTCGTTCATTCTGCAGTTTTCCGTCGGTTCACCGCACTGTTTGTGCAATATTCACACCAGATGTTGCCTCTTCACATGTCAGTAAATTCTTGTGGCTATCCCACGTCAAGCTTCAGAAGTGAAGCATCGCCACGTCCAACACGACATTTTCAATCTCTCCAAACGTCAAATAAGATGGTGACCAAGTCCAAGAACCCCATGGTGGCCACGACAGCGGGTGCCATCGCCGGTGGCATTGAGATCCTCACCATTTGGCCCATGGAGATGATCAAAACCAACCTACAACTGGGTACTATGCGCGCCCAGTACACAGGAATGGTCGGAGGCTTCCGTTACCACATCCAAACCGACGGCGTCGGTTCACTATACCGCGGACTGGCACCAGTGCTCGTAGGTTCCATCCCCAAGGCCGGCATCCGGTTTGGAGCCTTCGACTTTATCAAGCGGCGACTGGAGGATGAAAACGGCAAGACGTCGGCCATGCGCAACCTCGCAGCAGGTATGATGGCCGGCTCCATTGAGGCCACGTTCACTACAACACCGGTACGTCAATTGAAGGACTATGAAAATAATATTCATCTTGATAACCTATCGTTATGTGGATCTGTAGATTGAAACGCTGAAGACCAAACTGATCGGTGCCAACGCTGGTATGTGGGAAGGAACGAAGATGATCCTGGCCAAGGAGGGTATCCGCGGCATTTATCAAGGACTCTGGGCCACAATTCTGAAGCAGGTATGCGCAATAGGCAAGAGTTCGTGGTGACAATTAGGCTAATGGTCACTGTGATTGTAATCGTAGTCTACGAATCAAGGTCTGCGCTTCATGTGGTTTAGCGAATTTCAGAAGCGCGTGAACCCCGAGTTTCTGGAGCGACATGGCATCATCAGTGACGCCCAGAACATGACTGGTAGCCAGCGAGCGTCGCTGAGCCTCATCGGCGGCATGACGGCTGGCATCTTCAGCGTCTTCGGCAACAATCGTACGTACTGCAGCGGTCTTGTGAGTCCATTGCTTTGATGATTTACTAATGATGAGTTGCATGTTTTTACGCTGCAAAATAGCGTTCGACGTGGTGAAGACGCGAATGCAGGGACTACAAGCGCAGAAATACAAAAACACGTTAGACTGCTTCCGTCAGATGCTGCTGCATGAAGGCGTAGGATCGTTTTACGCCGGTGTGGTGCCGCGGCTAGGCCGCGTAATTCCGGGCCAGGGCGTCATCTTCATGTCGTACGACAGCATCACAATGGCCGTCTCCCGCTACATTGAGGGCTAAAGTTGAAGTATTTCTTCCCAGTCAGCCAGCCAGTCGTTCGACCACCAGTGCGGTCGCCGCCCGATTCGCATCGCCTTCTTAACGACCACGACTAAAGTCTCTTGGAGGGAAAGGCTGACATCCGAAGCATTGCACGACAACAGAAGTACGAAAGTAGTAGAAGCCGCTAGAATAGATTGTAAGCCGAGGGAAACATGATTTCCAGGCGTCGTACCAATTCTTAGTGCCAACATTTTTTATTTTAAATTTTAGCAGTTGAGAGTACAAGCAGATGCTGCGGCTGCGCAGGAGATGCTCAGATGGCCATGCAGCTAAATGACGGATAGAGCGATGGTTTGTGTTAATAGCTGATTGAACTATTGTGAGTGTCGTAAGGCAGCTTTAAAGGGCTTTATTGTAAAGTTGTTTAAATTCTAGTTTCCAGTTAATTTTAGCTTACATTTTTTTTTCTATTCCCACAATATTTTCAGAAAAATAACATAAGCTCATTTTGACTCAACATGCAGTATTATTTGGGTTTACGACATCAAGATGACCGCTACCTGTGGCATTAGGTATGGTCATTTCAACATGCACACTCGATAGAAGTCACCTAAAACTTGTAACGGGACTTGATGTTTTCCAAGACACGGCGTAGCATCCAACCGTCACCAGGCGTAATTGTTGGCGAAGAACCTGCCTTCATAATGCAGACCGGGAAGTCCTCGTTGGGTTGGTCAGTGGTCTCGTAGAAATCGGGAAGGCCGAAACCGTGGCCGATTTCGTGAGCCACGATGATCAGTTGTTCCTGGTCAATTGATGCAACCATAGATGCCTCGTCGACACGCTGACCCCAGTCACCACCGGCACCACCACCTTGGCCCTTCGTAGGCCACAGTGACATGTCGAACGGCTCTCCCTTGCAAGAGCTGGTGTCAGCGTTAGCCGCGAAGTCCTTGTGCTTGTAGCAGGCCTCCGGGCACTGTGGAACGCCGTCGGAGTCCTTTTCAGTTGTGTAGATTGTGCCTAGGGAGTCATCCTTCCAGTCGAAAAGCGAGGCATCGCGCGTCGCCCACCCGACAATCTTCACTTCGATCGTGTCGATCGGCCAACAGTCGTACCCGATAAGCCACTCGTTCCACGCCTTGAATTGTCGATTCAGCATTGCCTCGAACTTGGATGCCACTGTTTTCGAGAGCTTGTTAGTGCTGTCCCAACGCACACAGTAGCTAAGTTTTCCCTTATTGTTCACGAGCTGGTCAAAGATGTAGTTCTTGAACTCCGGCACATATTTCGACATCCTCTGCTTCCAGACCCAATCCACATCGGCCTTAGTGATATATGCGTTCGGGTCACCAACGACGCACTTGCCGCTTCCTGAGGTGATGTCGCCAAAGGTGGCATGCTCTCCGGTTGAGTTACCGGACGTCGATGGGGTCTCGGCACTTGATCCCTCTGTGGAAGACTGCGTAGGGCCTTCACTTGATCCCTCGATTGGGCCTTGAGCCGGCTGGGAGCCGGTGGTGCCATCATTGCTGGACTCCGAGGACCCCGCAGTTTGTGTAGGGTTGGTCACCTCGGGTGTGTCCGGGGCCTCTGTCGTCATCTGCGTTGGTGCTTCCGTCGTTTGCTGATTCGGCGAGTCCGTGACTGCCGGGGTTTCATTGTCAGGGAAATCGAAATTGATGTCTGGCGTCGTTGTAGTCGCAGGGGCCGACGTGGTAGCCTGTTTGGGGTAGCATTTCGCGGCCGACGTGACGGAGCTGCAAACGGCTAACGTAATGACAGTAGCGAGTAATAGTTGTCTTGCAGAAACCCGAGAGGCTGCGCGTGTCGCCATGGTGGAATAAATGGCACTGGAGCCAGGGTCGGACAGCGGGAAAGCCGAATGCTGGGAGGCAATGGCCTTTACGCAACACGGGCTCGTACATGATCGTATTCAACGTTTACTGCACCAGCGTCGTGCAGTAAACCCGGGCCCACAATAACGCGAAGAAGCTGTACGGGATCGGCATACTGCATCGCCTCTACGAAAAGCGCCACTAGATAACGTACATTGACGACGAAAAGAGTGCAAATCCATCTGGATCAACAAAAGTTGATATACACGTACATGTATTAATACAAACCCATGAGCATCTCATCACTACCTTGAATGCACTTCGCCATCATGCCATGCTGCGTACATGCGTACATGCGCACTGGCACCTGAAAACGAAGAAACACGCCCTGCTGGGTAAGCGTAGCATCCGTCTGGGTATCAGGAGCTAACTGGTTTCATATACATTATGTCGGAGTTGCCGTCATGCGTTCAATGAGATGCATTTTTTTTT
>NW_008648989.1:699429-700512 GCF_000247585.1 Phytophthora nicotianae INRA-310 | reverse complement strand
GGTGGTGCTTTGGGAACTTATTCTGTCTGTGCTATTCTACCGCTCTCCTTCCCCAAGCAGAGAGCGGTAGAATAGCACAGAAAGAATAAGCAATCTACGGTTGAATTGCACAGAAATATCGGTATACCGGATAAGGGCCACTACTAAAAGCATACTGGTGGTTGCACCCCCAGACCCCCGCATTAGAAAAACATGTTCTGGAGAGTGTTGCGGGTCCGTTCGCTGGTGAGTTCATCGCTGGGCCCGCCTACGCAAATACCGAGCGGCCCTGCTTCGCGGGCACCCAGCTCGGGTTTGCTTCGACTACGCTCCTCACACCCGCTCACTACCGCCCTCTATTAAAAAAACACCTTTTTCACAAAAATCTGTGTTTTTCACGGATTTGTCTGTGGGGAAGGCTTAGCATGTACGCAATCACACGACTTACAGTAAACATGCGGTGGTGATCATAAGCCGATAGAGTTAAAAAAAAAAAAAAAAAAAAAAGGGGGGGGGGGTTAAGTTAATACCTCTACCGGTACTGTAGTACACCACAAATACCAATTGTATTATACGGTTCTGGTGTTCTTGTTTGACTTGACGCATCTATCGCGACTTGAACTTTGCACAATAAGCTTGGTAGGTTACTGATTTCAAATACTGTAGCATATCGAATGAGCCATGGTGGATTTTCTAACACACGTTTGTTACGTCGTAACGCACCGTGTTGACAGATGGATAATCCACCTTGGTTATGGGCAGGCCTCACTTATTGAGGATTTTTTTTTTGTTTCCGACTATTAGCAAAATTCATTAATTGAGGGAAATCGGCCTAATTTCGCTCGGAGTACCTCTATTAAAATTAAATTCATCGATAGTCCCTCGTTAAAACTGGCGAATTGTTAGGTGTGTTAATGCGCCCAATGCCAACACATTCTCAATTTGACGCGAAAATATCTGTCCGATGCACATTAAAAAGCAAACGGTTATGCGATGTTCATATCAGAGTGAATGAATGGCCTGCTATCAATAGCTTACAGAAGTCATTTTCCAACCGATAAACCTGATGATTATTTACATTTCTCGAAAGGAAACGAGCGCCGA
>NW_008648989.1:695673-697124 GCF_000247585.1 Phytophthora nicotianae INRA-310 | reverse complement strand
AACAATACGGACAGCAAATATATGCAGACTCATTAAAAATTACGGACCTAGACTAGCCCTTGCTACATCTTTCCCCAACACTGCCTCGTTAGAGTCTGATTTTTTATCATCGGCAGGGAACGGGATGAATATCGTCAATTCCTAACCGATTTCTCCCGAGAATGAATTTTACACATGAAGCAGTTCCGACAAGTGTCGACAATTGATATTAGTTAAAAAAAAATTAGACTATGATAATATGGAAACATTCATTTATACTTACTAAAGACAATCATGTCCCTCACTATACCTCTATTGACTTGCTTCCTGATCCCTCTAATAAGCTAATTGGGGGAAATTGAAAAAAACTCAAGTACCGGACAACACGAAATTCCTGCAACCGATGTAAAAACTCCAACAATAGGATTTGTAAAAAGTCGAACTTGGTAAATAGTGGTCACATGGCTCTGAAAATTGGTGGCTATTATGCAATTATTTTTTGGTGTGGGCACCCTGTATTTGAAAATGCGCGACGCGCAGCACACAAATGCGCAACTCCTACAGGCAATTATTGATGCCGGCACCGCTGGGGTTTCGAAGCAGCTTGCTGAAGAGCATGGATGTGACCGCACGACTCTCTATCGATGGACGAAACGCCGCAAGGAAATCGAGGCAGTGAGTGCTACCAGTAGAGTGCTCCTCCCCGGACGCAGAGGGCCCAAAGTAAAATTCCCAGACCTTGAAAAACAGTACGGCAAAAATGATTATTTAATTTAAGAGTACTAACAATGGATGTTTACGACTGCAGGCTGCTGGGATGGGTGACCGATATGCGTAAAAATAAAGTGAGGGCCATAACAACAATGTGTTTGTTGCTAATGAGCGTGCGCCTAGAAAACCGTTTTTTAGAAGACCGCTCAGAGCAAGCTGCTATTGAGTACCTGCGTCGTTTCCGAGTCCGAAAAAAGCTGTCCGTGCGTCGAATTACCCACAAGGGACAGCGCAAACGTTCTGAGTTGCAGGTAGTGGTATGCGTATATTTTTATTTATCTAATTTTTTTTACTAAAACTGTTTTATTTAAATTGTAGCAGATGAGTTTGGACACGCATTGCGCTACAAGTTGAAAGCCCAAACAGGAAGTGAGAAGTTCAATCATTTCTACAACATGGACCAGACATCGATTTACATTGACATGAACCCGAAAACAACAATTACTTTCCGTGGGGAGCGAGATGTCGATGTTGTCCAAGGTATTTATGTATTCGTACGCTATTTGTTTTTTTTTAATTTTGTCTTAACATATTGAATTTGAAGGGATGTCGGAGAATTCTTTTCGGGCTAGCGTTTTTCTTTGCGCTTCAGCTAACGGCGACAAGCTGCCTGCCTTTATTGTTTTTGGTGGTGTCGAAGAGGGCCCGGTTCACTGTGAATTACAGCAAAATGAGCATCACATTGCTGACCGTGTAGTACT
>NW_008648989.1:691772-693163 GCF_000247585.1 Phytophthora nicotianae INRA-310 | reverse complement strand
CTCGAAGCCATGACGATTGAAATGAGGCAAACCAGCCATTTGGAAATGCTCGTTTGTCTTTCTCGCACAAACCCATTTTGTTCTGCAGACGTAGGGCCTTAGCCTTCACTAAATTACCGTCAATCATGATGCGGCTGGCCTGGCAGTGTAGCACCCAGTTGGCAAGTGCAGTATCCAGCTCAGGAATAGCGACATGGCGCGATCGTCATGCTTGCAAGTCTTCTTCCTTGGCGTACAAATACACGTCCTTTCGCGCAAAAATGGCTGATATGATTCCCTGGGCAGGCGCTTTATTCTTGGCCAATTCTCGTTTTGCTCTTGCAGCGAGCTGTCCTTGTGTCAACGACGTCGTGTCTCTCTTCCAGGTACATATCCTCTTCTTCTGCTCGTAGGTGAGGTTGCCGACATGCTGTTTTTTGCGTAGCATCGCAAACGACAAAACGAAACTAGTGAAAGAAAGCATCGCCCATGAAGCGGTTTTGGAGCTAATTATACTGTCAGATAGCTTTCCTATTTTGGTCATAAGCCTTGATGTCCTTTCCTATCTGATGCGCTTCGTATATCTGATGGGCACCTTGTCCACGGGTGCGATCATGTAGGAGAGGTTTTACTATATATATCGCAAATATGACCGTATGGCAGGCGACGAAGGTCTCAATGCCAAAATCGCTCCTTTACAGTATCTTGTAGCTCAAACAGCACAACAATTTCTATTTTAAACAGTTGTTTAACACTCTTATATACAATATACATTTTTAAAAAAAATTTAGTTTACAAGATGTAATGCGATGATCAGGGATCGGTAGTAGTCCCAAATTAGTACTAACAAATAATAATAGTACCACTACTATTAGTAGTGCTAAGCATAACCAAACCAGGTTGCGGACTTAGTAGAGATAAGAACTTAGTAGTCCGAGAGCACTGGATATTAGTACTAGATTCACTACTAATTTCCAGACAAGATTTGAGCCTGAAAGGACGCGCGCAATGGGTGGTGCTCCCGCTTTCTCCTGTGTTCTCCCTCCCCCTCTTCACCTCATTTGTCGTCTTGCAACAGCAATGAAGTGTGCTAGGATCGACTGCAGCCATCCGGAGCTGAAAACAACGGCTCCTTGCTGTGTTTGCGGGAAGCAAGTGCACCATATTTGCAGTAACGATTTGAGGAATGTCACCGATTTGTCGAAGAGGTATACTATTTATAATCACACGCTGAGCTCACTATCTACACTCCAACTAACTCAAACATGCACAGATTCTGCAGTCGTGCGTGTGTCAACAAGCTCACCGGGGACGACAACAATTCCCAGGACTTAACTCCAAGCAGTTTGTCAATCTCCGCCTCGAGCCAGACTATGGTGATTGATTTAGCCCAACGAGATCAAGAAGATAAT
>NW_008648989.1:687826-689441 GCF_000247585.1 Phytophthora nicotianae INRA-310 | reverse complement strand
GGGGCTGTGGCCAATGGGCAAGCGTGTGCACTCGTCAATCAATACGGGAGGCCGAAACCCCAGAGCACAGACCATCTTGGTGCAGGGGGCTCCACCCGACGCACCAGGCTAAGTTTACCCCTCTAACATCGCTTCAGGGCTTCGGGATGCCCCGCCGTAACGGGAAGCCACAGGAAACTTGGAAATACATGCAAACTCGTATGAAATATGCAGCGCACCATGTCCTTGTTGCCTTTTCCCGCCTCCAGTTCGCGCCAACAGTGAGAATGTGAACTTTTCAGCGAATCAGAGCCAACATGACATTTCGACCAATCAAAACTTTTCATTGAGCTTTATTTTTTTTGCTTGCGCTTGTGGGGGTGGCGACGGCGAGTGCGGTGATGACCTCGGCGCTCCGGGGCCGGTCCCACCAGATCCTGCACAGCGTCAGCACTGCGTTGGCGGCGCGCAAGAACGTGGAGGGAGACGCGCGCGCGTCGTGCGTTCTCGTTGCGCCGCCAGAAGAGATAATTATTCGGTGTGGCCTCGCAGGCACGGCATCTACGTGCATCTTCGCGAGCGTTCACGTTAACGGGAACGCCGCCCACAGCAAGCGGAAGCGGCAGCATGCACACCAGGCGCGTGCCTCATCTGACTCCAATGCGACTGGACGATGTTCGCGCACGTTGGCGCTGCACACCCAGCACACACGGGGCGGCACTTGGTCTTGGTCGTCGCTTGACATTGGCAAATTAAACGCAGTGCCGACTAATAATTAAAATAGTGGCGATTTTTGTAATTATCAGTCTATCTCTGCAATTTTGGATAGTGTGGCACTTAAAGCCGACGACGCTCCAATTGATGTTTAGGATTTTTATTGCCTATTATTACGACCACATCGTGGAAAATCGGCTGTGATGCTGGTGATTGGCTGAGCCGTGCCAGGGATGTTCGCGCAATGCTGACAGATTCCCGAATGCATCCTGTAAATTACAATTGATGTACTTCAATCACGACACGGATGGTCATGGTTCCTTAAAGGGATGAGAGTGCTGGCGATTTCGCACCAATATCTAATGGAATGATAGAAGATAATAGCGTGAATTTGTCAGCGTCGGCGCGCGCTCTTTAGAGTGCTGGCGTAGCGATAAGGTCGATGTTGGCGACTTGCGTGCAGAACATTAGGTTGGTAGAAGTTTGTTGCTCGGTAGGTTAATCTATATGGCTCTGATCGCGCTCTGCTGGTGCCGCGCGGACACGATAGACACGCGTGCCAACCGCTCCATCGGGTTAGCTCAGTGCTGATGTAGATGCATCCATGTTTGTAAATATTTTGATTTATTTAAGCAAATGAAATGCACAAATATTTTCGTTTCGGTATGTAAGTTGGCTAGACCAGTATTGCATTCCGTCCTTCCTGTGGTATCTCTTATCACAACGGTGGTGCTTTCTACATTGTGCATCAATCCACGCCTATCATTCCACGCGTCGTACGCGATATTTGTCAAAGCTACGATTGCCCATTATTGCCGTAAAGATGCGGTTAGATAACCTCTAGTTGCCGGTAATGTAGCGGGCGGCTACCAAGATGAGAATCGTTTGCATGCAAACCTGGAAAATATCTTGATTAAATTAT
>NW_008648989.1:683454-685516 GCF_000247585.1 Phytophthora nicotianae INRA-310 | reverse complement strand
ATTAGTCAAAACATATTGGGTACAGTGTACCATCTTCCGTCTTTCGCATTCTGGGGCTCTCTGTTTCAGACTAGGAGAACACAGGCGTTCTAACAGCGAAACAAATGTTCTAGAGAGTCTCTTTGTCCCCAATCATTCAAAGTCTAACGCCGCGGCAAGATGGACCCCGAGGCCGTAGCTGTGGCCGTCTTAACGCTAACTGCCTTCGCTGTAGCACTCACAGTTGCTACGATAGACAAACGGACATGCAGACACCCCGCCTACCACCGTTTCAACTTTTACCACGACTACATTTGAGAATGCACTGCATGCTCCTTGTACTGATTGGTTTCATGAGAAACTAAGGTTTGACCGCGATCCGTTCATACGCATCTATCGAGAGGTATACGCTGCCTACACACAAACCTGCTACCAACAGTAAAGGCCCACTATTTAAGCACTTTGCTCTAGCATTGCTGTGCTTGGTACAATGAGGGACTGTGGACGAAGCTGCCACGGTGCTGGGGATTTCCCTGCCTCGGCCTGTTGTATTTTAGAAACGAGCTTAGATGTCCTCAGCACCGTGGCAAACAAGTACATAGCTCTTCCTGGTGCGACTGAAGTGCAAACAGTCGAGGACGGCTTCTTTGCGGTAGCAGGCTTCCCCCGCTCGAAGCTCTTTAGTTGTGCCCTCAGCGCAGGTGGCGTCAGCGCACGCTGCGTTGTCCGGCTCCTCCATACCAATACCAAATGCCAAATGAAATTTGTAGCTCTTAAAAATACCGCGTTACTGGAAACTGTTGGCTGAACTGTGGCTTAGCGTTCACTTAGACATTACACAGACCAGAGACGACCCTCTCGCAGATTACACTTGGACAAAACGTTTTCCCCCTAACCCCCATCAACACCTCCGTCGCAACTTGCTATTCCGTCACCTAAACCGTGACCTTAAAAAAAACACGTTTTGAAGCGCACAAGTCTGAACACCATTAATAACGGTCGGTCCTCTGGAACTGCCAACTATGAACTCCTTTGAGAGAGAACAGCATCGGATTCCCCCAACCACCGCAACTCAGTGTAGCTTGCCCGGCACGAACAATGATTGGTGTTTACCTCCCCAGAGGTTGCTTTAATGTTTCTTCACGGCAAATCTGGCACCGACCCCAGCCGCCAAGATCCCTTCCGTTGGTACAGATATGCTGGTTATTGCGAAGAAGAAATTTCGCGGAGGTTGGAATGTTTGGCTTGCTGTTAAAAGCCTCCATCCCATTTCAACGTACTGGATCAGTCAGATACTGCCAATGTGTATTCGAGATAGGGACGAGGATGAATTTCGTCTGTGTGGAACACCAGCTGCCCCAGCGGCGACTGGGTGGGTCCTGAAACAATTCCAATCGCCGCCGAGGTCGCCCCTAATAACGTCACTGGATTGAAGCTGTATTTTAGACATGTGGTCCAACGTAACACCTTCCGCGTAGCTGTTCTACGTAGTGATGAGCCGGGGAACGTTATAACAGAGCTCAACACCACGCATCGGACTCGGGCCAGTCATCTAGTTCTCGATGCGATAGATAACGGACCAACAATTACTCCTAACCCAACCTAGTCCTTACTTAGCAGGATTCGTATATCCAACAATAATTTATCAGACGCTGAAACGAAGTCCCAAGCTGCATCAAAGGAACCTAAAAAAACAGCTCACACGGGCTTCGGTATCAAAGTTGAAGAACACAAAAACAACTTGACCGCAACGAAGGAGGTTCAATATCCCGATCATCAACAACGTTCCTCAAGCGCCAAATAAGCGCCAGACACCGGCAAAAGCCAACGCACGTCGCCAGCGTCGCACCCCAAAATGGCTGCAAAAGTGAATGCCGCCGACCACGTGAGTGTGCCGGGGATCCGGAAGAGATTTGCATGGACGTTGCTAGAACTCTAGCGGCGAAGAAGATACTTCAAATGTAGTGAGGAAGCAGATATCAACACTATCGGTCGATCGAAGTTGAAATTCTGTTTTCCTGTCTTCAGATCCAATTTCAAAAAAAGACTACTTCTCCACTTGCATTTCCGTCTTCTAGTTCAC
>NW_008648989.1:679159-681579 GCF_000247585.1 Phytophthora nicotianae INRA-310 | reverse complement strand
CTGTCAGCCCGTGCAGTACTCACTGATCGAATCGAATTCGGATTGGCATATGGCGAAGTGCATGGACCACTTCAAGAGGGCCAACAAGCACTGGCGTTTCGTTCGTAAGGTTATTGTCGACAAGGACTTGCAAGTGGTGGACATAACCCGTAAGAAATTGCCGGAAGCTCGTGCACTTCTATGTCACTTTCAACTGATTAAGTGGCTACACAATACGATTCGAGATCGAAAAAAAATGGTGCCTACGAAGAAGACGCCATAACTCAGATGAAACATACAATATCAAACATGACGTACTCACGAACGGAGGCTGACTACAAGACACATCGTGATGAATTTGAAAGTTTATCTACGAAGGACCGGTGTCAGGACCTGTGGAATCACTTCCAAACAAACTGGGATGCGTGCTGTGGGCTATGGGTACTGGCGCATCGTGTATCGCTACCTCACTATGAAAAAAAAACATGCAAACAACCGAGTGGAAAGTCTGTTTGGCAAATTAAAGTAACATCTGAAAGAACATCTATTGATGAAGGCGAGTCTCAGGGCTCTTTTGAAGTACCAAGATCATGTAGAGGAGGAGTACTGTGCTAGGGTCGAGATGCCCGACACGCTACGAGAGGTTCATACTCTGAAGAATTGAACGTTGCCTTAGGCATGATGCCTCGTTGGGTGGCGGCAAAACCAGCGCTAATAACAGCGACGGACGCCTTAGCGAGCCTGAAAAATATCGTCGCATTCAACAAGCATTCGGACGGATCAGCGGCGAGCTAGTTCGATTTCCAGATGATACATTCGAGCGAGCTTTGTCGGTCTTTGACCAGCGGTGGCACAAGTTGCGCCACGGGCGAGCGGAGATTGAGCCGGTAGTGTCATCATCGCAAAAGTTTGATGACGATGAAGGCACAGGCGGTGGATGCACATCCAAATAAATGCCTGGTGGAATTAGCCGTAACACTGGAGATCTTGCGGAGCCGTCTAGTGGGTCAGTCGACGGCGTGGCGTCGACTAGGTCATCGAAACCGGCGTCCGAGGATCAATCACATGCAAATGATGCGACTACATCCAGAAACAAAGCTTTGCAGATAAAGCTCACGGGTGATATCAGACGTGTGGGCATTCCAAAACCAAACCGCGGTGAGATAAAAAAAAAAAGAAAGCCAAAGCTGCTTTGAATGAGTATGAAACTGAGAGGATTGCTACGAGACACGAATGTTTGTAATATTGTCGCTACTATAATGGAGATAAAGCCTGGTGTGGACGAGCTTGAGTTCTATCTGGTGACTTTGCAAGTAAAAACAAAACTTCCTGCCAAAATTATCCAGTGGCGTGTAGGTCCAGACTTTATACCTAAAAAATATCCGGTATCGCCTTCCAGAATCTGTGGTAGCTGGCGCTTTGACAAAGCTACGGTCAGGATTGGCAAAGAAAGAAGAGATAGAAAATAATAGCGACGGCGAGCAGGGACAAGCAGAGGATGTATTGTGGTTTCTATTAAAAAGCTGTAGAATTCAAAAGAGATCAGTTGGAAGCGATGCAGTAGCTGTGGGATATACAAGACGTGAGTCGCAACGCGGTTCTATGTTGCACATGGCTAAGTTAAGATGTAAAGCCGAACGTTGGGGGCCTGCTCAACCACAAGCAACGCTACTACACACATGTTGTATACATGGCCAAGTACATCTATTAAAGGCTTTGGCTTGATCTATTCTACTCCGACCTGTACTGTTTACGAAGTGATGCGTGGCTGAACGATACCGCGATGCGAGCGGCTGCCGCATTCCTGAGTGAGTTTATGAACAACGCGATAGTCGTCCTTCCACCTCCCAAAAAGAGCCAAAAGCAAACAGTACCTGATCCGACGTTGGAAGACATTACTGCGATGGTCCAACAATACTCGATTGAAGATGTTACTGAGCCCACTCAAAAGCATAGCAACATCGTGGGGTCTTTGTATGCAATTGTTTTGGAGCTGTGTGAGTGGCAACTCACCTGAAGACCAAATCCGATGCGGATATACGTAGTATTTTAAATTGGCAATTTATTTATTGTGTTCTTTATGGGTTAAATACCACGATATCACTTATTCCAAAGGATTATCCAAACTGATGACCCAGGACCCGCTTACATATCCAGATCTCTATTTGTGATGCTACTCACTCGGGTAGTTGTGCCAGGAAACTCCATACAGGTGCTGTGAGTAGACTAAGGGCCAGGTATCCCACCTGCGTTCTCATCAATGTCGAAGCTCCAATTGTTTTGCCAGTTCGACGGGCTTCTGCGGTTGAATACACGTTGGGGTCCTCTAATCGAAGATAGGAGGAACTCGAAGTGTTGTAGTTGTTTGTTCTCGTTAGTATTGTGAATTCCGTCCAAATTTGCCGATTTGGGTCTGTTTGAGGAGCGGGAGGACAATCGCC
>NW_008648989.1:660219-678148 GCF_000247585.1 Phytophthora nicotianae INRA-310 | reverse complement strand
AAAGATGAAGAAGCCTCAGAACTGGAAGAGGACGTCGAAGCCGGAGCCTTGACTCCACGCCCCACAATACCTCGACGCACTGTTCCACGTCCTCCGCTGAGTCGCCGACGAGCTGTTGGGGTGAACCGCGCGAGATTTGGTGTAGGTATCGTCCGATGTCGCAACTGGAAACTCAATGAGGAGGATACCGAAACCGAGGACGAAAGCTCGGAATCTTCGCCACTAAGAGAAAACTCAAAGGCTGCCAAGTTTTTGACAAATTGTGGATACTCGGAAGATTGTGATAGTGAGAAGCTGGAAGACAAAGTTAGCGCGTCAGTGTTGCCCATTGATCCGACCCTTGCTTGCTTCGATCGCAGCTTTAGTGAAGACCAGTGGCAACTGCGTTCGCCCTCTCCAGATGAGAAATTTGTTCCTGAAAACTCGTGTTGTGGTGCCACGACAGTTGAAAATACTGAGTGTGGATCTGATATATGCAAGCCCACACCGATTCACGCTGTACATGTTGAAAGCACTTCAAAATATTGACAAAAACTTCGAGATAATATTTACTACAGTTTGCCGTCGTATCCGAGAAATAACGCGGTCGAGAAATCGACCATTGCGTCGTGCAATCGCTTCTGTAAAGCAACAATTTTGCCACGTGCCAGATAAAATTCTTTTCGTGATGGCAATTCGTTTATTGCTTTTTTGAAGTGCAGCTCCGCGCCAGCCATGTCGCCACTGCGAGCAAGTGCCACCGCTTTATTTGCATACGCGTAGCTGCAGTGTGGCAAAAGTGAAATTGCCGTGTCAAAATGAACGAGAGCGTTAGCCACATCGCTGAGACTTAAGCAAACCACGCCGAGATTGAGATGTGCCACACCTGACGACGGGTCAAGTTCAAGAGCATGTTGCAACTCAACCGCGCTTTGCTCAAAATTACGTTCCCGGAGACTGAGTGTTCCCAAACACACGTGAGCGTGTACCGACATCGGGTCGAAGTGAAGCGAATCCTCGTAATCTTGGCGAGCTCGAGTTAAATTCCCCATTTTCTCCAGCATTACACCTCGATTCAACATATACAACACGAGCATTTGCTCATTTGATCCAGTGAGACGAACCTTGGGAGCTGGTGTCTCCATCTGCGCCAACAGCGTGGCAGCAGCACTCATAGATCCACCATCTTCATTCAGACCTTCCGTGTCCGTAGAGAGCCGACGAGTTCCTTTACGGTGAACAGTTTTTCGGTCAAGGGAGTTGCGATGAATGATGCCACTTGTAAACGCGTAGAAACTATTCTCCAGATTGGCAGACGAAGACACGCACGTTCGAACGGCAGCATCCATACATGTTATCGCTTCATTCTGTCGACGTGGAAGTTGGAAAAGAGCAAGCGCTTTGCTCTCCAAGCAGGCATGATTAAGTGGCTGTTCGCGTGAAATGATATCACACTGTCTGATCGCCGCACCCATGGCGTTCTCCTTTCTCAAACAACTCGCCAGGTTGAGACGAATATCAACATTTGATGGTTGCAATCGCACAGCACGTAGGTAAAACCTTCGAGCTCGTTCAAGATAAGTTGCGTGTTGTGTTTGCTGGAGATGCGTCCCACTCTTTGTAGCCAAGTTAAAGTACGCATTCCCGCCGTCGACGTAAGTATCACGACCAAGCCGTCCATATGCGGCAAAATGCTTTGCAGCATCTTCGTAGCGATTGAGTTGTAGCAACGCAAAGCCCAAAGCTCCATGGAGTTCATCGTCATCTGGAGCGCTCTGTTGAACCTCTTCCAGGTCCTCCAACGCACTTTTGAAAGACCCCAAGTGGCAACGAACAATCGCGCGGTTGCGGTGTGCTGCAACATCGCGACCTCGTCCAAACAACATGATACTTTGGTTATATGATTTTTCCGCTTGAGCCCAAAGCTCAAGTTTTTGATACGCCGCACCGCGGTTGAAAAGCGCATAGCCACGCATCTCTGCGGTGGCTGTAGTCTCCAGCTTGATAGCTTTGTCAAAGTCTTCGATAGCAGCGGCGTATGCAGAGAATTGACATTTCAGCACACCCAGACTCACATGAGCCCGAGCATATTTCGGTTGACGCTCCGTTGCAGTCTCCAAGTCACGAAAAGCGCGATCATATTCCTCCCCTAGTGCGTTCAGCTCTGCTCGATCCACATACGCGTCTGCGATGAGAGGCTCTAGCCGAATGCACTTGGACAAATCCGCGATACTGCCCACGAAGAACTGCTTCATCATTTTGTGCACCAAAGTTTCATCTTTTACAGCATTAACACCCAAATCTCTTTCAACTTCTCGCATAGAAATACGCGGTGCGAATGGCGATCGAGACACTCTCTGCGCTGCGTCGGTATCACTAGCGAAGTTAGTCTGGAAGGCCACTCGCCATCGCATGTACAGCTGCATTTGAACGACGCCACGCTCGTAGTACACACGTCCTTCTTTGGGCGCTAGTGAGATCGCTTTGTCATATTCAGCCATTGCACGAGTGAATTGACCGACGGACACGAGTAATTGAGCGCGTCGAGCGTATCCCCTGAAGCTAGACGGGTCGGTATTCACAACCTTCTCACTCACACGCAACGAATTTTCAGTGTCACCCAGTGAATGCAGCGACTCTGATAACAGCACAAGGTTCTCACTCGTTGGGTTCTCTGCCACTGCCAGTTCGAAAGCACGTACTGCACTTTGGAAACGTGACAAGAGCTGGAAGGCTCGTCCACATAACAACAGAGCATCCTTCTTAGGCTTGCTGTCTTTGTTGGTTTTAGTATCGACTGAAGTCGGTAGATCATTGGTGACTTGTTCTACGAAGCAGACGAAGCTGTACAGCGCTGGTCGGGCCATTTTAAGCGTCAACTGGAGTCTTCCACGTAATAGGTGCGCCCAGCGATCGCTAGGATGTGCTCGGGTTAGCCGCGTGTAGTCTCGGAGAGCTGCGGCAGTGTTTCCCTGACGAGTGTACGCTTCAGCACGCAGATAAATGGCCCGAGATAGTCCAGCATCATTAGCCAATGCACTAGTGCAAGCCTTAATGCACTCTTCACTGTCGTGGTAGTGGTTCAGATACACCAAGGCAATTTGCAGCCAGACTTCGGACAACGTCGGATCTGTGGTCACTGCAGCCTTGAAGTCTTGCAGAGCGTTGTTGAAGCGCAGATCCCGCAGATGTAAAGCTCCACGCACAGTGTATGCTCCTCCAATAGTTGGGTCTAATGCAAGACATCGAGAGAGATGCTGCATGTTGTTGGCATGGTGTGCAGCGGCGGTCTCTGTGTCTTTATTGATTCCAGCAGCAGAATCTTTCGCTAATAACAGAGTCGCAAAGGCACCTCGATAGAAATGAGCCACGGGATAGTGATACTCCATCACCACGGCGTGATCAAAGTCTTCCAGTGCACTAACTTTGTCATTTGACAGTACATACAGTCGTCCTCGTTGAGCGTGAATCGCAGCTATCAACAGCTCACGATCTACTGTTGACAACGAGTGATAATCAGCAGCTCCAGAGCCCAATCCGCTGTTATTGCCAGGAGACCTTGGCGCTCGTAGTCCGCCACTCGGGTCAAGAACGAGTAAATGCAGTAGACGTGTGAGATTCTGGATAACTTGGCGTAACACGGTGAGATCGCCAGTGAACTCCAGCAGCCTTACTGTAAGATCACCCACAGTCTCAACAACTTCCACTAGAGTGCAGCCCTTGTGAAGTGCGTTCACGTAGTCTTGGATAATCGCTGCAAGTAACTCTTCATAGAGTAAGTGTTCCGAATGATACACGAGACTTTGTTCGTCACCTTCAATGGCGCGTAAACGCAAGGTCGCTCGGTCATAGTACGCCCTCCAACAACTCCGGTCTAGCACTAGAACAGACGTCAAGTCTTGCAACGCTGCGCCGACGGCACGACTTCGATGGAAGATCTCAGCACGCAGTAACAAAGCTTCAGTGTATTGCGGATGCAGCACTAGTGCGCGGTTCACATCGGCCAGAGCGTTCTCCGCTTCCCCCATTTTGCTGTGCAGACACGCTCGCAGTAGAAAAAGACGCTGATCTTCTGGACGTAATTGCAACGCGTGAGTTAGATCCTTGATGGCTTGAGTCCACAGTCCCAGTCGACGACAGCAACGAGCTCGTAGCAATGTTGCTAAGATGAACTCTCGATCAATAACCACACAAGCAGAAGCCAATAGAATGGCACGCTTCCAATCCTTCTCCGCTTCTGACAGCAAGGCTTTTAGGAACAGCTCGTCTACTGTCATATGTTGATCTCCTTCTTTCAAGTAAGCTGCCAAACTCTCCACGAGGTCGGAATCCATAGCTTTGATCGGAGTTCGATTGTCAATTGTAGATCTCGAGTTTGATCCGTTTCTGCTACTCATGCATGAGTTGGGGCGACGTTGCAAGGCTGCGTCATCACGTAAAGCCACTTCAGTCTGAGTGATCACCGACATTTCTTGACGCAAGAAGGACTTCATGGCTCTCTTGGCTATCACATGACGACAGATACGTAGAATATGTGCTGACGTAGGGTCAAGCTTCGCTCGTACCGGGATGGCAATTGTTTCGTCTTCACTCACGTCTGCTAAATTCGACTGTAGGCGCTTCAGTTTGTCCCTTGTTGGAGAAAGTTGAGCCGGTTGAGTGAGTAGCTTGCCTTCTCCTATTGTCCGCAGCGATGTCCCCTTCGCCAGATTCTGTCCGGTTAGTGGTGATATACTTGCGCTTGACATTAACCCCATGCGATGAGCGGTTTGGCTAATTGCCTTATCCACGGATGCAAGCCTATGGAGAATTGGACTTGGACCCCCAGTCTCGTCGGGCGCATTATCACTGACGCGTTCCAGCGAAGATTGTCGATGTTTCAGTCCAGGTGTAGCTGCAGTCGATGTTATCGTCGGAGTCTTCCCACTACCGGAGGGATTTAATGCCGTCACACGAACATGTTGTTCCGTCTCGCGAAGCTTCCTGGTAATGGTACTGATGTTTAGAAACTTGCGAAGAATAACGCCACGGAGCACATGTTGCGTAAATACTTCTGATTGTTTGTCACCGGCGTTACGAATCACAATTGGAGTCGCGAGAGTATCATCCATTGGCTCCGGTTTAACAGGTTCTGGCTCAACCTCGATAGTCTCCACTTCTTCAGGGGTACGAACTTGGGAGACAGTTGATCGCAACTTTGAGCGTTCGTGTTCGGCCTCACTTGTCTCTCCTACAGGCGGCAACGGCTGAAGTCGGATTGGTGTCCCTGGAACAGGTTCTGGATGTGGTGGATGAGGCTCAGTCACTCCGATACTAGCTCCAGAGACTAGCAAGTTTGTAGGTGTCTGCAACCGGACAGATATAGTGGTTGGAACGTTAACTGCTTTATTGTTTGAAGGATTTTCGCTCAGTGGACGAATGGGAGTACTCAGGCGAGAATTATCTTGCCTTGGAGTTGATGGCATTGACTGAGTGGATGTTGATTGGGTAGTGGACGTTGCTGGCGTTGTCAATCCTGGTCGTGGCGTCACCGGGCCATCGAAAAGGTAGTGACTACTCTCTGGTATAGCTTGAACCTCAACAACGGACGTGTATTCTTCCCACGGAGCCACTTCCGCCTCATTTTCTGTTGCTGGATTGAGCGTTGCGTTGATGTCAGGTAGTCCATCCGTCCTTGTGTCCGTAGCAACTTTCCAATAGGTTTGTCGTCGCTGTGCACTTGGAGACGGTACTATCGCATGAGGCGTCAACGGTTTACCCTGCTGGAAAGTAGATGGAGACTTCATTGGCGTCATCGACTGCGGCTTCCACCGGAAATACTTGGGTGTAATCGATGGCGTTGGGACATAGAGTTTTTTCACAGGCCGTGGACTAAACAAGACGGGGAGTGCTCCAGCAGGAAGAGCAGACCCGCCCCTTGATAGCGTATCATCTTCAGCTCCACGTTCATTATCAGATCCAGCCTCGTGATGCCTGCGATGTTTACGATGTAACTTCTCGCTTTCGTTCTGGGTAATAACTCCCAGTGGTGGTCGCTGCTGAGCTGGCCGGACGTCAAAGAGCAGAGGACGCCGCTTAAGCTCTGGATCCATGGGAGACTTATTACGCCTGGAAGCGCACCAAGTGCATTTTTGCAGCAATCAGCGTTTCCTACCGTTTTTTTCCAGTCACCAAGAGTCACATACAGAGTACCCGACCTATTTAGCAAAGTCAGGAAATAAGCGAAATCCTTGACAAGCAGTCAGATTCTCAGAATAAAGCGGCCAGGGTCGTTATGTCTAGTCATCCAATTCATTTACTGCTCGCACACACCGTCTCCATTTACCGCAAGTCAGCGTTGTTCATCTTTTCCTCCAAATTAGCTAGGCATTTACGCTACCGAAACAACAACAAAGTGGTTAAACCAAGTACTCATTCTATATAACTACAGCAGAAAGTTTACCTGCCACGGCGCGAGTCGATGCGACGAATCGTAGCGCTTCGACGCCGTCTCGAGAATCTGTGGAGACCACTTGTTGCACGCCTTCAGCAAGCTTGACAGGAAAAAGTCCATATCACTCGATCGGTGGCTTTCGCCCATGTGCTCTGTGAATCGGTTGAGCATCTCCTCCGCCCCGGCGATATCAAGCTGACCGAGACGACAGAGAACAGCATTGCCATACGCTTCGTTCGCGAGATCGTACTGTCCATTGCCGCGTCGAATATCACCAACTGCTTCGAAGCAACCCTCGGCAAGCGACCACAAGCTCGCTTCGGCATATGCACGCGCAGCCCATAGTCCATACTCTGCAGCGCTGTGCACACTGCCGCCAGCCTCCGCAATATTCTTCGCCTGTACATACAACTCCGCCACCTGCTTCGCCAACGCTGTGGCCTTGCAATCCGCTGGAAATCTACGCTTCAGCCTCAACGCCAACTCGGACAGTCCACGTGCAGCTTCATCAAAGTATCCAGCCGACGCCAATTCATCGCATACGGCGCGAATCTTTTTCACTAGCTCACTCTGTTCTGCCGGGTACGTATCCACTTCCTCCAATGTGCACCATGCTGCTTCCAGCTCATAGTTCCCTCGAATCACCACTGTACTAGCCGCCTTAGCAGCCTCTAAGAAGAACGCCGCTGCTTTCTTCCAGTCCTTCCTCACTTTGCACTGTAAGGCCTTGGCTCTGATCTCCCGATGCGACTCTGTCTCCACCTCTTTGAACCCTGTAGACTCGGGTACTCGTCTCCGTCTGAGTGATCCGGATCCTGACTCAGTTCCGGATCCTGACCCGTTCACAAGGTACTTGTCAATACCCGACATGGTTCCTCCTCTCGAGATCTTCAGCACCCACGGCGCTCGACAAAGAGCCTTGATGTAATCCCCAGATTCGTCAGCCCAGCGCCATGTCCCGAAGATGCCAAAGGCGTAACGTTCTCTCGACGGAACATGGACGACACTGAAGACCAGTGCGTTGTGGAAACGCCAGGTTAGTGGCTCATTGCGAACTAGAGATTTAGCTGTCTGGTACATGGCTGAGAACCACTTGGACACGCCCAGCGACGTGTCCGGCACGAGATCTGATGGCTCTGTCTGCTGACTGATCCATAGAGCGAAGGAATGGTCCGATGGGTTGGTGACTGCAGCGGCTAAGAGGATAACAGTCACGAGAGCGACAAAACGGAAGAGTGTGGCCACAAGAACGGGTAATAGCGTTGCCATGAGGAACATCCCGAACACTGCAAGTAGAAACATTTAGAGCGCTGTAACTTGGGTTCTAGAGCGAGATAGAATATAAAAATTGGTTTATGTACAAGCTTACGAATTAGAAAGATAGCATTGTTAGCTGTCATGGGCGCAGGGGCTGTTGGGGCCGCAGGTTGAGGTGGCGCTCCCCATGCCATGACGAGGAAATCAGGTGTGGTGACGTACTGTGGGAGATTGTGCTAAGTACGGGCAGTGGTACAGGGTACCAACAAATACGAATGTAGCCAAGCTCAATAATCTAACAAGCAATGGTGGCGACGACACTGCAGCGTCAGGATGGCCGTGCCGGCAACGAGCTGCGGCCGTTTGCGTCCGAACAGGGAGCATTATTTCGCGCTGATGGCTCTGCTCGTATGTCGCACGGTAGCAGTACCGTGCTAGCGGCGGTATATGGCCCCGGTCAGGCGCGCAATTGGCGCGCTGAGAAGACGGACAAGGCTACATTGGACGTGTGCTTCAAGCTCGAGAAGGGCATCATGAGTGCGTGCCAATGGATTCAGCAAATTATCAGTATGGTGGAATGACTTATGCTACTGGTGATGATTGTGTTGATGTTTACAGCCTCTAAGGAGAAGGAATACGAGCAGATTATCCGAGAGACCTTCACACCAGTTGTGCTCACCGACAACTTTCCGCGCGCCGTTATCAGCATCGTGGTGCAAGTGATCGAAGACAATGGCTCTATATCCTCTCCACTATTTTTTATTAGTTGCATGTGATGATTGCTATTGGGGTGTGAAGTTGCGTTGGTGAAAAAACCTGGCGTTGAGCTGGTTAGTTATCCTTAACCTTTGGATTGGTGATCTTGTCGTTTGGTTTCAGCACCTTCTTGCAGTTGCAATCAATGCGGTGAGTTTGGCGCTGATGGACGCTGGCGTTCCCATGATTTCGGTCGTCACGGCGACCTCGTGCAGCATTTTCGATGACGGCAACTTGTACCTGGACCCGACATCCGCTGAAGAAGAGGTATCATAATTGCATATCCAGCGTTGAGTACGAGGATCTCACGCTGATTGTTAAATGTCCTACAGGAAGCTGTTTCATGGGTCACCACCGCGCGATCTAGCACGAGTGACGGAGTCTTGACCTGCATCAGCAACGGTAAGTGCAGTCAGTACAAATTTGAACTGAAGTGACACCTTTCTGACAAATCTTGTTGTTCTTTTCGTCCAGGTTTGCTGTCAGAAGAGCAATATTTCGCATGTTCAGAGGCATGCCAGAGGTATGTGCTGCAGTGATAATGCTTCAAGGCAGGACGTCTATTAACGCTCGCGTACTTGGTGCTTTTTTCTTTGTAGGGCATCGGAGAGTGTGGCGGCTTTCTTCCGCATCGTTCAGCAGAAGAAACACCCACTCGAGTCGGCTGGTCAGTAAATTAATACTGGAATAGAGTGCTTCACCTTGCTCGAAAAATGCAGGTGAGGTAGCAGCTCCTAAGCGACCTGGACTGACTTTTGCTGCATTAAGTGGTCTTATTTCGTGTTGAATGTTCATTTTGCTCCAAGGTGTAGCCACTTAGCTGATATGTCGATGCAGATGCCGTGCAATTAGCCATACCGAACCGTATCGTCGACAAACCAGTCAAACTTCTCGTTGCCAAAGCCAGCGATAACGCTTTTGATCTGCGAGTACGAACGATACGCCTCCAGTCCATTCTCTCTCCTGCAGTACAACAGTCACCGGTAAAAAGCTTTAGCGTATTAATCCTGCTAAACCATAATTTTGAACAGCTCACCCCATGCCGCTATCCTTGACACCTCCCCAAGGACTCGACGGATCGTTTCGATGATGATCGTTCAGCCAAACTATCCCGGCTTCCAAACTGTTGGCCACACGATGAGCTCGCTTGATGTTGTTGGTCCATACAGCCGCACCAAGCCCAAATGGAGAATCATTTGCCAGCCGAACAGCGTCGGCTTCATCCTGTAGACACAGCAGCAAGCATCAGTCTCGAGAAGTACAATGGTATTTGGAGGAAGCTCACCGTGAAGGAATACGCAGCTACCACTGGACCGAACACTTCTTGCTGCACAATTTCCATGTCAGGTGTAACATCCGTGATCACAGTCGGCTCGTAAAAGTATCCCTACAACAAGTCTGTATCAGTTGTTCAGTGTAAAACTCAGGTTGGCAGCATACTACGCACCTTTAGATCAGGAGCACGACGTCCTCCACAGCGTACTGTAGCACCCGCTTGTCTGGCACGCTCCACCACTGCGTGAATGCGTATGAGGTGCAGCTGTGAAATAATGGTACCCATCTGTGTTCGATCGCTCATTGGGTCACCAAGACGGATCGAGCGAACTTTCGCTACCAGCTTTTTCACCAGCTCGTCAAAGATACTCTCGTGAACGATCAAGCGCGCACCCGTAACACAAGTTTGACCACTTGCAATGAAGCAGGCAAACGCTGCTCCATTCACCACTTCGTTCACATCCACGTCGTCAAAAACAACAATCGGAGCTTTACCGCCCAGCTCCATCGTCGTGCTTGCAAGGCTTCTTCCTGCCGCTGCAGCCACAATTCTCCCTGTCTTAGTGCCGCCCGTGAAATCGATTTTCTTAATCGCTGGATGCTCAGCAAGAGCCTGACCAGCAACTGCTCCGAGACCAGGAACGCAGTTAAAGACACCAGCAGGTAGTCCTGCGTTATGGCACAACTCAGCGAGCTGCACAACGGTGAGCGGTGCCAGCTCTGACGGCTTTACAACGACGGAGTTGCCTGCTGCCAAGGCAGGCGCCAACTTCTTGACAGCAATGAGCAACGGATGATTCCAAGGCGTGATCTGCATCATAACTACAACATTAACAACGCGACTAACTATCTCCGCAAGCGTCCGCTGTTAAGTTACGCACCAGTCCAACAGTTCCGAGTGGGAGGCGCTGTGTATAGTTGACATAAGGCCCCAAAAACGGCGGCACTGAGCCCTCGGACGTCCGTGCCAGAGCTGCAAAATACTCGAACCATTCTTTACATTCCTATCAGTACAGTACCCACCATCATAGTTCTTCCCATTGTCACGCACCGGGGATTCTTGTGAGTTGTGCCCTCATCTCTCTGACCGGTCGTCCAGTCTGCAGAGTTTCCTTCTCTGCAAACTCGGGGATCCGCTTACGTAGCATTGGCGATGTCGTTGAGCACGTTGGCGCGCTCCGAAACTGACGCTCGTGACCATAAACCAGCCTCGAATGCGCGCTGTCCACTGGCTACAGCGCGATCGACATCTGCAGCAGTAGCGTTATTCACGTACGCGAGACGCTCCATCGTTGCAGGGTTCTCCACCGCTAGCTGAGTATCTTCGCCTGACGCTGCCACGAATTTGCCGTCGATAAAAAGCCCGTACTCATTCCGGTCGAAGGCTCCAGACGACGCGTAACGAGCGCAGACACAGGGGGTACGTATAGCGAGTGCGGACCGGCGGGCGACGAACCGCGACATCGGTGAGTTTGGGGCAGCAGTATGCAGAATGATTTGAAAGATGACAAGCGACCATCACTCTGCTCAACTTCAACTTTGTATGCGACGGTTTACCAATCAGAGAGATCTAATGTCGTAGGAAGCTCCTTGCTTCATGGTGTTCTTCTAGGGGGGTTAATGTGTGGACTTGCGTGCTACACAGAACGAAGGCGTCGGTGCTTCGCGAGGACTGGGCGACGGCCGAGCAGATGGAGCGTGCGCAGCTCCAGTTGCTGAACGTCGTCGACTTCATCAACAAATTTCGTACGCAAAAATCTTATTGAAAACAGCTATGTTTGAAACCCTCACAGCTTCTGGATCCAGACGCAAGCGCTAAAACCCGACTAGCTGTTTTGAGCGAGAAGATGACAGCTATCGAGAGAAAGCTGAGGTTGGTATTGCTGGACTGTCGTGGCTGTAGTGATGCTGATCGTAGCTGCTGGCGTCATTTAGACACGTTGAGAATGCAGTGCGTAAGGCGCGAATTCTGGCAGCCATGGACCCAGCAGAGTAATGCAACTGCGTTGCGACAAACGTAATATACATCAAGCGTTAAACGCAATCTTCTTGCTCAAGTTAACTACTGTTGGAGCTGCTTGGTCTCGACGGCAACCGAAAAGAGCGATAACCTGTCCTTGCAAGAGAAGTAGGAGGCTTGCGCAACTCCGCGGTTTTGATCGTGTCTAGTCTAGGAGAATCGGACCCGAAATTGGCCGGGTCAACGTCCTCTTCAGGTTTCTCTTCAGCTCTGTTTTGATTGTTGCCAGAGCTTGCCATCACCTGTTGCATGAGAAACTGCTTCATTTCAGCTTCAATCGCGTCGCTGTCCTGCTGTGGTTCCCAGGGTACTTCGCTCTTCTCTGTCGTTTGAGTTTGCACTCCGAGCGACGTAGTGATTTCGTTATTCTGCTCATGGTGATCATCGACTGCTGCAGTAACATTCAACTTCTGATCACCAACAGATCCAGATTTTGATACAGATAGGGCAGGAGCTGGCGGTAATGACGTCTGCGTCTCCATCTCGCAACCGGGCGTAGGCATCTGAATACCAATGGGTTTGTTATTGCTCATAAGCGACTCTAGGGGATCCGTCCCCGCATCAACGCATGACCGTCGAATCAGTGACTGCACCGTTCTCGTGCGATGAGCAATTCTCGGGATCCTCTCCATATCCGTAGCACAACCCACGGACACAGTACTCGACGATGTCGAAGCAATGCTTTGTGTAGCTTCATGAACATCATTCAATCGGTTTTCCACCTTAGTAGTCAAAGCGCTCCTCTTGGCCGCAATGGCTGCTGAAATCGATTCGGCAGGTGCTGAAGTGCGAGATCTTTTCTGCTCCTTTCGTTCAACCGAATCGCTTCTGTCGACTGACTCCGCGGCTCCATCTGCGACGCGATGCAACATTTGTTTTATTTTCTGCAGCCGACTACGCACTTCCTCTTGAGCTCTGGCAAGTTCTTCAGTACTCGTTAGTTTGGTGAGATTGCCTGGGTAAAACGTAAACAGTATACAAATGTTACTGGCTAGAAAGTGTAAGGAAACAACAAGCACGTACCGATTCGAGAAGACGGCGTGTGGAAAACAGGAGCGGTATCGGATGTCACCGGCCTCCCAGCCGGAGTTCGTACACGGGCACTTCCAGGTCGAGATGCAGCTGAACCGGGGCGATACGATGGTGTTGAGGCTCTCGAAGAATTGAACAGTTCATCCTGCGATATTGTTCCTTTCTTCAGGGTTTCACGAGAAATCTGCAACTGCGCATCGGTGAACGTATCAAGAGTTTTCAGCTCTGGAAATGCCGTCATCACGTCGAGAAGATAGCTTGATACGAGCATATACGAATCACGCAACACAATTGTGTCAGCGTCAAATTCCCTGTTATCAAACTGTTGCTGTTCGAGTACCTGCTTGAAAAGCAGCACGGATTTCCATGCACCCAGATATCTTGCAGTGCCGCACACTTTGCAAGAACCGTGATCTGGGAGCTTGATTCAATCTGGTTGTTTCGCAAATCGACTGATTCCAGCTGAGGGCATCGTGCTGGGAGCGATTCTATGTCTGTGATGATGTTATCGTGAGCATAAAGTTCATTTAGCCTTTCCAGTGGTGTGAGTAGGCCTTGAAAGTTGGATACTTGGTTCCCGTTCACACGTAGGATCTGTGCAGGCAGCAAGCTAGATCAGCACTCGGCACAAATGATGAAACAACTGTAGACCCACCGCTAGATTAGGAGGCATTACGCCTTGCAAGGTTGTCAGTTTATTCTCCGACAGGTTTAGCTCTTCAAGCTTGATGAGGTGGGTGAGATTGCCTACAGATGTTAGTTGGTTCCCCCCAAGGTTCAAGTACTCCAGGTTGGTCAGAGCATCCAAACCCTGCGAGAATTATGCAAAATGGGTGGTCACTCGGTCCACACATCTGAGTGCAGCTTTTTGCAAAGAGTACAAACCTCTGACGCTGCACCTTCAAGTTTATTGCGGCCTAAGTCCAGGTGCACTAGTAGCCTGCATCCTCGAAGGTTCTGGACTGATGTGATTCTGTTGCCGTTAAGCCAAAGGTTTTTCAATCTACTCAGCGCTAGAAAATCGCTAGATATCTCTTCGATCAGATTGTCGTTCATCTGAAGTCCTTCCAAATTCGAGTTGCTGCAAAGAAAAACAACAACAACATGAGCGCACTCACTACCCATACCTATTCAATATCGCCGCTGCTCACGCTTTCAAACCGGTCGTGTTCGTGAGTTTATTATTGTAGATCTTGAGCTCGCGTAGCTCTCTGGCCGTGCTAACGTTTCGCAGCGACGTGATCTTGTTGAATGACACGTCCAGTGAGCACAACTTTAACAGCTACGCAGCACCAACCACACATCACAGTAAACCAACTAAGCATTTCTTTAAAGTGTTATGCTGTTGCAGGCATACCTCCGACAAATTGCCGATCTCTCCAATCGACCTGTTGTGCGCATCAATGACGTATTTGCTCGAGTTGAGCTCCGTCAATAGCACTCTCTACATACATTTAGCCAAGCTGTCAGCTATCAGCTATTCCTTCAGCATTGGCCACAACAAGTTGGCATACCAATGCCGGGCCATCGAGCACTTGGATCTGCGTAAAGTTGGCGTCCCCTCTCATCACCTTTGGTGTGTCGCTTCAAGGCAAAATGATGAAACAGCTGTTTAGTGAATTCTATTTCATCCAATCAGAACGCTATATTCTGTTCAAACAATTCCCGCGCTCATAAGCCAAACTCGCCCGAAGAAGCCACCACTAAGGTACGGGATGGTCTCTCTTGGTCATCGAGAGCGGCATATCCGAGTCTATCAGGGCGCTCGTAGCGTGTGCTGCGTGTTGGCTAACGCTGTGATGCTCTAAATTTCTCTTCAATAGCAGTATGGAGGACACCACAAGCAGCAACGTCGACACCAAGTTGGTCTTCAGCGACTCGGAAGCCAACACGACGCCCAGCGCTACCCCCAGCGCCAGCACCGACGCCTCGCAGGCAGACCTACAGGCGCAGCTTGCGCTCTTCCAACAGCAACAGCAGCAGTACATCCAGCAGCTCGTAAGTGCCACGTTCTCCCTTTTCTAAGGCAAAGCTAACGGGGTTGCTCTCCTTCTCTCTTGGTTCTTATGACTGCTGCTCCATTGCGCAATTTTAGATGGTAAGGAGAACAATTCATTGCGGCGAAGTGCGACACAACTTGGCTAATGCATTTTCTGTTATATTACAGCAACAAACCAACAGCGAGCAGCTTCGTGCCATGTACAATTCGAACGCCATGATGCAGCCCTATATGGTAAATCTTGAGCACATGTTTGTACTATATTACGCTCTCATTAACTGACGTTTTGTCTTGTCGTTTTAGCTGTCGCAGTCGATGTTCCCGCGTCCTACGACTCCCAACTCGGCCGAGACTACGGAGGAGGAGCCAGTCTACGTCAACGCCAAGCAATACCACCGCATTATGATCCGTCGACAGCAGCGAGCAAAGCTGGAGGCCAAGCTAGGAAGTAACCGCCAGCGTAAGGCATATCTGCACGATTCGCGGCACAAGCACGCCATGCGGCGGCCGCGTGGTCCCGGAGGCCGATTCCTCACCAAGGACGAGATTCAGGGACTGAAGGACGGCACAATGGTATTTGAAGACCTGCCCAGGAAGGCTGCCCCCAAGCAACAGTAGCTCTGTTCTTCCTGAGGTATCACACCACTGGTCAGATAGCAGCACACTCATTTTATTTGTTATTCCGTGACGTAAGCAATGAAAGCGGAAACTGCATGTTGTTCTCTTATTTCTCCAATGGACGGACATACGCCACTTCACCAGATTTCGACACGATGAGTCCGCAGGGACGTGTTCGCTGCGGTTTATCTTCAAGTCCGAGACTTGCCCAGATGCGACGGTTTCCGAGTGCTGTTAGCTGCGCACGCTTAGCTGCAATTGTTTCCTTGTCAAAGTTCTCGAGAGGTGCGTAGATGCTGTTGATGTGCAAGTTGTCTGACAAACATAGCGTTAGTGACACAGAATAAGCCCCCTCTTGCCATAATCAACGTACTGTTGTCGGTGAGTTCTCCAGCTTCTTCCTCCTCTCCTGTGTTCCCGTCAGTCTTGAGACTCGAATCACGTTCGAACGAGTTGGTGTGACGCAACGAAGGAGGCTTGTCCGGTATCGAAGATGCATCAGCGATCGATGAAGGCGTGACTTCAGGAGATGGTGGGGCGTCGTAGTCGGTTCTCCTGTACGAAGGTCGTTGGCCTGCATACAAGCAAGAAACAATTAGCCCCAGAACTCCAGACCCTGTTCACATATCAGTACTCCACTACCATAAGTATTCTTGGTCGGTGTACATGAACACGTAGAATTACATGCACAATGCGAGAAGTGGCAGAACCGACCGCGCTGACATACGCCCTTGTTTTGGAAGTCGTAGCATACACCTGTCCCAGGCCCTTGGCCACCACCTGCTCCACTACCACGTTTCTTCTTACTTGGTGGAGCAAAATCCTATTACACAAGGGTAACATTGATAGATTGCAGAAGCAACAACTGAAGAAGATGAAACACTTACGTCTGCCGTTGATGGAGTGTCATGACGACTCTTTTGTTGAGGTTTCTTGCTGGGATCGTCGGGAAAAAACCGCTCGATCTCGTCAAGTTTAATATCTTCGCCAATTGCTTTCTCTATCATCGCAAGATAACTGCGCTCGAGCGGCATACTGCGATCTGGGCGGCATCGGATAAACTTCCAGCCACCTTTTCATAAACAAACAGACAGATGAGAGATCAACAACAAGTCTACGCACCAGCACATGTCTTTGCCGTACCTTTCCGCCATCCGATGCCGCGATCGGTAGCATTAAACTCCGTGCTTCCAGAAGTCCAGGTGCTCTTATCGTGTGACGGAATGTACGTGAGCCACTCGGGATCGTACACACACTCCACGATACGCGAAGACGCTTTCTTGTCCTGTCGGAAGGCCTCGAAGTCATCTGATGGCAAAACATACACAGATACGATGAGTTTAATCCTCCATTCATACGCCAATAAAGACTCATTCTACCTGGTGCGAATGTGATCCAGTCGTGAAAGATCTGTGTGCGCTTGTCATGGATTATGAGCTTAAATCCGGGCTTCGGTGGACGTCCTCTCCATTCAACACCCAGTTGGAAGTCTGCAAACAACACTGACGATGGCGTCCAATTATACAGCCCCTTAGAGTACCCGGGCGTGTATGGCAGCAGCACAGGCGTGAACACCAGTCCGGCATTCTGCCTTGTCTGGGAGACTCTCGGTAGAATGCTGCGGATCACATGCCCCACACGGTTGATGGGGTACATGGACTGCAGCACGAGTTGAAACATGTCGGGTGGTTGTCCTTTGGGCGGCGGTAGTTGCTTCCGTGGACCCACCACGTCGTTCTGGATGAGCTTGAGTCGGTCCTGCAGCTTGGAGGTCATCACGGGGCTGCCATTGAGTGCCAGGATGTCGTACAGTAGCAATGTGAGCACCGACTTGTTGCCATCTTTGTCACACACCATAAGTCCGTCCAGGATTGTCCATTGATGTGGCACGACTGTGTTGCGATCCACACCAGGTTGCAGACGATCGGGGCGCACGGGGCAGAAGAGCGTCACCTCGCGGATCTCGTAGTTCTGTGAGATAAGGTAGCAGCGACCCTGTACTAGCAGTGCTAGGTAGCGCACGCCCACCGACTTCTCGCACACGAAGTAAGGGTGTTCGCCAATCTGCTGTTCGTTGCCACGCAGCATGGTTTGAGCCACGTTCATGGGCGCGCGGTCCAGCTCATTCCAGCCCACGATAGCGTTTATCTGGCGCTGCAGCTGCTTCTTAGTGTTCACATGCACGGGCTGCCCCAGCTCCACGGGCACGCCCGCGATGGTCTGTGTCCCGGCAGGACCTGCAGACGTCATGACGGAGTGCCAACAGAATACGAATTTAAGCTTGTAAATCGAAATTAAGAGATTTGATTTTAAATCCGAACTTAAGTCGAGACAGTGTATTTTCATCTTCCTGTATTCGGAACTTTACAGAATATAAACCCGTAAGTACGAAATCACTAATTTCGGTTCCTGCCCCGGAGGCACAACCCTAGCACCACCTACAGCATTCCTCAAGGTAGTCCCACCGGCCTGCTTATATTTTTTTGTCCTACCAAATTTTGGTGCTAGGAGAAACTTAAAAAAACCTTAACTCGAGGTTTTATCCTTTTTCGTAGGACAA